>NW_016107674.1:416413-482947 GCF_001604975.1 Cebus imitator
CCAGAAAGCGTGAATATGACCTACGATTTGATAATACAATGGAGTGACTATAGTCAATAACTATAAATAATAATTTTACATTTTAAAAGAAAGAGTGTAATGAGATTGTTTGTAACTCAAAGGGTACATGCTTGAAGGGATGGATACCCCATTCTCCATAATGTGCTCATTTCATATTTCTTGCCTCTATCGAAACATCTCGTGTACCCCACAAATATATACACCTACTTACTGTGTACCCACAGAAGTTAAAAATAAAAAAGCAAAATATACGTGGGAAGGGAAGCATACCTCCAATGAATAACCTAAGCCAGCAAGTCCAGGTTTTGTGAGATTTTAAGTTCTCAAGACTGACAAACTTTGCAAATCATTATGTCGTGGTTTTAGCTTTCAAACAGGCCCATTGCCTAACTGCTAAGAACAAGAACAATTTATTCCATGTTAATCGAAAAAAGTAGAAGAGTTTGAGTAAACAAATGCACACTTGGACACATGTCAGCCTACATACCAACGTACCTGTGTGCCTGTGAAAGATATATGCATTGTATATTTCTGAGCTTTGATTGTAGGAATTTTAAACAGCATTTTTTCTTTTGTTTCATTGAGTCAAGGTGAGTGTAAAAATAGTATGAGTGATACTGTCCAGGAAACATTTGAGAAATTTCTGGGGCATTTTAAATCTGTGGATAAGCACTGTGATTTATATCATTTTACTTGGATATGGTAAATGTTATCATTCAAAGTAGCACTTAGGATTTACAGTTCTCTTTTTATAACTCTCTGGAATTGAGAATAATCACTGTTAATAAAGCAATTGCCAAGCAAATATGTAATGAAAGAACAAATGTATTTCTTCAACATTAATAGAGTCAAAAATCCTGGAGATGGACTTAAATGCACAGTAGGTCTATGTTAAAGTGTTTAAAATAAAACCCACAATATCAGAAAAATAAGACAAAAAGCAGTAAGTATTAAAAGCTCTATAATGGAATTAACCCAGGGGTGCCTTCTAGGGGCAGCCCAAAGGATAATGGGACTGGGATTAGGGCTAACAGAGTTGTGAGCGATGTAATTGTTATTACTCCAGCCTCAAAAATATACTGTTCCCAGCAAGCACTAATTATTCTGCACAACATTCCTGGAAAGAAGGTGAGCAGTTTATGAGGCATCTTCATTATAAAGTGAAAGGAGAAGATTGGATCAAATGCCCCTTAGTGCCCTCTCCTGCTCTGCCACTCTGTGGATCTCAGCATTTACATATCCAGGGTTCCTATGGGATAGTCTTTGCTGTCAGTCAGTTTCCTTTCTACAGGTCAGGAAGGAAAGAAGTTGTTGGTACTCCTTAGGTGAATCAGGGCTTCAGGCTCCTGCTGGATCTTGCAGGACCTGCCTGGATCACTCCCCATATCTTTGGACAGAGCATTCAGTCACTGAATGAGTAGGGTATCTATAAAACTGAATCTGTGGGGCGGGGGGGACAGGAGGGTATGTGGGAAACTTGTGTACTTTCTGCTCAGTGTTACTGTGAACCTAAAACTGCTCTTTAAAATAAAGTTTATTAATTAAAAAAATTAAATACCAACAGTATGGCAATTCCTCAAAAAAAAAAAAATTAAACAGGATTATCAAGTGATCCAGCAAATTCCACATCTGGGTATATACCAAAAGAAGTGAAAGCAGGGATTTGAGCAGATGGATGTATGTATACCCATGTTCATAGCAGCATATTTCACAGTAGCCAGAAGTGGAAGCAACCCAGGTGTCCATCAACAGATGAATGGATAAACAAAATGTGGTATGTATTAATACATACATTGAAATATTATTCAACCTTTAAAAAGATGAAATTCTGACACATGCTACCATGTGGAGGAACCCTGAAGATGCTAAGTGAAATAAGCCAAACACAAAAAGGCAAATATTAAATATCCTTTTATATGCGGTACCCAACTGTCAGATTTACAGAGTCAGAAGGTAGAATGGTAGTTGCCAGGAAATAGGAGAATGGAAAAATTGAAAGTTGTTGTTCAGTTGATATTAAGTATCAGTTTGGAAAGATTGGAGAGTTCTGGAGATGAATGATGATGATGGTTGCACAGCAATGTTACTGTATTTGATGCCACTGAAATGCACACTTAAAAATGAGTACAATGGTAAATTTTATGTTGTATATATTTTACTATAATTTTTTGAAACTTCCTTCTAAGAATGCTATGCAGAATCACTAGCTAGTGCCTGATAGGGATGTTGCAGTTTGTGAGGGTGCAGGAAGAACAGATCACTATGTCCCTCACACCTCCGTCATCCCTGTTACCCTTTGGGCAGCCTTTAGAAGACAACAAAGGTAGCATCCACTGAAGAGTGCTTCAGTCCCAGGAAGGAGTTTCCTATCAGAGTAAGGGCACAATTGTCAGAAGCCATCAAGGGAATTTGCCTTAAACAACTGTGATCTCTACCAAAATGCCATTTACACATGTAGAAGACCTGTTTCACTGGGGAGGAGGAAAGCATGGGCTACCCACACTCCAGCAGTGGGGCTGCTCCAGTTCCTCCAGATGGGTGTTCGTAAACCAGTCTACGCACAGAGCACTGGTATGGGGAGAGTCCAGGAGCTGTGTGCCTGACTGTGGCTCCTGAAGGGTCTTAATCAGCGAAGGTGGACATGTAGACAGGAACCAGGGAATGCAGACTTGCCATAGATTCAAGCACAGTAGAAAATGAAAGCTTTGAGAGGAAATCCACAGAGGGTTGTTCTCCCACTGTAAGGCCTATGATTATTATGATGCCTGTTTTACATTCTCCAAGTGAAGCAGGATTTATCGCCCTATCACCAAATCTCTGTCCTTATGGGCATTATTGTACCCATAAGTCACAGGCAGGTTAGTGAGTGACCCATAGGCCTATGAAGAACACACAGGATGGAGTTCACTAGGTTAGTCCATTGTGCCCTACTGTTTTTGGCTTTTGCCTTTTATTCTACATTTCTAGAAATTTGGCCTTGAAGAACAATCAACAGTTTTATAAGGCCCAGTAGCCATACTTTATTAGGTCTTCTTCACTACCTTTATGCCCTTACCCTAGGGCTGACCAGCAATTAGAGTTCTTATAGAGCTGTATATAAGGATCCATGGTTTCAAAAAGCTCAGAAACTGTTGTCCTAAATTATCCTACTTTCTCCTTAAGATACCAGTATGTATATATTGTCTATTACAGAGGCCCTATAGCAGAACCATCATGTATAATTTGGCTTAAGGAAAAGGTGTAACTGAAAAGAGGTAAAATGAATTTGTTAAAGTAAAATATATATAAATTAGTCCACTCATTCTCATGCCAGACTTTCCAAACTGGCTTAGAAAGAAAATCATCATGCTTTTCACTTAGGTATTGGAAAACAGGGCAAAGGAAAAGAGGTTTCTGAGTCAGTTGCCATGGGGAGCTGCTGAGATACCAAAAAAAAAAAAAATACTGGAATTAAAGGTTTTTGTAGAAAAGAAAATTCAGGTCAGCAAGTCTAAGAGAGAGGAAAGTAAGAGCTTATTCATTTTTGACATCCACCCTAAGCTTGAGTTGAAAGGGCATGGATATGGAATCTAATCAAAATAAATTCCACCCCATGAGTTCACGGACCATAATTTTTGATAGACACACTGAAACAGATTTTCCCCAGAGAAGACCATCAAACCAGCAGCCACCTAGACAAAATGACATAAGATAAAGAAGACCAAAGACAGACCCAGCAGGATCTCCTTGTCTCCTTGTGTCATCATTCCCAGGAATCAGATGTGTCTGGTTCCAGACATTAATTTGGTGTTTACTGGTGGCTTTTATACCTGGGTCCCAACTAGCCAGAACCCTAAATTAGCTAACCTTTTTTGTACTTCCCCACCCCCTCCCTATCCCTCCCACACACCCCACCCTACCGCACACACCACACTTCCCTTTTTCAGTGATGAAGAAAACAAGATAGCTTTGGTTTTGAGTCAAGGTGGGGTGTAAACCCTGGAGGATACTTGTAGCTGATGACACTGACCTGCTGAATCATTGAGAATAGTTAGATGTTTTACAAAGAGGAAAAGAAACTGCTTTGGAAAACCTTCAACAAAAAGCATTTTCTAATTGTCAAGTTACCAGAAAAATCAAAATAATAAAAACAATCTTGTCCTCAAAAAGTCTGATCAACTGAGGTTTTGGTGTACCTATTTCCATGCTTTAATAATAATCTAAAAATGTTGACTAAAACTAGAACAATATTCCATTCATTTTTATTCTTCTTGAGAAACTGCAAGTTTTGGCTTTTACCACCTTTCCAGTGACAGAGGTTAAATGTTAAATGTTCTGTTTTATGTTAAGCAGTCTGAAAGTTTTGATATTACTTGTTTTAAAACTAATATATGATTTATGAACCTGTGTCTTTAGCTCCTATAGTCATTGGGAACCAACGGCATACTTTTGAAGCCAATTCTGTTTCTTTTTTTAAAAAAGAACCTATGATAAGATTATTTGTAGCATTCCATTTCAGAATCAGATTATGTTCACTCAAGAGATCATTGAAATTAATTTTCTTTCTCTACTAATGGTACAGAGAGGAGTGATGTTGCCAGCATGGTTATATACATTAATATATAAATCAAAAATTCCAAATGGTAATTCCCTGTGAGTCATGAGTCTCCAAATAGACTAATCTATGTTTTATTATAAAGCTACCTACTCAGTGACATCACTTGTAGCATAAATGGTTTATCAGTTTGATAGTTTCCAATCTGTTGAATTTTAAGAAATGGTTTGTGTGCTCTTTTTTGGATGCACCTGTCACTAGTGAAATGACGCCTATCTCTGAGCTCTGATTTAACCCAAGGTATTGCAGTATGTTTTTCCAAGGATGTCCCATTAGATAGATCTTGTAAAAGTGCGGCGCCTGCAGCCTTGTGGCAGCTGAAAGGTGCACAGACTGTGTGTCGTGAGGAGGAAAAGCACTTCTGCTCTTCTGCCCCAGAACAGTATTTACCAAGCTTTACAGGATAGCAAGATTTTTAGATAGAGTCCTTGCAGTGCTTAACTAGAAGCTATAATCTGTTGTTTCTAGCAGATTTTTCCTGTGTTCTTGCCTTATTTGTCATTCAGATTAGTATGCTGGTTTCTTGATTTCTTGACAGGAAGTGTCAGAAATTTATTGATGAAATGTTCTTAATTTCTAGACAGAACCAGAATCAGAAAGTAATTGCTTCCTTTTATCTAAACAGAAGTAGCTTTGTTAGCTTTCCTTATATCAAAGTGATACATTTATTCTGCATAATTTATAAAATAACAGAAAATTGAATAAAAGTAGAGATAAATTACCTATAATCTGGCTGCCCAATATAACCTACCTGTTAACTCATACTTTTGTGTATTTTTCCAGACTTTTTTCAACTGATTAACTAATTCCAAATTTACAAGCAGTACTCTGGACTGATTACATCCTACAGGCTGGTGGCACTTAGGAATGATGACTTTAAATATCATCTTATAGGACAGTGATCTCCTTGTTGCTTATTTTTCTCCCTTCTAATTTTATTAATCAGCTCTTACAAGGATAGACACCTGTGTGGACTCACCAGTATCTTTATCAGGTGGAAATTCCTATCAGCCAGTGTTTTCATTTCTACCTTCTGTCAATCAAAATGATACTGAGTGGCCCTGTAAGATCTTAGTGGGCCTCTGGAGTTATGTACAAAGTGGTTTTGGTATTAGGTCAACTGATTGTTCTGATGATTTAAAAATTAGTAATCACTGTACTATAAGTCAGTTTGCCAGAAATGGGAAAGGTTGAGTTAGCTAGATCCTCCCATTCCCCAATCACAATCCAAACACTGTGGACTCCAATCAAATTCTGATTTTATAATTTTGGTCACAAAATTTCATTCAAATATTATATGCCTTCTTGTGCTGTGAACAGAGTTTTCCTTTAACTATGCATTCTTTATCCCCCTTCAAAGATGCATCTATTCAGATTTCTATGGTGTGGTTTTATAGCTCCTTGAGGTGTGCTGGCATCCCTGTGCTTTGAATTTGGAGAGTACTAGGCCTTTGGATTAGGACGAATCCTAACACTTGGTCAAGGTTAGGAAAGGCTTTGAGTGCTGAAAGAAAACCAAGGTAAAATTTAAGAAATTGTTAAAGGACTCATCTGAGAAATGTTATAGAATTGTCATCCACAAACCTAATGTCAGTGGAATAGGAAGTATTTATTAAGCAGCTGCTAGAAGAGATTTTGTTTATACAGAAAAAGCCTGTCTTTGACATTGGTTATATCTAGGTCTGATCATCCCCTGTACAGGACTCTTAAGTTCCTTGAAAGCAGTGACTTTGAGAGCATCCCTTCATATCCTCTGTGTCCTTGCATCTAATAGGGACTCAGTGTGTATTGAATTGATATTTCTGTGGCTCTTCAGTGACAGATGAATGAATGTGCTCAATTCAGGTAACTACATTTGACCTTCTTCCTACAGCAGTTGAAGGGTGCTTGGCTAGCAGCCACAATTGTGTTGAATGCCCCGGTTGGGTACAGGTGTAGGGAAGTGGTATACAGTACTTTGATCCTCCCTTGGAGAAGGAGATGCTAATGTGGATAATGAGAATTTGGTTATCTTTAGTTTCAATTTGGCCGCCCTCCTTCACTGAGTCACAGTGCTCACTTGTTTAGTGATGGTCATGTCATTTAAGCCTGAGACTGTCCCTCAGACTGTTTATGACATTGGATCTGAATTTCCCATTACATAAACATTGAGTATTTGTCATATACATTCAAGAACACGCTAAAAGTTAGTTGGCTTTGTAGTTGACATTGAGATTAACTTTCTCTAACCTAAACCAGTGAAAACTAAAATGCTCCTCACCACATAAAAGTTTTGCTTTCGCTGTGTTCAGACCCCTCCTACCTTGTCACAGCACAGTCATTTGGAGTCTGATTTGGGGGCGGTGTGGTTGTCTCAGTGGCGTATGACCCACTTTGTGTAATACTTAATTGCCTGTGTTTTTACAACACAAGTCAGAAGTTCTGACGATAGTGGACTATCACCCAAAAAAGATTTTCTGAGACATCTCATCAGAGCTGCTCGAGTACCGCGCATCAACTGAAGACGGTGTTAGCTCTGCAGGGTGTGTGCTAACTATCAGACGATGACAGAACATTTCCTCTAGTTTCTGGATAATGAGCAGGCACACAGGTAAAGATGCCTTTCCTGGAGTTGACTCCTTTTGTTTCCTAATGATTTGATGATTTTGTTGAACTAGACTTTTAAATAGTAATTGCTCCCTGCATATGTTTGCTGATGTGGTTTGCAGAGGGCTCAGAGGAACAAGCATTTTAATTGGTATCCTGAGACTGTAATAACTTTTTTATTAAATGTCTGAAAAGATGGCAATCAAAAATAGACTCTCATCTCTGTCTTCTCTCTGCCCCTAGCAAACATCCTCTTCATCAATTTTATTTTTATTATTTGTCATCAAGATGGTTATTTCTAAATATCAGATGCTTCAATCCGCAGTGATATCCATGTGTGAATTAATGCTTGATAAGCCTCAGCCTATCAGGTGGGAAAGTGTGGTTAAGGCATATAGAAAGAAAAAATGTGCAGAAGGAATGGGGAAGCAAGGGGATACTGTGCCTTAGTAAGCGTGGTTCCATTGCAGTCTAAAAGCAGATACAAGACAAGTGCCATTGATTTAAGTTTGTCAAAATCACTCCTCACAGCCTGCTCTGTTTTAGAAATGTTTATGTTTCTGATACCACTTTTGTTAATTTGAAGAACTTTTAAAATACCATCATTGTTTCAAAACAAAATGTGGAAGATGTGGATCATCTTTCTGAACTTGCAGGAAAGTTTTTGGGTACATTTCTTTGCGGGAGATTGGCTGAGATGTGGTTCACAACAGGGTGGTGCCTGTGCCTTGTGGATCACGCTGTCTGTACACTGAATGACATACCAACTTAGAGACTTTGAAAATGCCCATTGGTAAGTCAACACTGTTTTCCCTGAAAGTCCTGAGACAGAAAAAAAAAATGAAAGTACAAACACTAACTGGAAAAAATGTCACACATTTTAGCCACTTTGCATCCCTTGTGTTAGGACGAACCCTGGGCTGGGTTTTTTACATTTGTGAAGTTGTGTGGTAGGTGGGGCAGTGTAGGTGGCCCAGAAAAAGTAGCGGTTAGAATAAGATTTTCCATTTATTGCCCTTTGTGCCTGGCTAAAAATAAGAGTCATACAAATCAGAATATGTAGTGCAAGCAAAATCACTCTGTTAATTCTGATGACTGGTTTGCCCACATCTTTGCATCTGTCTGGTAAGTGGTATATTGGGAAATAATTTGTCTCTGTTTAAATAGCAAAAGACAACCAAGTTTTTGTGTTGTTTGTCTACACACGATAGTTTATCAGCACTTTTCCCTTCTGAGGGAAGAAAGATCCACCTCATACATAAAAAAATTGTGTTGATGGAAGGAAGAAAGAAGCACGAAACCCTTGAATCTTTTTAAAAAGGCATTGCCTTATTTGAAATGCGGTTTTACAACATCCATCTTCTCGGCTGCTTGTTAGAAAGTTCATTCTTGTAAACTGATAGCACAGCAAGGCAAGGATGCCTTAATGGTATTGCCCTAGAGACTGGAAAACTTTTTGTGTGTTTGGGCCAGGGAGGGAGAAGGGATGAGGATGAGCGTACCCCTACTCTGTAGTACCTTCTGTAGACAGAGATGTTGGAGGGACAGTTAACCAAGTAAAAACTCCCCTGCACATCTGGCTGCTGAGTCGGCTGCAACCACAGTAAGTGATAATTTGTCCGTTTGTGGCTAGATGAAGCACCAAAGAGAGGCGGCGCCAGCATTCACAGGGAAATTTGTACCTTAGCGATCCCAGCAATGGTGCTGTCCCATTCCACTGACTGAGTGGCTGTGGCATTTCCAAAGAATGAGAATGTCTGCAAGTGCTCTGAGCCTTTCAGTTTAATGCACTTTATGAAATGGATGAGTCAAGAGGGCAGTCATTCCAGAAGACCCTGAAAAATGAAGACTGCAAATCACATTCCTCTGTGGCATCTCCAACTGTGGCAGACAGTGTGGTACAGTGGTTACCATGAGTTGAGAGCTTAGGGAGAAAAAAAGACTCTGGATCAAATCTTAGCATAGCTACTTGTTGACCTTGATCTGTTAACCTCTCCTAGGCCTGGGTGTCTTTATTGGAAAATGGGAACAGAAATAGTACTGCCTACCTGAATGAGAGGGTGGTCGTGAGGATTCAGTGAGATAACACATAAAGCATAAAGCTAGCACTCCACAAGGTGATGTGGGGATTATTGTCATTTGTGCAGTTGCATCATAAGATGTGTTGGAGAATTTTAGAGTATTTGGGAGTTCTCCTCTATTCTGGGAATAAAATTTTGTAATTAAATGGACAAAAGATCCACCTCTGGTTCAATGTTTCAGAATAATACAGGCATTTACAGGGTGGTTTGGTTCTTCTTAGGTAACTAATGCCATCTGGGGGATTTTTTTTATTTTACCCTTAAGTTAGCACAATGTAAGCCTCTCTTTCCTTCTAAGATTAGTGCTATGTTGAGCATATTCAGTAATTTTTACCTTCTCCCTATGTTTTTTGTTTAACCATGGATTTTCAGTTCTAACATCTGTGCATGTTAATTGTAGTACCTGCTGGTGTACATTATGAAAGAGAGTGCTAATGTTGTAATCAAGTAAGGCTTTAAATATTTCAGGTGGAAATGGGCAAATCTTCAGGAGCAATTAGCTTCCATGGTGGTGTAATTCCCCACAGAAAATATTGCATCTGTTATAATTCTGGTTACTGATCAATCTTACAGATTGACCAGATACAGACAGGCAGAAAACAATTGCTGTTGCTTTTGTTTTTATTTATTATTCTTTGCAAATTATTTTCTGTTTAATACAATGTATATCTGTCTTTCTGGAGTCCTTTTCCACCCACCAAAGTTTTGTATTATAAAGTATATTGTATATTTCACAATACAGAGTCATAATTGTGGACATAACTTTTTTGTTAGCCTTCAGGATTAGATGCGAAGAGTTCAACTCATAGTCTCCCTTCAGCCTCCTCTAAGACTTTCCTAGAATGTTGTTTCTTCATTTATCAAAGTTAAAGAGAAGTTATGACCATACGTTAACTTTGCCTCATCTGAGACCTGGCAAGAATTGATGAATTAGACCTGTCTGCTAAGGAATTAGAATATGGGACACATATAAAACAGTGGTGGCTTAATTTTCTCAACTGTTTCATTTTGCTGGGTTGTTTTTTTTTAATCCTCTTCAAAGTTTCCTTTTCTTAGTCTGTCCTACTATCTCTGTCCCAGATACAACTTGTGATTTATAACTTATGTATTAGTGTCCTCATCAGATTTTCAGTTTTTGTGTTAGGAACCGTCAGTCTGGAATAAAGACATTTCTCAGGTCAACTCTGCCAGGGAAATCTGTCTTGTATTAAAATGATTCCCTGCTTCCTCCAGTGTCTCCAGACAATGCTGCTTTCTCCACTTTTCTCTGTTAACAAAATAGAAGAATGCTTTTTAGGGCGAGCAAATCATTCTAGGTGACTTTCAAAGTTCGTGGCATTGCAGATACAGCGTCTGTTCCCTCCACACACACATATATTCCCCATTATCTTTGCCATCCTTCTTGCCCTTTGCCACAGACTAAAGCTTCTGTAAAAATCATAGGTGAGAGAAGGTGATAAATTAGACTCTGGCTGTGATTCCCTCCCACACCTTCATAAGGAATGACAGATTCTGAAATGCATCCTGTGGATACACCGTGTGCTTCTTTCTGTAAAACTGCCAGTTTTAACTTCTCTTTCATGTGCAGTTTGAGGGTACTGGCCAGGCGGGGTTCATTATTCCTTTGGTTGAATAGTGTAAAGTATTTGCAATGGAGATTTTCTCTAATGATGTATTTTAAGTATATGTCCGCATTGCTGGTTTAATGTACTCAGTCACAGAATGCTTTAAAGTTTATTGCTAATGGATGAATCCTCTGGAAAACAGGAATTTTTCAATAAGATTGACATTTGGGGTGAGAAATATAAATCTAATGAGAATATTTTAACCAAGGTTTGTAATTAGAGCTGAGTTGAGTGAATGTGTGCATGCACGCCAGAGAAGGGCACAGAGGAAGGTGAAATTGCACGCTCTCCCGTCAATGAGGGAGGAAGGCCGATGGATCAGTGTCAGGCCACAACACGATGGAGTATAAATGATACTGTCACCAAGTACTGCACAGGGTACCGAGGGAAGTGCACTCTAGTAAATTACATTACTTAGACAGACCTGAAGGCATTGTGTTGGAACAGCAGAGGGAAGCGGGGACTGTTGGCACCATGCAGAAGATATTACAGTGCAACTAGCTTCAGGGATGGAATTCACTGGTTTCCATTATACCTGCCTATTTGTATTCTCCTTCACTAATTTGTTTACAGAAAGTTACAAATGTATACATGTGAAAGAACATCATGTCTGCTTGGGGTATGGGTTACTATGGACCATAAGAGAATAAGTGTTAGTTGATTTGTATGAACTGGTCAGTGTGATTCTTTTTCTTTTATTCACAGCCAGGTGATACTAGGTGTTTGGTAAAGCTTGCCCTTATTTTTGTGAGAATCTCACATGCCTTGTGAATATTTCATCCTCATTCTCTCAGTAACACAATGCACTTCTTTTCCACACTTCCTTTACATGTCTTTAAATCTCACTGATCACTGGTTTCCCCTCATCACCTTCCATACCTGAGGGAAACAGATTGTACTGGTGCATAACGTTTCATTTTGTGAAAAAACTCAGTTAAGAAGAAAGGTGATTCCTAGAGTGGGACTTGTGAAAAACCATTTTTTTCACTTCTTCTATTTTCTTTTATTCCTCTGCAGCAAAGCGAGGCCACCCTTTTTGGGTTTATCTGTTTCTTACCATCTCTGGATCATCTCCTACCATCATCTAGATCATTGCATGTGCTTATCACCATTTTCCAGTTTGACTTCATATGCTCTTGAAAAAGCCAATAGCAGGTGCTCTGGAATTAGTCACAGTCACTTCTTAACTAGAAAGCAAGTGTCTTCTCCTGAATGGATAGAGATTCTGAAACAATATCCATTGTTTCTTAAGTATGTGTCATACTTTGTCCTTTGTGAAATAAACCTGAGAAGTATCTCTGATTATCAGTTAACAGAGAGAATACATAGGATTCTGAAAAATGTCTCCACAAGGCTTCCAAATGGCAGGTTTTTAGCAGCCTTTCTGAAACAGGGTCACAAGTAGATCACAGTGACGATAATAATATCTTGGATTTTACTTTTATTCTTTCCAAAATAATACTCTTTTGGGATCAGGGTATCGTAATTTATTTTGTAGCCATAGTTACAGTCTTATTTTATTCATCCAATCATAAAGTAGTAAAGCCAACATACTTTGAAAACCAGGTTTGAATGTGGACAGGAGAAACTTTGGTTAACAATAAGATACTTCTATTTTATGCACCTTAAAAATGCTTTTAGTTGATGATTCTAAAATAATATCTAAATGTAAAAGGCATAGTGTAAAATGTATTTGTGTTCTGTATCATCCTCAGCATAGAAAGTCTGTGCTTATAGATTTGTTTTATTCACTAAAGTCCTACAAAAGTCAGGGACTCCAAGCTGTGTGGGAAATGGGAGTCTCTTCCTAAATAAACTCACTAAAATCTCTCCCTTTTGTATTCTGTTTACTTTTATGGTAGTATGTGCCTTATATCTTATATGTTCTTTTCATCCATGACATCCACTGGAAATCGCATTTTGTTGTTTGCCACAACATTACACATGTGACTTCTCTCTTTTTCCTGCCCTTTTGATGTAGCATGCTATCAAACTATATCTTTCGAGCTGTTCTAAATTGAATCCTGGCTGAAGGGATTTAACAGCATCTAAAATGGAACTAGCATAGATTCTCTTCTATTCTGTAGAGGTTCCTTTGTTCCTGCTTACCTACCCATGTCTGTCTGTATTCTATTCTTTTTCTTACATTAAAATTGGAAAGGGAGAAAGGGGGAGCTCCTTAGGAGAAATAGGTCTGTGGAGAATTGTGAGTACTCATTCAGAAGCTATTCTTAGTTCTGAGAAATATAATGAACCTGAGCTTTGCGTCCTACTGAATCTCCCATTAATGATCCGCCATCACATCCACCCCCCACCTGATTATGTTCTCCCCAAAGGCTACTGATACTTTTTCCCTAATACTCTGAATGGAGTCTCTTCCAAGGAAAGCATGTCTTTAAAGGAATTGAGTCCTATTGCAGTAATGGTGTATTGGATGATTTTTAATTGTTCTGTTAAGTACTTCTGTATTGCATTACCATAATGTCTGCTGTAGCAGAAACTTTTCTATAGACCTTGGCTTGTCAGAAGTCAACCCCTTAATGTGAGCACTTCACTTACATTATCATTATGGTGTTTCCAACTGACAATTGCTGCCACACTGCCATAGTCCCTGAGTTCCCAGTGCTTCAGAAAAAGAGACTTTTGTTCTGGCTTGATGAGGGGAAAAATGCAAACAACAACACTAGCTCTACCACCAGAGATCCTATAAAGACAGGTTCAAATGAACAATAAAGTCATTTGTTCACATATGACATAAGGATATAAGAATTTAAACAATAAGACCTCTTGTGAAATGTGGCAAAATATGCACCGCAAACATTGTGAAGTTCTCTGTCTTGTGGAAGGCAATTTTTACATGGGCTTCAAAAAGCCATTAACTTATAAACTACCCTTTTAAAAAAGAAAAGAAAATCACTTGCCTCGCTATAGCATTAAAGCAATTTCTGTTCTAAGGAAAGCTTAAATACATTCATTTATACAAAGTGCATGCACCATAATTTATGAAAAGCACAGTACTCTATCAGGAAATGCAGCACTTCTTCCCTCCTTCACCTGAAATGGGAAATCCCTCCGTTTTTATCAAGTCCCTTTTTTCTTTGAGTAATATTGATTTCTTCAAAATGAAAGGGAAAAAATCCTTTAAATCATTTAGATTCAAGACAAAGTTTTAAGGCTTCATAATAATTCTGCTAAATACTTCTGACATGGGTGGAACATGGAGAGGAAATAATGCTGCTTTGAAGGGAAATTTTAATTGAATTTGCTTTAATGTGAACCCTATCATTTTTTGTTTTGAGCCTTAAAGGAAAACTTATTATATTTGCAAACCTCAGCAAGGCAGAAAAATGCAAAGATTTCCTTGTCCACTCATGTCAGGGTATCTGGCAACACCCTAAAATTGTTCCAGTTTTGATGCTTGAAATGTGACCTTCCAGGAAAAGTGGGAGGAGAGGAGAACATGTGTTAACTGACCAAAGGTGTTTCATTGAACTGATTTAGTATTAACCTCTAAAGGTTTTCAAGTACTTGCAGATGGATATGTACTGCATCCTTGCAGAATTCTCTTAATTGAAGAAATGTTTCATCTCGATCTCTGTTGACAGAAAAGATTGCCTACTGATAATTGCTTTGCTTAAGTGTCTGATAATATGCCAGGAATGAGAGCATTCTGTGTTAGGTCACCTTTAATTATGCATGTACCACCTGTCAGCTCTAAATCAGTACCAGATTAGATTCTCTCGGAGTCAGTTTAGGGAGGTTCAGAGGGAAAGCTGAGGTGATCTCTTTTAGAAGCAACAAAAATAGACAGTAGTAAACATGCCTTCTAACCTGCAGCTTTTTAAAGGAGCCTCATCTTCATTGTTCTTGAGCAAGAATACGCCGTTGGTACATCTAAAAAACGTTTGAAACCTCGCCCAAGCGGGGATAACTTACTGTGAAGATAGATGACTGCGAGCGAGGATGGTAGTACCTCCTCCCTCAGCACCATCTGTTGCATTTCCTTTTTGCTCCTTCTCATCGTTGTAAATGAGCCAGGGAAAAGCTCAGAAACATTTTTATAAGCTATGTGAGGACAGGAAATATGTTAACGATGTTAGATTTCATACATTTCAGGGGTTTTTTCAGTAGCGGGTTGGTTTTTTTTAGAAGGACAAGTGTGGGTTGGAAATAATGCTTGTTACCCTCTGTCAGCTTTTGGTAGTTTTATTCTCACTTTTCAGGGTTGTTTGGGACTTTCTGGTGGGATGTTTAGGGTTCTTTACTGAAGGCTCTGTTCTCTCTTCTTCTATCCTTTGATAGGATGGATTTGTGAAAGGTGTTTTTCTTTGTTCACCTGTCAGAGGTTTAAGAAAAGCCTTGAGTTATTGTGCACTTTTTACAGAGGCAGGGTTGGATGACTGAGAAGCCAAAGGCAGAGAAGGGACAGGTAAAAAGAAATAACAGATGTGTGAATTGCCATGTGGAGGGTTTCTCGAGCTTTGACCTACAAAGCTGAGGCTCCGAGCCTGTCTGCTCTCTAACCTGAGAAAACTGCCTGGATAAGAGTTTGTGACTAACAGCCTTAGAAGCAGTTTGGAAATCCTAAAATGTCTCATTTCAGCACTGCTGGCTGGAGGCATTGAAGACAAAAACAGGTCAGCTGGTGGCAGAGCAAAGACCCTGGAGCACCGTGGTCCTGAGTGACCTTTGGCTGCCTTTTGATACTTAGGGTACCATTTGCTTTTCTACCCGTAATCAAACAGTTTATTGAAATAGAGATGCAACCTCCAAAATGGAGAACAGGCCCCAAAGCTACTTATTACAGTAATACTGCCAGTACTTTGGCTGTTTGATGCTCTTTTAATCCTTACAGTAAGCAAGTTGAATAACTTTCAACTCCATACAACAGGTACTTCTTAAAACAGGAGAACATAGTACAGTTAACCCTCAACAGAGGTTTGAAGTGTGTGGGCCCACTTATGCCTGGATGTTTCCTCAATAAAAGTTACACTGAGTGTACCTGCCTCTCCTGCCTCCTTTCTACCTCCTCCACCCCTCCTGCCTCTGCCACCCCTGAGACAGCAAGACCAACCCTCTTCCTCCTCCTCCACAGTCTACTCAAAGCAAATACAATGAGGATGAAGCCCTTTGTGATGAGCCATTTTCACTTATGTGTTTTCTCTTCCTTATGATTTTCTTAATAACATTTGTTTCTCCAGCTTACTTTATTCTGGATATATAATGTAACACCCAGAATATGTGTTAATGGACTGTTTGTGTTATCAGTGAGGCTTCCAGTCAACAGCTGGCTATTAGTTAAGTTTTGGAAGAGTCAAAAGTGATACATAGATTTTCGACTGCATGGGGGATCGGTGCCCCAACCCCCTGTGTTATTCAAGGGTTTTCCCAAGCCTTAAGTGAAAAGAACATCCGAAAGTGAAGCTGAGTCAGAGAAAGCTAAAGAAAGGAATGGAAGAAAGGGCCATACTGCCATGTTCTCTCTCACCAGCTCATCTTTGCAAAATCTTTTCCAACAGCCTGGAAAGACCTTCCACTCTCCACCTGGTTTACTCTCACTTTGAGTTGTTCTTCAAGTGTCATCTCCTCCCAAGAAGGCTTCTTTGCTCCTTTCTGGCAAAATTTGCTGCCCCTCCTCTTTTATGCCATAGCCCACTGGCCACCTCCTTCACAGAATTTATTATACTGTCCTGAAAGAGCTTGGTGACTTAGCTTTCTTCTCCACAAAGTGGCTGCTGAAAAAGTTAACATTATCCTAACTGTGACAAGAGGTCTGATGCCCACAGAAGGAAGAGTCATGATTTTGTTGGACTCTGCATTACTTAGCCCACATTAGGAGTATTATACCAGTGCATTTGAAAAGGACTATAAACTGGGCATAATGGCTCATGCCTGTAATTCCAATGCTTTGGGAGGCCAAGGCAGCGGGATTACTTGAGACTGGGAGTTGGAGGCAGCAGTGAGCTATGATCATGCCGTTGCACTCCAGTATGGGCAACAGAGCAAGACTCTGACTCCCCCAAAACACAAAGGAAAGAAAAGGCAAATAAACAAACTTGAGTGCTTTATGAACAGAGCATCAGGAATGAAGAGGGTGTCAGAGACTGTCTTATAACTAGTGGTTGAAGGAACAGAGAAACATTAGCCTAGAGAAGAGGAAAACAAGGAGAGACAAAAAAGCTGCATTTAGATTATATGAAAGACATTTGTTATTCTAGAAAAAGCAGAACTAAAAGAAATTATAGGAAAGAGATTTGGGCTCAGAACAAGAATTTTCTTCCAGGTACAGCTAGCCCACAATGGAACCTGTGGCTTCTTTTATTAACAGTGAACCCCGTGTTACTAGAAGGAGAGTCATTGTCTTTTAGGACCATGTTTGGGGACTGCTGTATTATACAAGACTGGTGCGCTGTGTGGGAGCACAAACCAGATAACCCTAAGATTTTAAAGAATCAGAGTCCCCACTCCATGCAGAATCACAGTCAGGATGACTGTGGGACATCATCCCTAACCGCCATGCAGTGTCTGCTTGGCCTGGTATGCAGCACTCATCTGGCCACAGGCTACAGGATAAAGCTGGGGATGGGGTGGAAAGAAGGGAGCCAGCTACTTCCTCGAGGAGGCTGTTCAGTGAAACAGAAGGAACATTGGATCGAGTCCCAGTCCATGTGCTTCTTGGTCTCATGCTAGCTATGCGAGTGGCTCCCTCAAAGCCTGCATTTCTTGCCATGCAAAATGGAAATGATATTGTTCACTTCACAGAACTGCGTGAGGTTTAAGGAAGATGAAGGAGTCCTTTGTGGATGGCAATGTGCTGTCCGTAGATGGGTACTTGTCCAGAGCCCCTGCTCCATGACCGACAACCTCTAAACTCAGTTTTGTCACCAGTATCATGGACATAATTTCTTTCCTTACTGGTGGCTGTGAACTGGATGATTAAATAAAATGTTACATATAAAAGCTTCCAGCACTGTACCTGCCACAGAGTAGATGATAATGTTGTCAGCCTCATTCCACCCTCTGGAGCTGAGGAAGACAGTAGAGGAATGTCCTTTCTCATCTACCTCTGCCAGTCAGGCTGTTAGAAGGTTCTCTTTTACCTGCCCCCAGACCTGACCTCATGCTCATGTTACTCTCCTGCTTCCCTGTCACCTCAGCATGGAGACTTCTTCTCTACTTGTTCTTCTTCCTTCTTCTTCTCTTCCTTCCATCTCTTCCTAATACTCTTCTTTATCTCTTGCTAATTTCCCTAACCGCCTGCTTGTCTGAATTCTATAAAGGATTGTTCTAATGAGCACAAAGTTTAAAATAATATTCTCAGTAACTTCTTTTTTCAAAACAAGATGTTATATGTGGCATTTTGGGGAGGGAGCGGTGAGTCCTTTTCCATTTTCCTCTGAATTTGCAAGTCTTTTTTTCTATGTTAACATTTTCCCATTCTCGCATCCCTTGGTCTTGTAGTCATTAACTTGCCAGACACACAGCAACTGATTGTCTTCATGACGTTGCTAAAGTTAGGAGGATGTCATTCACAGGGAACTTAACCCATATATTAACTCAGACATAGCAAATTGCTAAATATATGCCTTTAAATAAAGAGCTTCGGAATGCCAATTTGATTCTCTTGTTCACATCCTCTCTCATTGAAAGAGGGTTGCTGAAACAGAAAAAGGAACGGGAAGGGGAGGAGAAACTTCAACCATTCTACTGAGTCAGAAATTGGAACACTGCCATCGGATACAGGCATCTCATCCATCCTTCCATCCATCCACTCAGTGTTCAGGAACCAGGTCCTTGTCTCAGACCCAGCAGCAAATTATAGAGCAGATACTGAAATGAGTGATAGGATCCCCACCTTCAGACTTCTTCCCATCCTAGTCTGCAACTTGAGCATCAGAAACTGTGGCTTATTCATCTGTGGATTCCCAGGAATCCTCATGGAATCTAGTTCAGTAAATGTGGGAGTAACAGCAAAAGCAGAAAGGGAAGGAAAGGAGGAAGGAAGGAAAAATAATCAAAGGAAGAAAGGAAATTGTATTCTACTTAGTGCCGGGCTGTAAACTGGTACATGCTCTAAGTGTGTGATTTAATGATTGCAGCACGAATCCAGGGAAGCATTACTGCATGTGGAAATTTGAATACAGTTTACAGGAAAGTGATGCTAATTATCCTCATCTGTGTAAAAGTCAGAACGGAAGCCACACATTCTCCAGGTGCATCCCTTAGAACATGTTGAATTTCTTCTGGTTTTTCTCCCACTGAGCTATGTTGCTTTTTACTTAATAGAATAACTTTACTGCTCCAGTCATTTCTAATTTTTAGGTCAGAAAACTGAATTTCTTCCCTTCCAAGAAAACAAAAAAACAAAACAATGTGTTTCTTCCCACCTTTTATGGAGCATGGTGTTTCTCTGGGAGCCATTGACTACTATAAAGAGCATAGCTCTTGACTCTTGGGTCAGCTCATGACTCACCAGCAGCCCTGGGCCTTGGAGTCTCCATGGGAGGTGCAGGAAGAGAAATGCTTGCCTTGTGTACCCCTCCCGCATTGTCCTGACATTCACATGAGAAGAGACATATGCAAAAGCACTTTAAAAACCAAGGTGCTAACTATATAAGGACTTTTATTGTAAAATATAAAGACATTAGCTTTATTTTTTTTTTTAATAAAGGTGGGGTTTCACCATGATGGCCAGGCTGGTCTTGAACTCCTGACCTCAGGTGATCCACCCTTCTCAGCCTCCCAAAGTGCTAGGATTACAGGCGTGAGCCACAGCGCCTGGCCTAGCTTTATTTTTAACAGTACATTTTTTTGTTTTCTAAAATCTCACATAACACTTGAGGTCATTTTGCTATGCATGGTTTCTTCAGCTGCCAAACTCTGTTTAAAAGAAACTTGTAACATATTTTAAAAAGAAACAGTTTTCTTCTTTTTATCAGTAAAGGATCTAGGCCTTTGTCTTGCTCACAAGTATACATTTGCTCTTTTATCATAAACCAATGCAAAGGTTTGTGAGCTTTCAAATGTCACTCCTCTGAGTTTCTACAATACTTTGCTTCTATCTTTACTACCCACCACACTGCCTGTGCAGGCTTGAATAAAGCCGTACCCCACCCTTAGAGTTCACCATCTTGCAGAGGATCTAAGACATCCACAAAGAACTGTAATGTAGACAGTGACAGGTGCCAATTTATTAGCTAGGTAGAGTGTGGAGTAAGGGCATACCTGGTGGAGGTTAACTAACCTTTTAAGCAGGACAAGGAGAAAAGAAAAAGCAAGACATATTTGGGCATCCTAGCATTGTGTTGCCATGCAATATGTTTGTATTTATTTTATCCTTATTATTATGTCATACGATCTTTGAGGGGACTTTCTGATTCATCACTACTATATTCAGTGGTGCCTGAGATGAGCTTACAAATTAGATCTTTCTAAATGGTTGCTTGTGAATATATTCTGTACCATGTCGTACTTAATTTCAGTCTCAAAATTAATACCACCGTCTTTTAAAGCTCTGAACTCCATAATGGGATTTTTGATACTTTTCAGAATATGTATTTTTTAATTCTGGGGAAAAAATACAAAGAAATGCTACTTCACTTCTACAACATAATTCAAATAAGTACAGTGATTTTGTTTATGCTTTGGGTATAAACTGAATGCACAGAGATCTTGAAGAACCTCAGAAATATTATATTCACTGATATATCCGCAGTGCTTGGAACTATGCCCAACATGTAGTAGGTACTTAATAAATACTTGCTAAGTGAACGAATGAGTTCAGTAAACATGTATGGAGCATCTAGTATATGTCAAGTTCTGTGGTATACTCTGGGCACTAGCTACAATGATGAATACAGGGTTTACCCCAGGAACTCCATAATCTAATGAGGTAGACACACACTGAAGTGTAGCTATAATTGTTATACAGTGGCAGAAGCAATGCTTGAGATGTGCAGGGAGTTTATTTTCTATATTAAGTGTTGTTGTTGTTGTTGTTGTTGTTGTTATCACCGTGAAACAAGAAGTATCAAATGTTGGCTTTTATCATTTGTCCAGTCCTTTTATTTTACTCATCCTTGTTCTAAGTTGTCAAGTTTCCTTGGTGGTAGAGGCTCATGATAAGCTGTAAGACACAATCCATGCTAAAGGTTGCAAAGAAAATAAAAGAAACATCAGACTTCCAGGTCACAGGCAGTTGCTGTGTAAAAACAGTTGTTGCTGGTTCAACACTGTCCTGTCCAGCATGTTTCCTAGTCCAGTTTCCTTTGTGGTTCCTCTTTCTCTTTTTTCCCTCTTAAAAGTCCGTGTTTCATAGCTGCCTGCAGAGTTTCAGTTACCACTAATGTGCTGAGGACTGGACTTTGTCTTATCTCCAGACTGGACTTCTCTCCAGTGCTTTATACCAACCTACCTGCTGGACATTCCTCGAGGATTTCATATTCAACCTGTCCAGACTGGAACTTGTTACTTTATCCCTGCATTCCCCGTGTCAAGAACAGTCCCTCCATAGCCACCCATCAGACAAACCCAGGAGTCCTCCTGTCCCTGCACACTCTGCATCCAAGTAGTCTCCAGGTCTGCCAGCACCACTTCAAACCACTGGGTCCACATCCCACCTGCAGCCTACAGCACCAGTATTCCACCAACTATCTTGTCTCCATCCCTTTTCTTCTTTAATCTGTAGTCCACAAAGAAGATAATGTGATCTTTCTAAAGTACAGACATGACCTGATACATTCTAAATTCCTCAGCATGGCTTACCACCTCTTCCAACCCCCTCTGTGCCTGGCTCCTGGAGTTTCATCCCTGATGTACCGCCTTCATTTCTCTGTTCCCAAGGCCTAGCAAATACATATTCAGTAAAATACATGTTTAAGGAATGAACCAGTGAACTCAGAGGTAGAGAGGAGGAAGAGCACGCCAGGTGACCAGTGGCTCTGATAGAAGATTGGGCCTGGGGAATAGGAGATATAGCTGGACACATACACACAAACACACATACACCCACCATATGGCCATAGTGAACTATCTGAGGTTCTCTTTGTCTCCTGTGGTTTCACAGCTTCATAGCTGTGTTGCTGTCTCAGGCTTCTCATTCCCATTCCATGTCATACACCTGGCACACCTGGCAGGCTGTCCCCTCTGGGAGGCCTCCCCTAAACTCAACCTACACTGGATAGTCTTTCAGGCTTGAAAGTGCAGTGACGTAGCCCCTAATCTTATGCTAGGTTTGCTAAGTCCGTGCACTCTTTACTAGAATGTATAAGCTCCATTAATATGGAAATATTTGTTGTACTCTGTGTCCCCTCTGTGACCACACTGATAATAGACCACACAGTCTGTTCTCTCCCTCCATTGAAAGAATGTGTCTGGTGACACACCCTGGCCTGGGGAGAAGCAGTCATGTCTTGTGCACAGCAGATTACCACCATTTGGAAGCGTTGAGCATGTAACAAACAAAGCTCAATAGTGGCTTAACTGAATGAACCAATGAGTCAGCCAGTCAGTCCACGTTCTCATTTCATAGTGAACTTCTGCTCCGCCTTCTCCCTCCTGACCTTCACTGTTCCCCAGTGTGGCCAGGTTGTCCTCTGCAGCCTCTCTCACATGCCTTCCCCTGCTGTGGCTCTGGCCACTCCCTGGAAGGGGCATGCCTCACCTTGTTCCTGCCTGCCTGCATGAGCGTCTCCTGCCTCCACACCACTCTGCCACCTGGGGTTTGATCGTGTCACTGGCCCACTCAGGATCCTGCAGCAGCACTTTACTAACATCCCAGCTCCTCTCCCTGGCATTCAAGCTACTCTGTGTCTGACCCTAACCTGCTTCCCAGCCTCACCTTCCACTTCTCAACAGCCAAACTAAATTCTACCACATTCCACAAGAGGGGCTCTTTCTTCTCTGTTCCCTTCCACAGAACGTTTTCTTTTCCTCGAACGAACTTCTCCTTCCCCTACTTGTCAAAACCATCCTCATTTTTTGCCACCACACCACATGCTATTCTCACTCTCAAATCCAAAGCGACTGTCCCAGCCAAAAGTGATTTTTCTTTCTCTGCCCTATTACAACACTCAGATTATACCATTCATGTGTTCCCTATTACATGTTGCTTTTATTGTCATTGTGAATCATACAAGTGCCTGCTCTATTCAGGGCACTGTGCTCTCTATGCACGTCACCCACCCTTTCTATAATTCTCAACCAGCCTGCAAGGTGAATACCATTATCAGTTGTGTTTGTGGTCTATCCAGCATCACAGCTAATAAGAATGGAGTCCTGCAGTGAGCCTGCCTGTGTCACTGCAGAGCCAGTGCCCACTCCAGCAGCTGCCTCACTCAAAGTTCTGGGTTGCCTTGTGCTTCTCCATGAGTAGAGTGGGGTTCTCAACCTTATGTGTCTTGGTTCCAGTTGCAACATAGACCTATTGAGTGTCCTCATGGGCTCATAGCACATGGCTTAATACCTTGTACTCAGTAAATGTGGCGTGAAGGAATGCCTGAGATGTCTCTCTTTTCTTTTGTAGTTTATACTGAAGCATATGTTTAGCTCTATTTGGTGTTTATCAGGAACTGACACCTTGATATTCCCACCGTCTTCTAGGCTAGTCTGCTGCCTCATTCCTGGACTACTAAATTGTCCTCACTGTTCTCCTTGCCTAGAATCCACCCTACCCTCTTCAGACTAATCTTCATAAATGTCAACTTAGTCATTTTGTTCCAGTAACATATGGCTTCAACTCCCTGAAAGTCAGGGTCCTGCACTTTGCCTCATCACTGCCACCCCCATGACTCAGAGCCACATGACCAGCTATAGCTTCAACTTTCCCCCATCTCATTCCTCTACCTGAGCCTCCTCCCGGGTAGAGGAATGAGATGGTCTTCTCTCTTGAATGCACCACATGAAGTCCTGTTCAGTGTTCTGTAATCATGAGGTTTGGTTTTTCCACATAAATGCTCTTTCTCCTGTGGGCTTATTGGTTTCATCAGTAGGTACACATTGAGGCTGGCTGTGAACCAAGCACTGTACTGGACTGTGGAAACCTAGAAAATAGAAAATAAGACCTGCCCTCAGGGGGCACCCAGTCTACTGGGGTACAAAGACACAAATGCAGACAGCATAAAGAAAGGCAGTGAAAAAGAAACAAGAATGTTTAGGGAACTGTCATATTCTACTCATTCTTTATGATCTGCCCAAGTTTATTTTGTGTCCAAACTAATTTTTCCCTTTTATAAATCCTTATAATTGTAATTCTCCTGCATCATGCATTTTGACTTTTAGTCACATAGTACCTTCTATGGTTATTTAAATGTTTTCCACACATGTCCTGCTTCCGCAGGTGGATTTTAAGTGCCTTGAAACAAGGTGTATGCCTTATGTGTTTTATACAAGCTTCATCAGTTAGCATTGGCTGTGTAACAACACTTCCAAACTTAGTGGCTTAAAGCAACAAACATTTATTATTTCTCATGATTCTGTGAGTTGGCCGAGCAGTTCTGGTTTGGACTGGCTCGACTGGGGCTGAATAATCTGGGATGGAGGTGGGCGAACCATAGTCCACAGCCCTGCCACCTGTTTTCATAAATAGGGTTTTGTTGGAACATAGCCACTCCCATCTCGTCTATGGCTGCTTTCACACTACAACAGCAGAGCTGAGTAGTTGGAATGCAGATGATCATATGGCCCACAAGCCTAAAATATTTACTGCTGGTCCTCTAAGAAAAAGATTGCTGCTTCCCATTCTAGGATGGTTGGTCTGGGGAGGCCTCACCTTGGATGACTCATCTCTGTTCCACATGTTCTCTCATCTTCCAAGAGGCTAGCCCGGAATTCTTTGTATGGTGACCTCAGAATTCAAAAAAATAAGGCAGCAGAAGAGGAGAAGCCTCAATGTGCAGACATTTTTTTAAGTTTCTGCTTACCTCACATTTTCTGTTATGCTTTTGATAAAAGCAAGTCATATGGCTAAGCCCTGAGTCAGTTCTGGAAGGACTGCCCAAGACTCAGTAAGGAAGGAATTATTGCAGCCATTTGAAAAACAGCCCACCGCATCGGCCCACTCCTTCCAACCCCAGTGCCCAGCATCAAGCACATGATACGTACATGCTTGCTGAATTGAATTAAAAATATAAATGGAATTTTTGGAGGAAGGGAGGATAATAAATAGTTTTTGTATACGTACCATGTACCAGGTGTTGGGATACAATAATGTTCAAAGCCTGCGGTTCCCATCCTCAAGGAACACACAGCCAAACAGCAGTTCAGTTCATCCTTTCTGTCCAGTTGTGAAATGGGCTTTCTCTCTAGGATTCTTATTAAGGATCCTTAGTGTTTAACTATGGTGCTTCCATCCATTTGTCATGTCTTTTCTACCCATGCTATACACTCATTAGCTGGACTTTTCAAGCCTGCACAAGGCCTGCTTTAGGATGCACCTGCTTCCAATCTCTTCTTAACCAGCTCCCCCTGCACATCACCAACTAGCTGATGCACCTAATGCCCCACTTTCATCACGCTGCTCCTTGCTCAGGAGCCTTACCCATTCACCAAATGGAGCCGAGATCTTTAATATCCTAGAACAAGCAGCCCATCACGGTCCCCATGCTCCTTCTTCTCTGGACCATATTCCTTGAAATATTCACTGTGTATCCTATGTCCATGCCTTACTTGTCTTCTCTGCATAGAGTATCTCCCCTTCCCATATGTGCCTTTTGAGATACTACCCATCTGCCAAGGCCAGGCCAGGTGCCACCTCCTCCATGATGCTTCCCTGGTTGACCCTACTGAAAGTTATTTCCTCTTCTGCATTCACAGGGTGCCAGGTTGGGAATGCACTCAAATGACACATATCACATACTGTTTGGCATTGGAGTTATCCTGAGTCATCCACTTCATGCATTGCATTCTTCTTGACATTCAAGACCCAGTCTTACTCCTTTTCATTTCCTTCTGAATGCCTTGCACAAGGGAGACTTTTGGTAAAACCTCGTTTTATAAATAAATAACTGATATTTGCATGGCACTTTTGCCATTCCCAAACTCTTTTATTTGCCATATTTCTGAGAGTCCTTTGGTTTAAATATATTATATACCACAAAGCAAGAAAGAATATTAATTAAAATACAAGCTACCAATTATAAGATATGTCCTAATTTCTGAAATATCATTAGATTAAAAAAATGAACATACTGGAATCCATGACATACAGAATATTAAATCCAGTTCAGATATCTATCAGTATCCAATTAGATATTTATAAAACATCTAAATGTGCCAGGCATTAGAATCTCACAGCAGCCATATGAAAAAGGTAGGGTAGGTAATATTATTACCATTTTACAGAGGAAAAAATTGAAGTTCAAAAGGGTTCCAATACTTGTTCAGGATGAAACAAGTTTAAGTAAAAGAGCCAAAGCTTATGGCATAAATCTTATGGTTAAAACAAAGCTGCCTTCCTGAAATCATCTGTGGGTATCAAAACCTGTAAGTCACCTCTAAGTCTTTTTATTAGTGTGCACCTTTTTCATTCTTTTCATAGAACTATGTACCCAAAATTATTTGCACATCATTTGGCCTTTCAATTTGTTTTTCGCCACATTGTTTTGTCATGTTACCCCAAGAACATCCTGTTACTTGGCATAACACAATGTAATGTGATGTGTTATTTCATGCTGCTTAGGAAAAATTAGAATGATTATTGGATGCTTAGATTTTTCTTGGGCAGTAATTAGCAGGCAGAATCTCTCTCACACACACCCGTAGGAGTTTCTCAGCCATCATTAACCTCAACATAGTAGGAGGCTTTCCAAACCCAACACTTCACTTAATTAATTACCTCATCTTAATACTTGCTTTTGGATTTTAAGAAATTCTTTTCTGGAATATGCAGTTGAGACATAAAACATTTTATTGGTATATTTAGATATTTGTTATATTTTAGAAGGAATTGGTATGTGTACATTTTGACTTTTTCGTAAAGCTCAAGCTGATTTTAAAGAACAGATACACTAAAAACCCTTTCCTGTATACATCTGGTTGTATTTTCATTGTATTCAAATTGCTAGGTAAAAGAAGAAAAACGCAAGTGCAAGAGACTTCCCAGATCAGCAGGAACTGGAATGTGTTCAAGTCTTGGCAGAGCCAGGTCAGCCTTTCATCTGTCTAAGGGAGACGTATTGAAATACCCCCACCGTTCTCAGGATTACTCAGACTTTGAGTAGTTTGTCAGTTGCTGGTCACCACTACACTTTAGGGAGAAAAAAAAAAAACAGTTGGAGAGAAGGGAAGAGTCAAGAAGACTAGCCAAATGATATGATGTAAGATCTGTAAAGGAAAATCAAGAGAAAGTGGTTGTTTGGCTTAGAGAAGAAAAAGTAAAGTTAATTTCTGATTTCAAATACATAAAGGTCATTTGGTGACAAAAATTACAATTCAGCTGTATCCTATGACCACTAATCACAAAACAAGAGGAAATTGGCTGCAATTTTTCTAGACACATTGCATGGTGACAGTGTTCTAGAAGTAATTCCCAAGGGATAGTGAGGTGCCCATCCTAAGACTTTCAGGATTCAGTTGCCTAAAGTGAATAGGAGACCAAACTAGGAAATCTTGTAAGATCCCTTCAGCTGTATATTGAGTTAGTCACCTACTATAACTACCTAAAATACGTTTGGATCATAATTATCAGATATAGTCTGTAGCTTCTACTACCAGCTGCTGTGACATGGGTAAATTGGAAGCTAGGATGGAATGGACCTCATGAGAACTTGGCTAATTAGGATTACTCAATCCCCAAGTCCTTATGTAATACAGGTGTCCTAGCCATTCTGTCTTGTAGGTATTTGTATGGCTCATGCCACACACATGTTCTACATCACCTCTTAAAGACTTGTGGGTCCTTAATCTTTTGAAGAATATTTTTCCTGAAAATATTCCTTCTGTCCTGCAGAGTCAGTTTCTCCCTTTGCACTAAATCTTTCCCATTGGCGTATAAAATATTTAATATTGCCCCAGGAAAAAACTTCCTTATGCCACATTCTCCTTTAGCTTCTACCACCTTTACTGCTCTCTTTCACACAAAACACTTTGAACTTCCTTGTCTATAGGCATTATCTAGATTCTTTCATCTCCTGTTCTCCTTGGAGAACACACTCCATTAAAGTCTCTGACACCACCTCTTCACCAGAATTCTTCAGATCAGAGCTACCAATGACCACCTTGTTGCCCCATCTTCCTCAGCTTCTCAATAGCTTCCAGCACAGCAGTCACTCCCTTCTTCCTGAAACCCACTTTTCTCTGAGCCTCCATGATAACTCCTCTCTTGGATTGTTTTTCTTTCTCAATCACCACTGCTGTCTCCTCCTCTGTTAGGTTCTGGATTGGTGTGCCCTGGGGTTCAGTCTGTCCCTATGTTTTCTCTCTATACTCTCACTTGTTATCTCCTCTGCTCCCAAACCTTTATGGCAGTAACTTTCCAATTTAGATCTTCAGTCCAGCTCAGTCCCCTAAATATCAGGCTTATATACCCAATGGGGTACTTGACATGTCCACTTGGATGTCTGATAATTATTTCAAACTTAACATATCCAAAACAGAACTCTTAATTTCTACCCAGGCCCTAACCTACATATACACTGAAAACTGTCCATCTCCCAGTTATTCTTATCTCAGTAAGTGACACCACCAGCCATCAGCCAGGGATCTTGTACCTCACCTTTCACATCCAGACTATCAACAAGTCCTATTGTTTTATGCCCAATCAGATATCAAGTCATTTCACCTCTGTCTCCTCTGCTACCTCTCTAAGACATGTCACTTCAATCTCTCACCTGAACTACTACATTAGCCTCCTACCTGGCTCTGCTTTCATTCCTGCCTCCCTGCAGTTCATTCTCTACAGAGAAGCTAGAATAAATTTTTCAAAAGCAACAATCAGATGCCACTCTCCTACGTTCTAAAAAGTTTCAAAGAGGACCTCTTCTTCAGCCAGTGTAACAGACTTTATACGCCAAGGGGTATCTCTGTTGCATTTTAGAAATCCTAGGAAATAATGAAAACCTCTAAGAAAAAAAAAAAATACAAGTAGCTAAGTGCAGATATGTCAGCAGTAAACAAGCCAGAAGAGGCAGAATTGCCCATCCCTTATGTTTGTGTGTGATGTGGGGGTACAAATGGGGACTGTACCGCAACTCCCAGTTTAAGCCTGGGATTCTAGAAAGGAGATAAAATAGCCAGGTTGATAGTACCACTAAATTCCAGTTAAAGCAAGTGTAATTTAGGCTTCTAGCTTTTTTCAGAGATTAATATCTTGAGCTTTCAAAGATTATCAAACAAGAAAACAAACCACCATGAGTGAAAATCAGCAAAAGTAGCATTAATGTATTGATTACTCCTTCCCCACCAAGGACTTTAGATGTTTGAATTATCAGATTAGAAGAAACTAGACTACCTCTATATAAAGAAAAATTAACTTAAATGTAGAATACAAAAATAGTGAACTACAGTGGTCTATTACAATCACCAGGCACTTCTGAAAAAAACTTAAAGAAAACTTTCAGTAATGAAAAAAGTAATTATCAAAAAATTTAGTGGATAAGCTTTTTTGTAATGGATTAATGGACTGAAAAATAAAACTAGTTTCATGCAATGGAGCACAAAAAGACAAAGAGATGAACTATAAAGAAGAGAGTTTAATAAAAAGTTTGGAGGGCAGACTACGCAAGCCCAACATAAGCCTGTTTAGACTCTCAAAGGGAACAAAAATATGCAGAATGGAGATGAGGCAATGTTTAAAGAGATTGTGGCTCAGAATCTTTTTAATAAGATGAGAAATACTGATCCAGAGATATAGGAAGCAGTGTATCTAAACAGACAAATAAAAAGGCATTTACAACTTTTTAATACTGTATTAAAACTGAAAATCACTGAAGACAGAGCTTTCTTAAGTAATAGGGAAAACAGACCACATCCACAAAGGAACAATACTTAGACTGACAGCTGACTTCTCAACAGCAACTATTAAATCCCGGAGACAGCGAAATATTTTCAAAGTTCTGAGAGAAAATAATATTCAACTTAAAATTGTGTTTTCAGCAGAAATAACCTTCAAAATGAGAGTGAAATATTTTCTGCAGAGATATAAAACCTAAGGGAGTTTACCACCAGCAGACTTAACACTGAAGGAACTTCAAAGAATATACTTCAGGCTGGGCATGGTGACACATACCTGTAATTCCCAGCATTCTGGGACGTCAAGCCAGGAAGAGTGCTTGAGGCCAGTTCAAGACCAGTCTATACAACATAGTGAGACCCTAGCTCTACAAAAATAAATAATTAAGCCAAATGGGGTGGTGTATACCTCTAGTCCTAGCTACTTAGGAGGCTGAGGTGGGAGAATCGCTAGAGCACAGGAGTTCAAGACTGCAGTGAGCTCTGTTCACACCACTGCACTCTAGCTTGGACAACAAAGCACAACCCTGTCTCTTTAAAAAAAAAAAAAAAAAGAAAGAAAGAAAAAAAAGCATATAGTTAGCAGAAAGAAAAGAGCTAGCAAAAGATCTGAAAAATAGAAATGATAAGCAAATTGGTATAAACATGTAGGCAAATCTAAACAAATATTGCTGGTTTAAAATACTGTGTAAAACTGCATATATATGAGGAATGAGATAATCAGAGTTTGCAGTCTAAGGTCCTTTTTTTGTTCTAAAGGGGTTAAACTACTAATTTTGGATTTCGAGAGTAACTGCTAAAACGAAAGAACTAGTATATATTTTCTAAGCCTGATTTTTAAAAAGAAAGAAAGAAGAAATACATAAAGCATAGGAAAGTAGGACAAATAGAAAATAATATTATAAAAACAAATACAAATATGTTGGCAATCACAATATATTTAAATGGCCTAAACTTTCTGGCTAAAAAATAGAGTAAAAAGTAAGATTTTTTACAAAATATAATACCAAGTCAGCTATGTGTTTAGAGAAATACACCTTTAACACAGAAAGACAAAGAAAGATCAAAAATAAAGGGATGGAAAACATATTCCAGCAAATACTAATCAAAAGAGAGCTAAGGTAGCTTTGTTGATATCAGTCAAAATAGACTTTAAGGGCTGGATGTGGTGGCTCATGCCTGTAACCCCAGCACTTTGGGACACCAAGGCAGGCAGATCACTTGAGGCCAGGAGTTTGACACCAGCCTGGCTGACATGGTGAAACCCCTTCTCTACTAAAAATACAAAACATTAGCCAGGCATGGTGGCTTGCAACTGTAATCCCAGCTACTCAGGACGCTGAGGCACAAGAATCACATAAACCCAGGAGGCGGAGGTTGCAGTAAGCCTAGATCATGCCACTGAACTCCAGCCTGGAGAAAGACCCTGTCTCAAAAATATATAAACAAACAAACAAACAAAAGACCTTAAGACAAAAAAAATTAATCGGGATAGAGAGAGCACTGCATATTGATAAAGTTTTAATTCATTGGAAAGGTGTAACATTTCTATATAGCATCAAAACGTAAAACAAAAATTAATAAAACTATAGGGAAATTTCACATTTCTATAAGTTATTGCTTGGTCAAGCACACAACAAATAATTAGTAAAGGCATATAAAGTTGAAGCAGCACAACTAAATAGTTTGATTCATAGAACCTTGCATCAAACAACTAGAAAATATGTGTTCTTCACATGGAAGAATTATAAAAATTGCCCTCACACTATGCCACAAAACAAGTCTCAACAGATTTCCAAGAATCACTATAATGACCACAATATCTGATCACAATATAATTAAATTAGAATTCAGTAACTAAAACACAAATCCCCCAAAATTCCCCTTATATGTGGAAAGTTTTTAACATTTTAAAATAAATCATTGATCAAAGATGTAGTAATGGAAATTTTAAAATACTTAGAATTGAACGATAATGAAAATATATATAAAACCTTGCAAGATACAGTAAAAGTTGTACTTAGAGGAAAATTTATAGTCTCAAGTGTTTTTTTAATTTATTTTTTTATTTTACTTTAAGTTCTGGGATGCAGGTGCTGAACGTGCAGGTTCGTTACTAGAAAAGAAAAAAGTGAAAATTAAGCTAACTTTGAGAAGGAAAAAAAAAAAAAAAAAGACGAAGGACAAAGATGAGAACAGAAATTCATTAAATTGAAATTTTAAATACCATATAGAGTATCAACAGAGCCAAAAGTTGGTTCTATGAATGGAGTTCATAATACAGGGTTTGGTAAACTTTTTTTGTAAAAAGGCATATAGTAAATATTTTTGGCTTTGTGGGCCATATAGTCTCTCTCACTACTTCTCAACTCTGCCACTGTAGTGCAAAAGCAGCGTAGGTAATATAGCTCTGTTCCTATAAAATGTTGTTTTAAAAAACATGGTAGACTATATCTAGTCTACAGATCAAAATTTGCCAACCCTTTACTAATAGTAAGTGATGTAAAAGAATAAGTCCAGTGAGAAAGTTTAGCAAAGTGGCTGGATATAAGATCAATATACAGTATGTATCAATAAAAATTAATTCCCTTATCATACACCAGTAACACAGAAAAGTAATTTTTAAAAGTTATTTATAATAATAACAAAAAGTTAAATACCTCAGAATAAATCTAACAGAACTTATGCAAGACCAAAAGAAATTAAAATTGTACTGCTTAATCTTCCACAGATCAATTGTTCTCAAAATTTTGGTTTCAGGATTCCTTTATATGCTTAAAAATTACCACTGGGCATGGTGGTAAAAATTTTATATTAACAATTTAAGTACAGAAGCCTCGTAGTTTAAGAAGTGGCTAAAGCTATTTATTATATAAACATTAATTGCCCCTATGTCCTTCCCCCCTTTTAAAATGTGCCATGAGGGCCTGGCGTAATCCCAGCTCATGCCTGTAATCCCAGCACTTTGGGAGGCTGAGGTGGGCTGATCACCTGAGGTCAGGAGTTTCAGACCAGACTGGCCAATATGGTGAAACCCTGTCTCTACTAAAAATACAAAAATTAGCCGGGCTTGGTACTGGGCACCTGTAATCCCAGCTAATCAAGGGGCTGAGGCAGGAGAGAATCACTTGAACCCAGGAGGTGGAGATTGCAGTGAGCCTAGATCATGCCACTGCATTTCAGCCTGGGCAACATAGCGAGACTCAGTCTCAAAAAAAAAAAAAAAAAATTACCGAGAACCCCAAAGAACTTTTGTTGATTTGAGTTTTATCTATCTGTATTTACCTTGTTAGAAATTAAAACTGAACATTTTAGGCATCTATTAGTTAATTTTAAAATGACATTAATAAACCCACTACATATTAACATGAATAACATATCTTCAAGACAAAACAAAAGTGAAAAGAATAGCATTGTTTTGTATTTTCCGCAATTGCTTTAATGTCCAGCATACTAGAAGACATTTAGATTCTGATATCTCTTTTAGTGTTCAATCTTGTGATATGTCATTTTGGTTTCATTATGTGAAAGAATTCAGCCTGACACAGATATGTAGTTGGAGAAGGATAGAGTTATTTTAATAGGTTTTTCAAATATTATGAATGTTATTCTTTGATATTATATTAAAATTTGACAAGTGGTAACTTCTTAAAAGTTAGTTGCAGTATGGAATCTAAAGCCGCCCTATCAGTGAACTTTTCAAACTCCATTATATTAAAATTCATTACTCTGCCATATACATCAAATATATCTTTTACCATGTATGATTTTGTAAGACTATAATTGGAACATGTTGCGTTATCAACTTATACAGATCTTCAAAATGATGACACTATTTTAATGTCCAAAAAAATCACCTGTTAATGTTACCACCAGTCTTATCAGAAAAGCCTTTCAAATTTGGGGAAGCTGCCAAGCTCACAGTAGGAAATGCACATTTTTCCATAAATCTGATTTTTATTTGAAAGCTTAGATTTTATCATTGGCAACAAATACTGTCAGTTGTTTTCCTTGAAGTGACAGCTCTCTCACCTTGTTCAATTTCAAGAAAGTATCTGCCAGATACCCAAGTCTGAGTAACCTTAGTTTGTCAGTCATTCTTTTGAGTAATAATGATGTTCTCCGAAAAGAGTGATTTGTGCAACTTGCCCCTTAAACAATCCCACAAATGCTTTTCCTTGAGATGACAATCATATTTTGGTATGCAGCAAAAGTACTTTATGTGTATCTCATTTTGTCACATAGAATGTTAAAGTGTTATGTGTTAAGATTTAATAATTTTTACTGCTTGATCAAGTCCCTTTATAAGTGAAACTGGCACCCTGTTCTATGGTGAGTATGTGGTGGTGAAGAACTAATAGTTTAGTGCCACTTCTTTGTTTCATGCTAAGATGCCAGCAGTTTTACCCACCATTATGTTTGCACCAGTAGTGCACATGTCAACACTGTGAAAAAGACAAATAGTATCTTATGACTATGAAAACAGCATTAACTTCACTGGCATTCTGAAAGGGTCTTGGGATTCCCAAGGGTTCCACAGACCACACCAAGATTCATTGCCAGAGACCCTCCTGTGGCTATCCTTCACATCATTGAGATCTCAGTTTAAATGTCATGACCTCAAAGAGGTCTGTCATCCATAGTCACCCAGTGACTTCCTATCATAGCACCCTATTTTGTTTTTATAACACTTAACACTACTTAATAGTTTATTGTTTACTTACATACATGTTTATTGTCTGTTTTTCCCAGCTAGAATATAAGACCTGAGAATGTAGGGACCTTGTTCTGTCTTGTTCAATATAGTAACTGTGTCTCTAAAACTTAAAATAATAACTTGGCACCTAAGCACTCAATAAATGTTTATAGAATGATTGGATCAGATTGAGATGGTGCATATGGAGTTGGTTTTTCATCATTTCTCATCAGATGGCCTCATAGCTGTAGCTAGCTATTTTTTGCTTACTCTGGAATCTCTAGATAACAACAAAAGGAACTTTTGAGTTCCCTATCTTGCTTACATTAACACAGTACTCACTAGAACCCTCCAAGTTGGTTTCTGTTTACCCCTTTTTTACAGAAAAAGCATCTGAAGGTCAGCAAGAGCTGTTACAAATCTAGAGAGCTAGTGAGTGTTTGAGCCAAAAATTTAACTTACATCCTTCAGCTTCTTCCCAAACAGTAACTCAATGGATGCACATTATGACATACTCATAATTATTGCTCAGAGTGCCAAGGTTTCAAGAGTTGGCTGCCAAATGATGAGGCAGTAGTCATTCAGAAAGTGTGCTTGTTAGAGGGAATTTTTAAAATAATTAAAATTGAAACTCTGAAGTTATAACAAATGAGCAGCAGATTTTCAAAATTAACTTTTTGCACATTTTAGAAATGTTTACCTCAACCCTCAATTCCCAAGAAACCATTATATTTCTTCAGCCTTTTGCCCAGAAGTTCTTAGGATCTTTCCTAGAAACTGCCACAATGGCAGATGAGCATCAAGTTTCATATTACATTGACACCAGAGACCTTTCCTTTACCCTGGCTCCTGGTTGGAACAAGCGTGCAATACCGTATGATGACATGCCATGGCAGCATGAAGGCTTAGGCCCAAGGGAGACCAAGGCAAGAGAACTGCTTGAGGCCAGGAGTTCAAGACCAGCCTGGGCAATATAGTGAGACCCTGTCTCTACAAAAAACACAAAAATTAGCTGCACATGGTTGCACACACCTGTAATTCTAGCTACTAAGGAGGCTGAGGAAAGAGGATTCCTTGAGCCCAGGAATTCAAGGCTGCAGTGAACTATGATCACACCACTGCACACTAGTTTGTGCAACAAAGTGAGACCCTGTCTCTAAGTAAAATAAAAATAGAAAGACCTAGACCTGAGACTAATCTCGGTTATTATACCCTCACTTCATGGAATATGCTGCAGATAAACTATCTCTGAATTTCTAGGTGTCACACAGACGTCAGCAATAGAACATGGATTATGAGTCAAGCCTGTTATCATCTAGACAGATGCTCCATTTGCTTCAGGTTTTATTTGAAATCCTTAATACTAACAAGAGATTTACTGAGAAACTTTCAGGGGAGCTCCTAGATTAGTCCTTCCGATATCAAATTGAGACCTTTAAGAATCAATTGTCTAGAATTGTGTTTGCCAGCCCTGAGATCCATGACTTCAGAAAATAAAGTGGAGTGCCAATCCAAGTTCTGGTTTTGGGGTGTGCTAGAGAGAACTTGGGCCCTGCTTACCTCAGGGATGGATGGCGTGACTTTATAGGAGGCACTGACAAGACCTTTTCTTCCTCGATTATCCACTAACTAACTCACCCTCACAATATAAATACTCCTAGGAACTTCAGGACTGGTTACTGTAAAACAGTCACAACTTTCAAAAACTGCAAACATTCGTAGGTGCTCAGCTGCATCAAGGAGACTGTATGAGCAGAGGAGAGAAATAAGTGATTCGGGCAAATGGGGCATAAAGTATGGGTTCTGTCAGCAGAAGAGCACTGACATCCAAGAGACTGAATAAGGTGGGGTAGGGCATTTGTGGAGAAGCATTTGCCTGCCTCAGCCTTTCCAAGGCCTTTCCAGGACCATGGATCTGCCATTATAATTCTAGCTGATATTGGATTCTCACCAGCAACCGGAAAGGAACCTGGCTGTATGGCACAAAACAGTTACATTGTAGGCCCCTCCCTCCCCCTGCCCCCCATCCCTGATACTGCCTCTAAGTACCAAAAAGATAAATGTTTGTAGAAATAACATGGGCAGGCTGGGCACAGTGGCTCATACCTGTATTCCCAGCACTTTGGGAGGCCAAGGCGGGCAGATCACCTGAGGTCAGGAGTTCGAGACCAGCCTGGCCAATATGGTGAAACCCTGTCTCTATTAAAAGTACAAAAAATTCGCTGGGCGTGGTGGCAGACACATGTAATCCCAGCTACTCAGGAGGCTGAGACAGGAGAATCGGTTGAACCCAGAGACGGAGGTTGCAGTGAGCCAAGATTGTGCCATTGCACTCCAGCCTGGACAACAAGAGTGAAACTCTATCTCCAAAATAAACAAAAAGAAAGAAAGAAATTACATGAGCAATTAGTCAAGGCCTGGCCTTGGCCTCTGTTAATAAGTTGCTTAGGCATAAGAATATGGTTTAGCCTCACCCTTCCCTTTGTTCTTGTAATTACAGTGTAAAAAAAAAAAAAAAGAAGTCACCTAATTCTAGTAGCTGTGATACATTCATTTTTGAATGCTCATAAACTTGAACTTTTTTACAAAAGTGTTTCTATAGGTCTATGGAAAAAACATCTGAAAGATCCCATTGAATCAACTATCTAGTGTGCTCCTGCCTTAGTACTTTCTGTATTGATATCACCCACAGGGTCACCCAGAAAAATCAGATGCTGCTTCTAGCTCCTTTGAAATTTTAAAATAGCTACTATGTCTTCTTTTTGGGAGGAGGTATACCATATTCATCTTTGTATAGCTAGTACCAAGCTTACAAGGGAGAGAATACAGTTAGGGATCCACAAATATTAACTGATTCTTCCCCTGTGCCTTCTCTTAGATAATTTCTATTTTGTCCTTTAGAATTCAGTTCAGGCATTGCCGTTACTGGGAAGAGTCTCATCTATCCTTGATGGCATATGCCTAGTCAGACACTATATTATGAGCTCCAGAGGCTTGTGTTTGTGACCCAGCACTTAGCAAAGTAGCTGGCATGTGGCAGACACACACTAAATGTTTCCTAGATGCTTAAATGACTGAATCTTTCCATCTTTCCATGTTTCCACACAATTTTGCTCGTCTTTGAGTGTGTTTTCATTCATCCATTTCAAGGTACCCAGAGCCCTCATTGGCAGCCAGCAGTCATTCTAAAACAGAAATTTTACTCTTTCAGACATGGATGGGCATACTGGGGAAGACATGAGATACTGAGACTTCATTTTGCGGTCTTTATTTTCTGTTTTGAGGACTACATAGAGATACGGAGGGATAACTTTGATGTGGAGCAGGGGAACAGATGTGAATAGAGTCCTCATGGTTTTTAGGGAAGAGAAACCTGTAATGCTATGGGAATGAATGGAAATCAAAAAAGTCCAAAGAAGCTGGAGGCTTTAAAAATGTGCCAACTTTTAGTGCCTCGTGATTAAAAAGCAAAATAATAAGGGATAGACAAAACCCTGTGTACTTGGAAAGAAATATTAATTTTAGAAAGTGTGCAAAAGAAATTTTCCACAGTGGGATACCTCTTGCATCACCTTCCTTTTAGTATTTTTCAATGAGATTATAGTCCTTTGGGCCTGAGAAGTTTTGGGTATTGGTAATATGATATTTGAAGTAACCAAAAGAATTGGCGAACTTTTGACTTTTGAGAAATACAGCTTAACTACCTCAAATTCAGTGAAACTTGCCACGGATTTATGGCAAAGATTGTTTTATGTTAGTTGTGGAAGCTTGCCTGCCTGTTTCTTCAATAGAGATGACAAGTTGCACGTACAGAGTGTTACAGATGTTGTATTTGTGATCTCCCCACTTTCTTAATTTGAAACACATTGTGTACATCTGTTAATGTCGTTTCTTTCCTGAAAGACTCACTCTCATGGGTTCCAGCCTGCACAACATGCTGCGATAAGTTGCTCATCCAGAAAAGTGCTTACTTACCAAGGCACCTGAAGTAGGCTGACACACCTTGTACACACGTTAAGCAATGAAAATTGCTCCAGAGAGTCCTGCAGTCCGGATGCAGGCTTTCCTGAGCGTCTAAGGGAAAAGTCTGGATTGGTCATCTAGACAGGGAAAAAAAGTAATTCTGTGCCCTCTCATCCCTATATTTATTATCTCTTTATCCAGTCTCTGTAGAGTCAGATGTTATCTACCTGATAACAGTTACCTTCCTGAGCATAAACTTGCTTATTCATTCATTCAGCCCACATGAGCTTACTCCCTGGTGATCTCATCTAGTCTTGTGGCTTTTAAATACCATCTCCATACTAAAGGCTCCCAAATTTCTCTCTCTAGAATCAGCCCTGGAATCTCAGGCTGTGTTCAGTTGCTTACCTCCACAGGGCTGGCGATTCAACTCTTCAAACTTGGCATATCCAAAACCAACACTTGTTCTCCCCTCATCCCCCACACCTGATGCTGCTCTGGGGTTTCCTATTTCAATAAATGACACCCCCATTCATTTGGTCACTTAACCTGAAAGCCTTGGAGCCATCATTAACTCTTCCCATTCTCTCACCCCACATCCAATCTACTAGCAAATCCTGTCAACTCTCCCTGTCAAATCCAGGCACTTTGTCCACTCTTCCATTCCTTCCCTAGTTCAGTCCACCATCATTGCTTACCAAGACTGCTGCAGGAGCCTCCTAACATGGTTTCTTGCTTCCAGTCTGAACCTACAGCAACCCATTTTTCAAGTGGAAACCAAAGGAAGCTTTTAAAGTGAAAATCAGGTCCCATCACTTGCCTGTTCCGACTTCTCATAACACTTATAATAGAACCCAAACTCCTACCTCAAACTGCATGCTCTTCACTTCTGGACTACCTCTGCAGCTTTCACTGGCCACTACCCTCCAGGCACTCTGGCCTTTTGAGTCATCAGAGCATCAAGCCTATTCCTGCTATAGGGCCATTGAACCAGCTGTTTATTTCTGCCAAGAAGGCTCTTTTCCCAGATATCTGCATGGTTTACTCCCTCACTTCATTTAGAATTTGCTTAAATGAGACCTTCCATGACAACAGTATTTAAAACAGAACCTCACCACCCACATCTGTCACTTTTCTGGCCCTGCCTCTTTTCTCTACAGCATGTTATTATAGATTCGTTTGTATGTATATTGCCCTTTTCTCCAGTGGAATGAAGGATCCATGACAAGCACTACTTTGTTTTGTCCCTTGCTATATCCTCAGGTACCTAGAACACTGCATGGCATTATATATTACACATCGTAGACACTCAGTCAATATTGATTGAGTGAATGAAAACACTTACTGAGTAGCCATCTTTATTTCAGGCATTGTGCTCCAGGGAAAAAAGAAGAAAAAAGCATAACTTCTGTCCTTGGGGAACTTAACCGGGTGGCAGAGACAGACATATAAGCAATTCTGAGACTGTGATGGGAGACTGGAAAGCTCCAGCATGAGTCTCCCAACTGTGCCTGCAGGAGTCGGAAAGGTAACCAAACGAGCTGACATTTGCGATTATTCTTGAAGGATGAGCAGGTGTTTGCCAGAGAAGAGTAGGCAGGACACTTCAGGTGTGGAAAGGGAATATACAACAGCATGAGGCTGTGACAGGACAAAGATCAGTGAAACCTGAATATAACCAACTTATGGGAGAGGTGAATGACATGAGTGTCTTAGTTTGTTTTCGGTTGCTATAACTTAATATCTGAAACTGAGTAATTTGAAAAGAAGCAGGGAGGGAGGAAGAGAGAGCGAGATAGAAAGGAAGAAGGAAGGGAAAAGAAGGAGGGAGGGAGGGAAAGAAGGAAAGGAACGGGGAAAGAGGGACGGAAAGGTAAGGTATTTTCTTACCTTTCTGGAGGCTGGCATCACATGGTGAGGTGGTTTATCAGAGATGGCCAAACTAGCTTTTATAAAGACCCACTCTTGTGATAACAAACCCACTCCCTCATTAATCCATTAATGAAGACAGAACCCTCATGACCCAATCACCTCCTAAAGGTCCCACCTCTCAACACTGCTGTCTCAAGGATCAAGTTTCCAACACATGAACTTTTGGGGGACTCATTCAAACCATAACAGTGAGTTTGGGTAGATGAGCTACCAGGAAGCAACAGTTTATTTCAGCCCTATCCCCCAAACATGATCCTTCCCTGGAGTTTTCCCTTTCATAAATGACACCCTCATTCATGTAATTGCTGAAGCTAAAATTCTCAAAATTACCCTTAACCCTTTTCATTCTCTCTTACCCCACATTCAGTCCATTAGCAAATTCCATCACCTGTACCTCTGTGCCTTTGAAATGCATGCCACATCAGGTGGTGGTTGCCACTGTTACACTTCCTCCCTAGTCAAAGCCATCATCATCACTCACCTAGACTTACTTACAAGAGCTTCCCAGCAAGCTTTTCTACATCTCTTCTGACCTATATTCTATGCAAAAACAAATACTGTTATTGTGAACTGCTTTTAAGTCAAAGTTGGAAGAGCAACTTAGGTCAGTATAAATTAAATTAATGCCTGTTAAAGAGTACAGGTATGTATGTTTTGAGTAGAAGAAGGGAAATTATTTTTTTGTCAAAGGTTGTATCTCTTTATTATTTGTATGACTTGTCCTTAGGCTTCTGTGATCTTGTGTATGTGATTATGTATTTTTATGTGCTAATGTGTGGTGTGGTTTCCTTACCGATGGAAAGACAGAGACCCCTTCATGTTTATTCTCACAATAGCCCACACTGTGCCTGGTGCACCTGGTCAGTACACCATGAATGGCAGCAAAAGAATTATTCTTGGCTGGGCACAATGGTCATGCCTGTAATCCCAGCACTTTGGGAAGCCAAGGTGAGTGGATCACTTGATCCCAAGAGTACAGACAACACCAGCCTGGGCAACGTAGTCAAACCCCGTCTCTACCAAAAAATACAAAAAACTAGCTGGGTGCATTGTCGCATACCTATTGTCCCAGCTATTCGGGAAGCTGAGGTGGGAGAATCACCTGAGCCCAAAACGCGGAGGTTGCAATGAGTCATGACTATGCCACTGCACTCCAGCCTAGGTGACAGAGCAAGAGCCTGTCTCAAAAAAAAAAAAAAAAAAAAAAATTATTCTTCACAACAGACTCACTGCTGGATTCCTTTAGTGGTCTTTGCTACTATCTTTTTAAATGATCAGTTTCCCATAGTTTATTTATATGCAATGATTAGGTAAGTATCTGTTACATAAAACCAAAAAAAATCTAAATCAGTGTCTCTTTAGCAGAATCCAGGAGCTGCAGCTTAAAGCAGTGGTCAGAAGGGAAGTCACGGCCTAAAATACTTATTTTGGCAAATAAGAAAAATGGAAATAAATGAATTAAGCATATAGCTCAAAACGTTAGAAAAGAACAATAAAACAAACCTAAAATATAGCAGGAAGGAAATAAAAGTATATCAAAAAATCCTGAATTCAAAAACTGAAAAATTAAAGAATTAATAAATGCAAAAAGAATATTATTTGAAAACCTCAACACAGACAAGGAAACTTTAACTGTTTTGATTAGTAAAATATAAGAAATAATAAAAATAAGTTAAATAAGAGATATATTACAAAGGAATCATAAACCCTGTTTTACCCAACTTTTTACAAATAAATTTAAAAATCCATAATTGTGTAATATAATTTAGTCACTGACTTCTAATGAGCAGGAAAATCCATCAGACCAACCCCCATAGAAGAACACAAATGTAACTTTCTAAATAAAATATTAGGAAACAGAGCCTAGCACCATTTTAAAAGAACAGTGTACCTTAACCAAATGAGGTTCATTCCAGGAGTGATAAATATTGGAAAAACCTATTAATATAATTTGCCATGTTAATATATCTTTATGGGACACTTACTTGATCATATTCATAGATGCTGCAAAGGCACTGATGTAATTCAACATCTATTTTTCATTAAAAACCACTTCATAAAATCAGAAGTGCTGGATACCTCCTTAACATAAAATTATCACATATATTATTACTTATTATTTATTACAAAATTAACATCATGCTTTAGTAGATGTAGTGTTTATGGTATTGCTGGGTCAAATTAGCTACCACTTGACCCAGCAGTCCCATTACAGGGTGTATGCCCAAAGGGATATACCCAGTAATAGGGAAACACTAGAAGCCATGTTATATCAGAAACAATGAAAACAAGGACACCCATTGTTATGACTGTTCTTTAACATTGTTCTGAATGTACTTAGCCAGTGTAATGCAAGAGAAAGAAAGTAGAAGTGTAAAAAGTCAAAAGGAAGTGGTTAAACTAATGTTTGCTATTTGCAGATGATATGATTGCACACTTGGATTATGTGCTTGCTTGTGTGAATCAGCTGGAAACAATAACATCCAATAAGTACTAATGGAGTATAAAATTAACATTCTTCATATATGTGAAGAATGTTATCTTCTAACACCCCTAGTTAGAAGATATAATGGAAATTAATATCCTATTTACAATAGCAAAAAAGAAAAGTTCAAGTAAAATATACACACATATATAATGTGTATACATATAGGAACTGAACTCAAGAAATCCTTAAGATGTAAATCTTTGTTGTTGTAAATAAGTGAAACTGTTTTAAAATTCTCCTGAAATGTAGAGAAAAAAAGATGTGAATGAATGGAAAGACAATCCATGTTCTTGGACAGAAAACCTCAACATCACACATTTAACATGAACCCAGTAAAAATACCAACAGAATATTTTGTAACCAAACAAGCTGATGCTGAAGTTCATGTAAATAAAAATTAATTGGCCGCGTATGGTGGCCCACACCTATAATCTCAGCACTTTGGGAGGCCAAGATGAGCAGATCACAAGGTCAGGAATTTGAGACCAGCCTAGCCAACATGGTGAAACTCGTCTCTACTGAAAATGTAAAAATAAGCTGGTCATGGTGGCGGGTGCCTGTAATCTCAGCTATTCAGGAGGCTGAGACAGGAGAATTGCTCGAACCTGGGAGGTAGAGATTGCAGTGAGCTGAGATTGCACCATTGCACTCCAGCCTGGGTGACAGACCAAGACTTCGTCTCCAAGAAAAAAAAAATCAAAAATAGGCAAGAATTTAAAAAAGAGAGAGAATTGCTCTTTAGATATTAAAATATACTACAAACATACTCATATATTTGAATTGGCATTAATAGGTAAGTCAGTGGTACCTTATAGAGTCCAGAAATAATCTCACATACATTTGAAATTTTAGTTTACATTAAGTAAGCATCTCAGATCAGTGTGGTAAAGCTGGATGTTCAATATATGGTCCTGGTACAAATAAATAGCATTCTGGGCAAAGGAAAGTTTGGTGGTTCGTATTTACACCAAGATAAATTCTAAATGGTTCCAGAACTACTTGGAAAAAAAATTAACCTTAAAAGTACTAAAAGGATTCAGGGGAAAATTGTTTATATCTACAAATTGGGAAGGCCTTTCAAAGTATGACACAAAATCCAGCAACTACTAAGGGAAAGCCATAAAATGAATTCAGTGACACAAAAATCAAAAATTTCTGAGGAGCCAATACCACCATAAACCAAAAAAAATAACTGTGACAAAGAAGGAAAAATATTTTTGCAATTCATCTAGAGAAAGAACTGATTTCCCTGATATTTAAAGAGCTTCTACAGGGCACTAAGAAAAAGACCAACAATGCAACAGGAAAAAAAAATTAAAAAGAATAAGACTATTAATAATTTACAGATGAGGATATATAAATAGCTGTTCATAAGCATGAAATATATCCAGTGTCATTTGTTAAAAATGAATGCAAATTAAAAATGTAATAAAATGCTGGTTTTTACTTGCCAAACAGGCAGGGTTTTTTTTTTTTTTTTTTAAGATTGATAACACAGTTTATTAGCAAGACTATGGATAAAGAAGTACTCTTGTACATTGCTGACAGGAGTAAATTGTTACCATCCCAATGGAGGACAATTTGGCAGTATCAAAACTACAAAGCTTATATCCTTTGATCCAGCAATTCCACATTTGGGAGAATGTATGGGTATGTGTACAAAATTATAAGATTACACATTACAACCTTGTTTATAATATCATAATACCCAGATAGCTGTCAATAGAGAATTGGTTATATAAATTGTACTATGCCCTTATAGTCAAATATTATGAAACCATAAAACAAGAATGAAGAAATATATTTTTAAGTGAAAGAAGGGTAAAGATTATAGCTTAGTATGTAAACTCTTTTTCTTTTTTTGAGATAGAGTTTCATTGCCTCTAGAAAACGAGATTAGGTGACTAGGAAGCTGGATGGGGAGATTTTGGGAGACTTCCAATGTTTATCATTTTATTCCTTTTAGGAAATTTGAACAAACCAAAGCAAAACAAAACAAAAACTTAATGATATTTTTCATATCATCTTTAGAAGAAACCACTCTTATACACAACAGCACAGATGAACCTCACAAACGTAATGTTGAGCACAAGACACCAGACACACATACATTATTTCTTTAAAGTTCAAAAAGAGACAAAACTAAGGTGACAGAAGTTAGAATAGCAGTTCTGTTGGTGGAAATAATGACTGGGATAGGGTATGAAGGAGAATTCTAGGGTGCTGGTAATAGTCTTCATCTGGGTGGTTGTTACATGAATATGTTTACTTGGAAGAAAACCTTAGGGTTGGTATACTTTTCTGCATGTAAATTATACTTTTGTTTAAAGCAATTATCAAAAAGGGAAAAGAAGTCTTCTTTAAGGTTGTATTAGTTTCCTAAGGCTGCCATGACAAAGTACCACAAACTGGATGCCTTACAACAGAAATGTATTTCCTCGCGGTTCCAGAGGTTAGAAGTCCAAAATCAGGACGTTGGCAGGGTCATGCTTTCTCTGAAACCTGTAGGAAAGAATCCTTCCTTCCCTCTTCCTTCCTAGCTTCTGGTGGTGACCATTCATCTTTGGCATTCCTTGGCTTGTAGCTGCATCACTCTAATCTCTGCCTCTATCTTTATATGGTGTTCTCCCTGTGTCTCTGTCTCCATATGGAGTTCGTTTTAAAAGGACACCCATCCTAATGGATGAGAGGCCCACTCTACTCCATATGACCTCATCTTAATTAATTACATCTGCTGTGATCTTATTTCCACATAAAACCACGTTCTGAGCTACAGGAGGTTAGGGCTTCAACATTTCTTTTGGAAGGAGGGAGAATATGATTCAATCCACAACTGGGGTTAATGAACTTTTAAAAGAGACCAAGTGTGGGGTGGCTCACACCTGTAATCCTAGCACTTTGGGAGACCGAGGCAGGCAGATCACTTGAGGTCAGGAGTTTGAGGCCAGCCTGACCAACATGGCAAAACCCTGTCTCTACTAAAAATACAAAAATTAGCGAGGCATGGTGACATGCACCCATAATCCCAGCTGCTTGGGAGGCTGAGGCAGGAGAAACACTTGAATCCAAGAGGTGGAGGTTGCAGTGAGCCCCAACCACGCCATTGCACTCCAGTCTAGGTGACAAGAGTGAAACTGCATCTCAAAAAAAAAAAAAAAGAGTATCAGAGTTGCTGTAGGAGAACCTTTTAATCCAGTTTTAATGACTGATATGTGAAGTGTGCTATTAAGCTCTTGCAGAGAAAGGTAATCCAATGCTGTTTCCACCAAGAGTGTTATCTTCTTGTCAATAACTTAGCTGCTGGAAAATGAGGGCCTAATCCACTGACTAGTGTAGTTAAGTTAAAAGAAAATAAATGAGGAGCCTTTGGGTTCTTTTGCTAGCCTCCTGCATGATTTTATACTTCCGTAAAACTTGGGGCTGTGTCTATAGGTTACAAGCTTGGCATGTTATAACTATTCATCTTCTGCCTCATTTTTCACATTTAGTCCAAGGATCCTGCATAGCCTTATTTTTCACTGGGCTTGGGTATGTGTTTTATTTTACTGTTGAAGAGTCAGCAAGTTTCCAAATGAGTAACAGCCACAGGGTGTGGTATGTGTCTTCCCTTTTGGTTGTGCATCTAAATTGCCCTTGAGGTACAATTAATCCCATGGTTCTCACCACCATGGATGTTATTTTCCTAATTTAATGGAATAATTATTTTGTTGTGACTGGCTTTGAGTGTGTGTTGACTGAAAGAAGAAAAACAGAACAACACTTAGCCACTTTAAGTTTCAAAATTCAACTGTTTCGGGGCAGGCAGAATTAATCTCTGTTAGACAAACTCGAGCACTGATTGCCTTTGGAGGACAGGAATGACTGGGAAGGAATACAAGGGATCTTTCTGGGGTGATAGTTATAGTCTATAGCTTGATAAGGTTTGGTTGACACGGGTATATGTATTTGTCAAAACTCTGTGAATGTGCACCTAAGATTTGTACATTTTGTTGTATGTAAATTTTGCCTCAAAAAAAAATGTAAACTAATCTTTAGCAAGTGATATCCTGCTGAAGTGTTTAGGGGAAAGTGTGCTGATTTCTGCAGTTTACTTTAATATATTCTGAAAAAAATGGATATAAATGTATGGATATGCAATGAAATAAACATAATAAAATGTTCATCATAGAATCTGAAGGGTGGGTACATAGGTGTTCACTGTAAAAGTCTTTAAATGTTTCTGTAAATTTAAAAGTTTTCCTAATAAAATGTTAAAAAAAAGTTCAAAGTACAAAATCATACAGGACCTTGGAAATGTAGGGCCAAAGTTCACTTGCCATTTTTATCCCCTGTTACAAGCTTGAATATCTCCTGCTTTAACAAGGGAGCAGTATCACCTGCTAGGGGTCTCCTACTGAATCCACCAGCAAGTTTGCGTGGGTTTTGCAGGGAACCTGTTTTACTGCCCTGTTAAAAGGAAGTAGGTGGAAAAAGGCAAAGGAAATTTATATCTAGTGTGCTATCCTACCATATGATCTTGTGCCAATTGCCTGCTTGTAGCCCAGGAAGAAACCTGATTAGAAGCAATGCTCTGTTTTATGATTGTTCTCATGACTCAAATGAAACCTATTTTATTTTCACGTAAGGAAATACATGAAGAGCTATAGTTCTATGGTGTTCTCTTAGAATGACGCTTCCTCTACCCACCCCCAATCTTACACACAACCCCTTCGTAGAAATAAAATATATATAAACAGGGTTAATTTTGGAACAAAATTGTCTCCACATGCTGCTCAACGTGCCCCTTCTCCTCAGATATTTTCTTTAATAAAATGTAGTGGAAACCGGGGAATCAGACATGCTTGGGCTTTTCTTCTGTTTCTGTTACTAAATGGTTCTGTGACCTTGAGTAAATTGTTTAATATCTTTGAGACTAAATTTCTATAATTTTTAACAGAGCATATTCAATCAGATGCTCTACAAGTTCTTTCTACCACTGGAATGAAACTGTTTTTTCACCCTATGTTCCTTTATCATCTTGTTGGGGCCAGCTATAATGAAATCTTGAATTCAGACCCTGGCATACTCCAGAATGAGGAACCCCTGGTCCCAATAAGACACACAAAAGACTCTGCAAGGAGCTCATTTAAATAATGCCTAAGATTTTAGTCCCAGTAAATTTTCCATCTGTTTCTCCATATTAGTTGAACATGAAGTTAGTCAGATACTTAAGGCATTCAAGAGAGTAAAGCCAAGATGTCTTACAAATCTCTTCTCTAAAAATAGCAAGAAGAAAGAGCGAAGAAGAAAGTGATTTTTATATCTGTGGAACTGTATGTTTAGTTCACTTGGGCTCATCCCCAGGTGAAAATTCTCATTTAAATACTGGTTATGGGATGAGGCCATCAATTTCTAGCCAGGTTTTTTCCCAAGGAATGCAAGCAGAGCAGACGGAGTATTTCTAGCAGATGAGTGTACTTTCATTCTCAGGATGTAAAAGAACTCAAAGGCAAGAGTAGTTTGGTGTGTCACAATATGTAAACCGCCCAGAGAGGGTAGTTAGATAAACTTTGTATCTCTTCATGTGCTGTTTACTCAACTGTATTCCCAAAGACAGAGATTTTTATTATGTGTGTCCCTTGGCTTGGTGTTTAATTGCCTAAGGGATATTTATACAGGTCTACGTATATGTGTATTCATAGTCATATCAGATACCAAATGTGATTATATCCCTGTAACATTTCTACAGGTTATGTTTCTATGTTAGCGTATTTTGGCATGTATTTCTATATATTGTCTTTCTTTAATTAGCTGTAAACCAAATGTGTTATGGGACTCGTTAATATAAGAGGCTAATTATTAAGAACTTTACTAATGTTCTCAGGTTGGAGATGTTTTAGGTGAGGAGAGCATGGGCAAGCCATCTGATTTGGTCCATTATTATATTTTCAATAATCTTTGGTGCTTAAAGAGAGACATTAATATAGCTGAGGATGACATAGCAAATTACCACAGCTCTCTAACCTTTTAAATTGCTAACACTGTTGTAATCTGTAATTATAGAAATCAGTGTGAGAATTGTGGCACTGCGTAATTATCTTTCCTGATACTTTATTGCTGAATGAATTATTAATCAGAATCAGTCTTGTATAGTATTTTCAGCAACTCAGAAGAATAATGTATAATTAAATTTCATTATTCCTATTTTTGTGCTAATGTTTTATGATGTCGTAATTGATAATTAATTGGCCAAAAGCTCACACAATACTTGGGAGTTTCAGGTGGCTGGAAAATGTACAGTGTGCTGAGTTCATTAAGTAATGATCATTCTGTAAAGAACACAGAATCTAGTCCAATCTGTTCAAGAAAGCTTTTGAAATTGGTGTATTAATCATTAAGCATTTCATGTTGCCTTAAGAGAAAGCAGTGACTATGGGCACATAAGAATAATTAAGAGATTTTAATAGATTTCAAATATGGTCAATTGTAAGTAATCAGATGCTAGTTGTTAATATCAGGCTAGTATACTACATACAGTTGGTATGCTTATCTGTGTATCAATTTCCATTCTAATTAAACAACCAGCAGTGTCCATATAACTACAGTTTCAAAGAGAGTAACAGCCATTTCCTTCAGCCTTTGATGAGTGTAACCCGGGGTATAGCACAACTTTATAGACAAAGTCTGGCCTAATCTTCTTTTCCAATTGTCTAAAATACTAAATGGTTTTCCTCCTCACAGACACAGGATTTAAAATCTGAAAGGATTGCGAACTTTTCCTTGACTGGCGTTCTAACTAAGAATTCCTGGTGTCTCTTTTGGCATCCTTTGCAACCTAGGTAACCAGTAAAAGCTCCGAATGCAAGAATGTCTTTCAGTCAGCCTGAGTTCTATTGAAAAGAAACATTGTCGGACATTTTATGTTAACTTCTGCTGTTCCATTTTGATATTTTTTTTAAGAAGGTGATGACTTTTTCTGGTTTTCAAGTGTCTCCTTTAGAAACATACAATTTTTTTTAACAGGTGAGCATTTTTTCTTTCAAAGAATTTTGAAAGCATTGTAATAGGGAATTTAACAATGCATATGCTGTTATTTAATCCTTTGCTAAGCTGCTCAGAAAACCATCCACAGAAGACTGTTCCTCTATAAATGCACCTCCATTTTCCCAAGAAGATCATGAGTGGTTCGCTTTTACATTGGTTGTGTTGGCTCCAATGTCTTACAATTTCAAATTATAAATTATTAAAGAGGACTTTGTCATCAGACTACTGTGAGTAGAACTAAAGCACATTCCTGTAGGTGAGGAAAAGTAACTCCATAGCCTTCTGGTATGATTTTCATTTGAAAGTCAGAAACCTTCCTCTTACCATCTGCTCTCAAACCCAGGCCTTCCAGAGCCAGGTCTAGTCCCAGGACAGCAGAGGTCTGGGCCGTGGTCTCCGTCACATTCTGAAAGCATCATTCTGAGGGTGCTATTGAGGGTCCTGTGTGCTGGCCATTTCCTGAGGGCCGCAGAAAGAAAGGGCATAATTGGTCCTCTGTTTGCCAGTTTGAGATGGGAGGCCGTGAACATAAGGGGGTGGGAGTCAGAGCCATCTCTCTGAAGCAGGAGCATACAAGCTTTTACCAAGAGAGAACAGCCTAATTCTACTCTGCAAGGATCCACAATGTGTAGATGGGAAAGGAATGTGTTTCAGGGTTTGTGAGTATTTGAGCCCAGAAAGCTTCAGAAATAAAGCACACTCAAGACCTTCTATTCAGCATCTCTGCAAATGGGAGCTTTTCCTTCACTGTGTTAATCTTAGCCTTTCTTTTGCTTTTGTACCATCCCATTATCTTGGCTGTGTGTCTTACAGGTTATATCATTAGTTTCCACTAACGCTCACATTGCTCAAAATGGACAAGAGTTTTCTGTGGATAAATGGATAGGCAAGGCGACCTTGAGGCCCAGAAAAGACGGGCAGCTCTGGAGAGCGTAGGGAGACGTGTGAAGAAACAGGCTGGAAGGAGACCTCAGCCAAAACAGAAATGACATATGGACCTGTTGGGATCTAGGAAAAGTCTTTTTTAGTCACTTTCTTAAGTATGTATCGAGTGCTTCCTATGTGCATCGCACTTAGAGACTCTGTGGCTTCAATGGTAAACAAAACAGATAAAAACTCCTGCCCTCAATAAAAAAAAAAAAAAAATAGGCCATTAACAAAATATGAGTAAAATATAGTGTGTGTGAGATGTGAAAACGTTATAAAGAAACAGAGGGAGGGAGGATGGAGAGTGCAGGCGGGCGGCTGGGGTTGTGGTTTAAATGGAGTAGGGTGGTTAGGGAGGCCTCACTGAGAATGCCATGTCTGCACTGAGACCTGAGGAGGCCAGAGATTGAGCCATCACATTTAAATCTCCTAACAATCTCTCAGGAGACAGTTTTTATCTTCATTTCACACATAAAGAGACTGGAGGACTTAAATAAGCTGCCCAAGTCCCCTTGCTCTCAAAAGTGGCAGGGCAGGGAGTCCTGGTTTGTAGGGCTGTTTTAAATCAGCTGTCATAGGGTTAAAATGCAGATGGCTGAGCCCACTGCAGTTCCCCTAAATCTATACAGTTAGAGGACTACTGTAATTTCCAGAGGTAGGTAGCAAGCTGGGAGAGTCTGGGTGTTAGGTGGGCAGGGCCAAAAGCAGGAAGTACGTAAAGAAAAGGCAAGCCATTGTCAAACTGGAAATGAAAGCAAATGGGAAAAATTGGAATTGTTGGAAAAGAAGAACTAATTTGGTGGACCAGTTACTATATGTTAAATTGGTGAATTAATGAGCAAACAACATGTGAAATGTTTTAATCCTCACAGTTCTATGAGATGTGTGCTCTTTATCAGGTCATTTTAGTACAGATCAGAAAACTGAGGCACAAAAAAGTTAAATGTCTTATGTAAGGTTTTGCAGCTAATGAATGACAGAGTCAGAATTTAAAGCTGGGCAGTGTGGCACCAGGGCCTCCAGCTACAAGCCCTGTACTACCTTACCTCTGTAGACCATATATGTATGCATATGTATACAGTATCTAATGGGTGCTTACTATTCTCTGGGAGTTGTTCTGTTTCCCAAGTTTGTGTTTTAAGTTGCTTACTCCTCATGACTACTGGATTGCAGATGAGAAATCCTTACAGAGAGCTCACATGATTTGTCTGAGGTGGCATTGTGGTCATGGTTCAGATGCAGGCAGGCTGGCCCTGGAGCCTGACCTGTCACCACTGCAAGATCTTTCCCCTCGTGATGAAAGAAAATTCTGATTTGTGCAAAACATATATGCAAAAGGTAGCAGAGAGGGAAAACAGGAAAACCCCGTAATGGGAGGGTAAAATATTCAAAGCATGGACTTTTAACAAATCTGAAGGGATGGAATCTTTTAGGAAATGTTATCAGATGAGAATCAATACAAGTCCCCCATCTGCCAGATGCCTTCTTTTGGTATGAGAGTGAACTATATCAGGGCTAAGTGCCCATAAGAGCAGACATTCTTTATATAATTATGTGTAGGATTAGTCACATAGTGGTGAGGATAATTCCTGATGTGAGCAGAGTACTCTGCATTTCTCAGGAAGGTCTCAGATTTGTTGCCTTATTTGACCTTCACAGTCATCAGGGGATGTTGCAGAAGGATGTCTACATAGTGTCATGGCGAGTGTTGCCAGCAAGTACCAGAATGCACACCTTATCTCATCATTCTCTTGCAGCTCTCGGATAGAAATTAAGCAAATTGGCCCTTCCCCAGGTTTAAGCAGGAGAATCTGGCAAACAAAAATATACATTATTCTTCATGCAGTCCAGATTTGACTCAATATAAGAAATTCTCAGTATGTGTAGAATTACAAATGTATATAATATGCATAGAAATAAACTTTCCTTTCATAATAATAGCTTTTATTTGTGGAGTGTTTACTGTAAAATGACCATCCTAAATACTTTATCTCATTTAATCCTCACATAACTATTTTGTACATGGAAAGACCAAGGATTATACACTCTAACTAATGGCCCCAAAGCCATGCAGCTAGGAACCAAGAGAGCAAGGATTCAAATGGAGGCCCATTATCTAAGGATGGAAGGAGAAACGGAAAATGGGTGCGTGATAAAGTCAAGAAAGTGCTAAACAGTGTATCTCTCTGGTACCACCTGGCCAATGAGCCCTTATGGCACCCATTCCTTACCATTTGGAAAGGGGAGTATTGTCTGTTCCCACGGCAGTACAACTCTGAGTTTTTATAATGAGTGAATTAAAAAAAAAAATCTCTTCCTTAATATACTTGGCTTTATCTGAAGCATATTCTGTGAGGTGAAATCGTGTGAGTGACGGTGGTATAGGCATATGAGACCATCTGTATCTTAAACAGTAGGTGTCATGTAGCATGTTTGTCACTACCTTTTGGTGATGATAATCATCATTCTGAGAAGCTGCCAAGGACAGGACAGGGACTTGGAAAGCTCCAAGCACATTCTGTTTCTCCCATTCCTTTTCATTGCCTTTTCCCCATGCTCTCCGGAGGACATTTCACCTGTGTGTTAATATTCCAGCTCCATTGGACCTCCTGCATGGTGACAGGTGGTCCAGATGCTTTTATTAGTTGATATGGGACTTAACAGACTGCCAACCAGTGGCCTTAGCCTCACTGTTTTAATCGTTTTTAAGTGGAAAAACAGGAGTGGGTTTCAGGAGTGCCTAGGCTTCAGTGGAACTGAAACCTTTCTCAAAACAGTACCTGAATGACCCTCAGTACCTGAATGCTTTTGGTGTTGAGTTTCAATTTTCTTAGTTACCAGGTGAACCATCTTGCAATCTAAACTTCATTCATTCTAGCTTGCATCCCTGCAGAGATGATGTTTCAGAACAGAATTGTGTTGTCCGAAAGACCCCAATGTGTGAAAGAAGCAAGTTTCCTTTTATTAAGAACCTTTTCTGTGAAAGCTATATTTCTGCCAAGCCTCAGTACTCACTTCTGTTTCCTTTCCCACCTGTAAGCTGCATGCCCTCTCAGGAGGTGGGGCAGGCATCAGTAGAGATCAGGCAGATGAACAGCTGTGAAACTATAGATATTCTTTATGTATAAGCAGACAAAAGTGTGTCTAGAGGTGACACCCACTCCCATCCCAAGAAGGAGTTAGGTTTGACAATCTAGTCTCTTAACATCATAATTCCCGGTCAGATGAATCTAACTTTGACAGGTTATACATATTAGCATCTATAAGCAATACCTGGCCTAGAAAATATACCAGGAACAATGGCATGACTAATACGTTGTTTCTTGACTTCACATGGAAACTTAAGCCCACCATTGTCACTGACCTGATGGGCAAACTTCTGACAGTAATTATCATGGGAAAATCTTGCAAAACTAATTTACAGAACACAATTATTTAATTATAGCACTTCAGTAGTGTTCTCCTCTTTCCTCTCTCTCCCTCCATTCCTCCTTCCGTCTCCCCCACCCCTTTTATCACATTTGAAGTCCACTAATTAGCTCAGTTTTCAGGCTATCTTAGGTTTGACAGAAATGCTAAAGTTGGAATGAGACTTGCAGTCTCCCCTCTTTTCTGCATTTGACTATCTGTTGTCTTTTCTTAGTCTTGATTCTGTTGTGAGTTTTGACTTGGTTCTTTTCTAAGACAGAATAATTTCTGTCAGTCTCTGGGAACTCCCCTCCCACCTGATGAAGAAGTTTTGGGGAGGAGTTGTGAGCCCTGCATTGAACTGTGCACTAGGTACAAATCTGCAGTGCCTTCTATTAAGATGTAAAATGATCCGTTGAGTCATCCTCCCTCTAGTTTGACTCAGATGCTTTATGGCGCACTTTGCATGTCATTTCTCTCTAATGATTTCCCCGTGGAGAAGGGTGTCTGATAGAATCCAGGCAGACTGAAGATTGCTCTGAGTCAAATGGATGTTATTCTTTTAGTATTAACCCTTATCTCTCAGTTTCCCGTCCTCGCATTTTCCCTGAAGGAACCTTAATGAAGTAAATAGGTTCCACCACCCTCATTTAGCCTCCTAATCACTGTTCACAATTTCTTCTCACATTAGCAGCATGAAGCTCTAGGGTAATATTTCTCAGGCAAGAAACGGAGGGAAAGGGACACTGGGAAAGAATATTTCACACAGATGCCCTGATAAAGAGAAATGCAGAAAAGAAATGACTTTTCTCTGTCCTCTAACTCCTAATAGGCATGAAGCAAATGCTAATAGGAAGCAGAGATTGATGTATGAGAAATGAATATAAATGGAGAACATAGACACAAAGAAGTAATACCAGAGACAAACTGGAAGTGACAATATGGAAAAGAAGGCTTGTCAATGGTAGAAAATGACCTATCCCAGAAGAATAGATGGAGGCTTTGGCTGCACTCTTAACTGGGGGATTACACAAAAGAAGCAAAAGCAATGGGTAAACATATAAAAAAAAGACCAGTGCAATGATCACAAAACTGCATATCCATGTCTGCCCACACCTAGTTGCACATTTTCTTCCTGATCCGCACACCCACTGGCCCCCACCACCACCCACCACTAGCAGTAATCATGCCTCTTGGATGACCTGACGCAGGCTTCCTTTCACCCACTGATTTTATCTCCTTTTTGAGATGACAGTTTATGTACCATGCTATTGTTAAATCCCAGTTACAGCCTTCTCTCTGGCCCCCTAAACAGTGTATTCTCATCTGACATTGCTGGGAGGAGACAAGAGGAGAGGATGGACACCCCGCTTAATTCCAGAGCCACATACCTAAGATGGCTTTTGAGGGAGAAGCTGTCCTGCACACCAGAGCACTGTTTTGGGCATGGGAAGAGAATGCCAAACTATTGCTCAGTACTGCTGGGCACTATGTTCTATTAATGTATGGAAGTTGACCTTTTATTCATTCTTCCTTTGGGTTGACCCCGTTTATAAGGGGAAAAGTTGAGTTACTGGGTGGGTCTTCCTCTCTTCATCTCTCTCAAAAGTTACGGCATTTTCCTCTTCTAGACAGTTGTGTTCTTTTGAGTATCTCTGACTTCCTTAAAAAGTCTTCTCAGGAACCACAGTTAGAAAAGCTCGTGTTTCAAGATTTTCCTAAAGTCCCTGTACTTTCATAGAACCATAGAAACTAGAACTAAAAAGTCACTTAGTTTATTTCCTCCTTGCATAGATAAGGAAATGGAAATGCATGAAGTGATTTGGTTTTAACAAGAGAAAAGACAAAACACAAGATTCCTGACAAAAGTTTTACTGCAAAGCAAAGGCCCAGTCTCAGATTTCTTACCATCTCCCCTGTATTTGGCCCATTTTTGTAGATTATTATTGAAAACGTACAACTTGGAATTGGTTAGACTTGATTGCCTCTAAGGACCTTCCTGACCATAAGTTGTATAGGCTTTAAGATGTGGGTGTGTTTTTTTCATTTGAAGCCCAAAGTGGTACCCTAGGACCTTTGTGATTAAATCACAGAACCTGAAGAAGGTGCTCAATAAATACTTGACTTGTTAACATTCTCCTACAACCTTTAATTTTGGGGGAACTGGGTTTCTTACATATATATAAAATATAATGTAGATATAGAAAAGTGCATAAAACAAATGTATAACTTAAATTGGGCACTCATGTCAAGAAATAGAGCATGCAGCACCACCCCTGAAACCCTACAGTGCCCCTTTCCAGTGAACACTACCTCCCTCTAAATGGAACCTCTGTTCTGAGTCTTTTCTTTATAGTTTGTCACCTTTATATGTGTCTCAGTTCAGGCTTCCATAACAAAGTACTTTAGGCTGGGTGGCTCAGACAACAAACATTTATTTCTCACAATTCTGGAAGTTAGAAGTCTATGATCAGGGTGCCAGCATTGCCCAGTTCTTGGTAAGGGCTACCTTCCTGGTTTACAGACAGCCATCTTCTTGTGTCCTCACATGGCAGGGAGAGAGTAAGACAGGGTCTCTTATGAGAGTATTAATCCCATTCATGAGGGCTCCACACTTATGACCTAAACACTCCCGAAAACCCCACCTCCAAATACTATTGTACTGGGGATTAGGATTTCCAAATATGAATTTTGAGAGGACAACATTTACTCCATGTGTGAGTCAGTCTCACACTGCTATGAAGAAATACTTGAAATACTTGAGACTGGGTAATTTATAAAGAAAAGAGGTTTAATGGGCTCACAGTTCCACAGGCTGTACAGGAAGCATGGTGGTATCTGCTTGTGGGGGGGGTGCTGTCAGGAAATTTACCATCGTGGTGAAAGGCAAAGCTGGAACAGGCATCTTCATGTGAAAAGAGCAGGAGGAGGGGGGAGGTTGCCACACACTTTTTAAACAACCATATCTCGTGAGAATTCACTATTGAGGTGATAGCTCTGAGGGGAATGGTGTTAACAATGAGAAACCACCCCTATGATTCAGTCATCTCCCACCAGGCCCCACCTCCAACATCGGGGATTATACTTGAACATGAGATTTGGGCAGGGACACAGATCCAAACCATGTCAGTCCATAACCATATATATATATATATATATATATATATATATATCCCTAAATGTTTAAATTTTATCCATTTTTGAACTTGACATACACAAAACCAGACTGTATGTTATTAGCTTGTGTCTTGTTTCTATAGCTCAGTATTCAGCATTAGGTTTGTGCAGTTACTCCATGTTGTTGCATGTGGCTCTAATTTACTTTGTTATATTCCATTATATGAATATATCTCAGAGTAGTTATGCATTCTGCTACTGATAGACATGATGCTGTTTCCAGTTGGGAGTTATTCTGAATGATTCTGCTGTGAACACTCTTTATACAGAGTTTCTGTTATAGATATGCAGGACTATCTCTAGGGTATAAACAAGGAACAGAATTACTTGGTCATAATCTATGCATATCTTCAACTTTGCTAGATAATGTCAAGCTGTTTTCCAAAGAAGCTGATCTGACCACTGGTACGCTTGTTATTGTCAAACTTCCTTATTGTGTCTAGGTTGGTGGCTATATATCTTGAATTCTCTATCACCTTTGGACCAATACATATAGTCTGCTATCAACATTCTAATATTTCGTCCACCTCAGTTTCTGTATCAGACCATAACTCTCCATGTTGGTTACATTCATTCATTCGTTCATTTATTTTTGAGGCAGAGTCTCACTCTGTCACCTAGGCTGGAGTACGTGGCACAATCTTGGCTCACTGCAACCTTTGCCTTCTGGGTTCAAACAATTCTCATGCCACAGCCCCCCGAGTAGCTGGGATTACAGGCATGCACCAACACACCAAGTTAATTTTTGTATTTTTAGAAGAGACAGGGTTTCACCATGTTGGCCAGACTGGTCTTAAACTCCTGGCCTCAAGCAATCTGCCCACCTTGGCCTCTCAATCCCATGTGCTGGGATTACAGGCATAAGCCACCATGCCTGGCCTATGCTGGTTACATTTTAATATAAGAAAAGTGCTAGCAGTTGCCACTACTTTATTATTGGATATTTTGGAAGTTTGGGTTATTTTTTATTTTGGTCTATTTGAAAGAATAAACAAGCAACAATAATGACAAAAATTAGCCAAAAATTGGGACTTGTTATGATTGTCCCTTTTTAAAGTTTTTGGTATATTTTTCAGCAGTGCAGTAAAAACCATTGTCAATAAATTGAACTTTCCCCTTGAAGGTCAAGGAAAATGGAAGTTTATACTGAATTACGAGAACCATTCACAGCTATTAAGGATTTGATGACACAATTGCAAGTGCTCCCTCCTAACAACAGCCTTATATTTCAGTTCCCTTGGCACTAACTAGTATGCAGGCAGATGGAGTGTTTGAGTAAATAAAGAACACAAAACGTTTTAGCTGCTCCATGTCAGGCCCTTACTTTAGCTATCTAAGGCATTAGGGACATTAAGTGACAAGCACTGCAGTTTTCCATTAGAAAATACTGAAACTGGATTGCTTTTCACTTAAAGTAAGAAGTTTTAGTCTTGATGCATTAGAAAGTGTTTCCAATCCAAAAGAAAAAACTAAGTAATTTTTATACCACTATGCACTCTAAAATGTCTATACACTTGATAACTTTCTTTTATAAGACCTAACCCTTACAGTTTTACGGTAAATAACTTTTTTTAAAAAGCATGTTTGATAAGAGCAGAAATTTACTCAGCAATTACTAAATAATTTAGTGTTTGATTCACAGAAGTATTTACTTAATGCACTGTTTTTGGGAGAAGTGTAGTTTGAATTTCAAGTGAAATGCTTTATAATTTAGTCTTTTTCATTACCTGCAAGGCATATTCATTTCTTTTCATCTGAAGCACTCTAGACATGACAGGTTGTCTGAAAATCCTAACATTCTACTTTTTTGTGAATTGCAGCTTTTCAGATCCCACTGTGAGTTTTTTTTTTTTTTTTACTTTTTTGATTTATACTTTTACCTGCAGAACTATTAGACATTTTCATTTCTGAATATGACCCAATAATGAGTGAAGAGTGAATGAGTGGATTAATGAGTAAGTCTGTATTCATTAACACTATACTTTGAGTAATAAGAGTTGTGGTCTGTATAGCTTCCTGAGGGGATGAACATACTATGATAAAATAATATTAATTAACTTTTACTGCTGAACCATATGATGAGATGATTGGGGTATATGTGTATGTACATGTGCAGCTGGGTTTTTTTTGCCTGCAAAAAGAGGAATGAGATCCAGCCAAAACCCAAATCAGAACCTTTGGAAAGCTTCCTTACAATCTGATTTCAGCTAATGTCTACATACTTTAACACGTTGTCTAATGCTTAAAGACTGGCTGTCATACTCCTCCATGCTATTCTGGGGTCTGTTAGTCACTATAAATCATTTCATTCTTAGATCCCATGGGTCCTGCTGCAGATCTCAGGATTTGCTGCATGGAGGAGTGGTGGGCAGAGAAGAATGTTGTTTAATTAATATTAGTAAGGCAAGAGAAAAAAGAAAACCTAATGGAAACAGGACAAGCAGAATTCAGTTTGTCATTGGCCAGGAAAAAGCAGACAAATTGGAGGAAGTTCAGAGAAGAGCACCTGTCTTAGCCTGTTTTCTGATACTCTAACTGAATACCTGAGACTGAGTCATTTATAAAGAACATTATTTCTTACAGTTCTAGAGGCTGGCAAGTTCAAAGTCTAGGGGCTGCATCTGGTGAGGGCCTTCTTGCTGTTGAGGACTGTCTATAGAATCCCAAGGTGACACAGGGCATCACATGGTGAGGGAGCTCACAAGAGATGGCCATACTGGCTTTTATAACAGACCCACTCTCATTATAACTAACCCACTCCTTCAATAACCCATTAATTCATTAATCCATGAATGGATTAATCCATTCATGAGGGCAGAGCCTTCATGGCCCAGTCATCTCTTAAAGGCCATATGTCTTAATACTGCCACATTGGGGATTAAGTTTCAACATGATTTTCAGAGGGGACAAACATTCAACCCATAGCAGCACTCATGATAGTTGGAGGATGAGAAGGGCTGACTGATTTTTAAAGAAAGAAGAAAGGTATGTTTCATTATGTTTGAAGAGGAACTAACAAGGAAGGGTAGGTAAAGGCCAAGAGGAAGAGAGTAAAACTGACATGGCATGAAGGATTATTATCCAGAAATAATGTAATATACTCAAGAAAATCCTCAGACAGGTTAAAGTCTAGCAACAGCTTCATGAAAGTAATACATTTTAGATTATACCATTTAATGAACAAAACTAATACTTTTTCAGTGTTTTCCAAAACTCTCGGGTAAGTTTAGCCCAAAAACCAGATGCCCATGTTTATGTGACTGTCATAGCCTACTTAATCAACTTGGGTTGCATATATTGCCACATCTTTGTTTTTCTCACTTGCCCTGTTAGCAGAATATGGATTCTATTCTTGAGAACTTCAACTCTCTTAGAGCCCAGAAAGAGCAGGATTTGGGTCCTAGTTTCTACTCTCCCAGAAGCCTGTGGTTTCCTTCTATATTTGTTGTCTACCGCATTTCCTGTAACCAGCTCTTCAGGGGCAATTTGTTAAGGCATGCAACATCAACAATATAACAGGGCACATAAATGTCTTTAGAAGGTCAAAGAAAACTAGTGTCTCTCAGTTAAAATGACAATATCACACTCTTTGTGATCAGTCAAGTATATTTCTTTTGTAAACTCATAGAATTATAGATCTGGAAGAACACTATTAGTCTTCTAGTTAATGCTTTTCATTTTACAAACATGGAAGCAGGCCCCCAAAAAGTTGGCAATTTGTCCAAATCCGCAGAGTTGGTCAATGCTGGAGCCAAACTGAAAACCTCAAACACCCCTGGTCCACTCCTCTTTCCACTGCACTTCACTTTCATTTCTCTTTCTATTTTCTTTCATTCCATGTTTCATTAAAGAATTTATGGCTTTGTATCTTTCATCACAAGCTTCTATCATGGTGTAGGCACATTAATATGCATTATCCATAAATGAACTGGAAAAATGAGATGTCCGTTTTAAATCTCGTACTTTTTATGAATTTAATACACCATCCGTGACCTAGAACATTAAATGCTCCACCAAGTTTTGAGTGTTTCTTTATACATGCAAGCTATTATGATTTTTAACTCAGTAATTTCTATAGTCTAATTGAGGAGACTCAATTTGGTAAGAGAAAGAGTAATAATTTGAAAACTAAGAATGGAGAAAACAAATCAGAATCGGGACCCTACATGAGAGAGAAGAAAATCCTGAAAACATTCCACAGAAATGAAGGACTAATAAGCCAGAATAGAAAATATTTGTCTTCTTACTAAAGAATTTAGCAGCAGTTTTCCTAGTCATTGATAGAAGCCAGGTGAACTCAACCTTACCCCCTGGCTTGGGATCATTATAACTGAATTGTGTCATTTAGAACGCTATTCTAATTCCATTTAAAAATGATTCCAGATAACAAACCTCACAAATATTTTCTCTTTTATTGGAATACCAAAGAACTAATAATTCTTCACAGAGGCATTTTTGCAATGGGATATTACAAACCATTATATATATATATAGCAGGGCAAAGTTTATACTATATGGTTTGCAGTGTGATAAGTTATAATTTGTAAAGTGTTTGGAGTAATTGTAGCATAAAATATAAACCTATGACTTTTACTTTCAGCCAGGTGGAGTAACAGGTTCTAGATGTACCCTCTCTCCTAAAACAACTGTAGAAACAGATAGCATATATGGAATAATGGTTTTTAAGACTTGGAACATCAGGTACCAAAAGATAGTAATCCCCAAGAAAGGAAAACAAGTTGAACTCAGCATACTGCTTTGAGAGTTTCTAGGCCATGGTACAGGAAGGAAGAACCAAGGAAGAGCTGGCTGACTCTTAAATTGAAGAGACAGAGCTAAGAGTCTGGAAAGATAATAGCTAGAGTTCAGAAAGCAAGGTAGCAGAGAGAACTCCAGAGATCTGCAGAAAGTTTCCCATTAATATGCTGCAGAGTACTGATCAATAGATGCAGGTAAGACAACTGCCCTAGGCTAGGGAGACAACCACCCAACAAAGGAAACTCAGAACTGGGACTAACATCATTTCCTACTAGCCAGACTAGAAAACACATATAGCAGGGGCCATTGGATAGAGTACTCAGAAGTGCCTTGAATCCGTAGTAGGAAGTAATGAGCCCTAGACTAAAACTCAGAGGTGGTCAGATTAGATTTTTTTAAAAAGCAAGGCCCACTTATATGTTACTTACAAGAAACATATTTTAAATATTAAGACACAAATGGTTTAAAAGAATAAGAATAGAAAAAGATACACTATTTTTTGATGCTAACACCAAACAAAAAAAAGATGGAGTGACTATGTTAATATCAGACAAAGTAGATTTCAGAGCAAAGAATATTTCCAGGAATTAAAAGGTCACTTGATAGTGATAAAGGAATAAATAGTAGAAGAAAAAATAAAAACCCTAAATATATATGCATCTAATAACAGGATTTCAAACTGCATGAGGCAGAAACTGACAGAATTACAATAACTGACAGACAAGCCTACAATTGTAGCCAGAGATTTTAGTACTCCTTCTCAATACATGTTGGAACCTATATACAGAAGATGAGAAAAGATATTAGAAGACTTGAACGGCACTCATCATACAACTTAATCTAATTTACATTTATAGGACACTCCAGCCAACAACAGAATATACATTCTTTTCAAGTATGTATGTAGTATTTACCAAGGTGGTTCATATTCTGGGACTCAAAACAAGTGTCCTTAAATTTAAAAGGATTAGGCCGGGCGCGGTGGCTCATGCCTGTCATCCCAGCACCTTGGGAGGCTGAGTCGGGCGGATCAACTGAGATTGAGAGTTCGAGACCAGCCTGATCAACATGGAGAAACCCTGTCTCTACTAAAAATAAAAAATTAGCCAGGCATGGCGTTGCATGTGTAATCCCAGCTACTCGGAAGACTGAAGCAGGAGAACCTGGGAAGTGGAGGTTGCAGTGAGCTGAGATCACACTATTGCACTCCAGCCTGGACAACAAGAGCAAAACTTGTCTCAAAAAAAAAATTAAAAGGATTAAAGTCCCAGGAAGTTTGTTCTGTGACCACAATGGAATTAAACCAAAGAATAACAAAAAGATAGCTAAAAACTCCCCCAGTTATTTGGAAACCAAATAACACATGTAAATCATTTGTGCATTAAGGAGTAAATCAAAAGGGAAATTTTAAAATATTATGAATTGAGTAAAAATTAAAATTAAACATTTCAAAATTTGCAAGATACTGCTAAAATAGTACTTAGAGTAAAATTCATAGCATTAAAGCCTGTATTAGAAAAGACAAAAAAGATCTCAGATTAATGGGCTCAACTACCACCTTAGGAAACTAGAAAAGAAAAAAAGACCAAATTAAACCCAAAGTAAGCAGCATAAAGGACACAAGAATGAGAATAGAAATCAGCAAACTAGGAAATAGAATAATAAAGAAAATTTAACCAAAAACTAGTTATTTGAGAATGTCAATAAAATTTTTAAGCCTCTAGCCAGACTGATCAGAAAAAAAGAAGGCACAAATTTTCAGGAATATGAGAGATGACATCAGTACAGATTTAAGCAATATTAGAAGAAATATTAAATATTTTATACGGAGTGGGTGTAGTGGCTTACACCTATAATCCAGTGCTTTGGGGCGGGGTTGGGGGCCGGGGGCAAAACAGGAGGATCACTTGACATCAAGAGATTGAGACCAGTCTGGGTATCATAGTGAGACTCCATCTCTTTTAAAAAAAAAAAAAAAAATTAGCTGAGCATGGTGGCATGACCTATAGCCCTGGTTACTCAGCAGCCTGAGACAGGAAGGTCAGTTGAGCCCAGGAGTTTGAGGCTGCAGTTAGCTATGATCACACTGTGCTCCAGCCTGGCAACAAAGTGAGACACTGTCTGGTTTAAAAAAAAAAAAAAAAAAAATTATATACACTTTTACGGCAATAAATTTGATATTTTTTTAAAAAATTGAATTTGTAGTTAAAATCCCAGCTCAAAAGTCTTCACAGGAAAATTCTACCAAACATTTAAGGAAGAAATAAAACCAATTCTAAAAAAAAAAAAAAAGATCCTTTTAGAAAATTGAAGAGGAAGAAATACTTCCCAGCTCACTTTATGAGATCTTCATTACCCTGATGCTAAAACCAGGCCAGAAAAAATATGTAAGAAAACTACAGACAAATCTCCCTATTGAACATAGATGAAAAATTATTAACAAAATGATAATAAATTGAATCCAACAATGTATAAGAATGCAAACACAGGGCCGGGTGCAGTGGCTCACACCTGTAATCCAACAATTTGAGAGACCAAGGTGGGAGGATTGCTTGATGCCAGGAGTTCAAGAGCAACCAGGGCAACATAGCAAGGCTTCATCTCTACAAAAAAATAAGAAATAATTAGCCAGGTATGGTGGTGCAAAACTGTAGTCCTAGCTACTCAGGAGGCTGAGGCAGGAGAATCACTTGAGCCCAGGAATTCAAGGTTGCAGTGAACCATGACTGCCACTGAAGACAAAGAAAGAAAGGTAGAAAAATAAAAGGGAAGGGGAAGGAAGGGGGAGAGAAGAGAGGGGATGGGACGGAAAGGGAGAAAAGGGGAAGAACAAAGGAAAACCTCCTTAGCTCAATAGGAGCATCTATGAAGCATCTATTGCTAACATCATACATAATAGTGAATGGCTGAACACTTTCTTCCTAACATCAGAAAGGCAAGGATATTTAGTCTCACCACCTCTATTCAGCATTGTACTAGAGGTTCTAGGCAATGCAGTAAGGTAAGAAAAAGACATTAAAATTACCCAAATTGGAAAGAAAGTAAGAGATCTTTATTCACAAATGACATAATCTTCTATATAGAAAATTCTATGGAATCTACCAAGAAAAAACAGGCTATGAAAACTAATAAGCAAGGTTTCCAGATACGAGATTAGTACACAAAAATTATTTCTATGTACATACTAACAATGAAAAATTAGAAATTAAAAGACAGTGCCATTTACAGTGGCATCAAAAATATTCATACTTGGGTAAAATCTGACAAAAGAGGTAGAAAAGACCTATATACTACTGTAAAACGTTGCTGAGGACCCCATAATCCCAGTTCTTTGGGAAGCCAAGGCAGGTGGATCACTCGAGGCCAGGAGTTTGAGACCAGCCTGACCAACGTGGTGAAACCCTGTCTCTACTAAAAATACAAAAATTGGCCAGGAAAGGTGGCTCACGCCTCTAATTCCAGCTACTGTGGAGGCTGAGATAGTAGAATCAGTTGAACTCGGGAGGTGGATGTTGTAGTGAGCCGAAATTGAACCGCTGCAATCCAGCCGAGGTGACAGAGTGAGACTGTCTCAAAAAGAAAATTAAAAGATTGCTGAGAAAAATTTTTAAAAAATTTTTTGAGACAGAATTTTGCTCTGTTGCCCAGGCTGGAGTGCAGTGCCTCAATCTTGGCTCACTGTAACCTTTGTCCCCTAAGTTCAAGCAATTCTCCTGCCTCAGCGTCATAAGTAGCTGGGATTACAGGCATACGCCACCACACCCAGCTAATTTTTGTATTTTTAGTAGAGATGGGATTTCAGCATGTTGGCCAGGCTGGTCTCAAACTCCTGACCTTAAGTGATCCACCTGCCTTGGTCTTCCAAAGTGCTGGCATTACAGGCGTGAGCCACCATGCCTGGCTGCTGAGAAAAATTTAAGATGACCTAAATAAATAGACTGCTCATGGGTCAAAAGATTCATTATTAAGATGGTAGTGCTTCCTGAATTCATCAATACATTCAAAACAATCTCAGTGAAAATTCCAGCAGACTATTTTGTAGAAATTGGCAAGCTAATTATAGAATGTATATGGAAATGCAGAGGATCAAAATAACTTCGAAAAAGAGCAAATCAAGACACTATGATAGTAATGTAAAAGTAGATATAGAGGCCAGGTACAGTGGCTCACATCTGTAATCCCAGCACTTTAGGAAGCTGAGGTAGGAGGATCACTTGATGCCAGGAGTTTGAGACTAGCCTAGGCAATATAGTGAGGCTTCATCTCTCCAAAATATATACATATATATTTTTTTCTTTCTTTCTTTCTTT
>NW_016107674.1:484325-560707 GCF_001604975.1 Cebus imitator
ACCCAAATATCCACTAATACATGAATGAATTAAAAAATTATGCTATATTTATATATAAATAATAAGTAATAAAGGAACAGATTTGATATATGCAGAGTCAGACATAAAAGAATATGTAGTTTATGATTCCATTTATATGAAACTCTAGAAAATCCAATGTCAGAAAGCTGGTCAGTCATTGCAGGAGTGTGGTACAGAGGGGCACAAGGGAGGAATTATTATAAGGGCCTTAAGGGTACTTTTGGTGTTGATGGATTTGTTCACTATCTTTATTGTGATGATGGTTTCACAGTTACATACATAACCAAAACATCAAATTGCTCACTATAAATATGTGCAGTTTATTGTATGTTAAAGCTGTTTAAAAAAAATAAAGCCAAAAAGAAAGTAGGACCCACTACTGGAATTCTTACTACTATAGTAAACATTACAGAAAAACTATGTAACTATATAAATTAATTATAGATACTGTATTTTAAAATTCTTCAATGGGGCCAGGCACAGTGGTTCATGCCTGTAATCTCAGCACTTTGGAAGGCCGAGGCAGGTGAATCACCTGAGGTCAGGAGTTCAAGACTAGCCTGGCCAACATGGCGAAACCCCGTCTCTACTAAAAATACAAAAATTAGCTGGGTGTGGTGGCACACACCTGTAATCTCAGCTACTCGGGAGGCTGAGGCAGGAGGATCACTTGAGGCGGAGTTTGCAGTGAGCTGAGATCGCACCATTGCACTCCAGCCTGGGCAACAAGAGCAAAACTCCATCTCAAAAAGGAAATACTTCCATGGGTATTTGTTAAAGCAAAGAACCTTTTATAAAAGTAATCTTGACTGTTGAATGCATGTTTTTTCATGACTGCTGTTGTGATACATTGTGTTTCCTTAAAGTGGATATACATCAAGGTGGCTGGGATAACCACAACACAATTCCACATCTTTCCAAGAGCTAAGCAACTATAGCGTATGGTGATTGTGCTTTGCCTTGAAATGGCAGAGGGCAGATGCAATAGCTGACTCTACTGAGTCTTCAGTGTGCAGACAGTTTGGTTCACTTGTTAAATATGTATTGTTATTTGATATTTACTCTACTTGGCATCTCAGCCAAATTTCACCTTAGGAACTTACATGTACTTCATTTAGACAGCATACAAATACTTTAAAATGATTCATTTCCTCTTAACATAAATGTAAATTAGTCCTTGCATGGAGACTATTTGCATGTGAAGGTTCCTTTTCAGCCTTCTAACAATATTAGAACCACCAAGTTTTAAAATACCTATGTGTTTCAAATGTTTTAAGTGTTCTGTTAAAAGATCTGGCTTTGTTACCATGGGGTAAAAGAATGCAGTAAGTAGAAAGGATAAAGTCATCTGTGGAACTTGACTTTCCTGGTATGCTTCCTGAGCTCATTATACAGAGTAAGCATGTATGTGCTGATTGGCAGTTCTCCTCCTTCCTGCCATGCTTATGGCAGTGGGACACAGGGACCATGATGTTCTTTCTCACCTTCTCTCTCTGATCCGACAGCTGTGGTGACTCAGCCTTTCTTTCTTTCAGGGTGTGAACGGCATGTCTGTGGATGAGAAGCCTGACTCCCCCATGTATGTGTATGAGTCCACAGTTCACTGCACCAACATCCTCCTGGGCCTCAATGACCAGCGGAAAAAGGATATTCTCTGTGACGTGACTTTGATCGTGGAAAGGAAGGAGTTCCGGGCCCACCGGGCTGTGCTGGCCGCATGCAGTGAATACTTTTGGCAGGCGCTGGTCGGACAGACAAAAAATGACTTGGTGGTCAGCTTGCCTGAGGAGGTACGTACTTTGGTTTGTGTATTGAAGTGAATGTTTATTGACTTACAGAAAACTGGCTGAGTAGGAGCTAGAAGGTATACTAGATGCCATGTCACTACTCAGGAGCTGATGTCCAAGTCACTCACACGTTAGGTTTGTGGCATAGCTGGTTTCTATTTGATACACTTAAAGTCTCAGAGGCACAGAATATGAGTATCTTTCTTGAAGGGAAGTGAACATCACCTGCGGCTCAGTAACTTGTAGTTTCTAGTTCACTTACACGTCAGGTTTTGAGTAGTTCAGCCTAAGTTTGTCACAGTCCTAGATGTGGGATCTGAATCATTGCTATGATTTCTGTGTTTCAGATGGTTTAAGGATTGCTAGATTTCCCTTGAGAGTAAAAAGTCGAAAGCATTCACAGCACCTTCTTTGCTTGGGGGAAAAATAAAAGCAACTAGTAATATTCACCGTTAATTTAGTAAGATTCTAAGAAGCATAAACTTGCTTTTCTCACCATTGTTGAAAACAGCCCACTCAGGTTTCTTAATTACTTCAGTGAGTGCGGTTATTTTGGCACTTTGGGGACACTAGTAGCTGGACCTGGTCTGTCCAGAGCTGACTTTTAATTGGATGGTTTAAGTTGTAGCAACCCAAAAGATGGGCAGACCATTAAATGGTAACCCTTTGAACCGTATATACACTTCCTCTTGGTTCATCATCCTGACTTTTGTCATTCCTGTGGGGCTAAGGGTAATACTTTGTGTTCAGGGCAGAATCATTTCCTGTGCACCATCAGCACAGTGTGCAACTCTTGAGCCACCACCAACAGTTGCACAAGCTGTGTACTCTGTAACTCCCAGGAGTACAATTCACATCCATAGTTTTTGCAAATAGATTCCCTAGAGTTGTGTAGTGTTCCACTAAGCAGCTCTTCACAGCGATCTTAGGAGAAACCAAAGACCCCGTCACCCAGGTATGATGCTGATGGTTACAACCAGCATTCAGTCCCAGAGGTCACAAACCAGATGCCTTCAGGGGCATGACAAATAATATAAATGAGTGAAGTAGGTTATATATAGGACAGTAGAAAGTGATGGGGCAATCACCTGCTCCACCAAAAGACAACTAAATTCAGCATAAAAAAACAAATAAGAAGCCAGGTGCAGTAGAGTGCACCTGTAGCCCCAGCTACTCAGGAGGCTGAAGCAGCAAGATCCCTTGAGCCTAGGAGTTTGAGACAAGACTGGGCAACATGGCAAGACCCCAACTTAAAAAAGAAAACAATATATTTTGGGAGGCCAGCATGGGCGGATCATGAGGTCAGGAGTTTGAGACCAACCTGGCCAACATGGTGAATCCCTGTCTACTAAAGATACAAAAATTTAGCTGGGCATGGTGGCACGTGCCTGTAATCCTAGGTACTCGGGAGGCTGTGGTAGGAGAATCGCTTGAACCCAGGAGGCAGAGGTTGCAGTGACCTGAGATCACACCGTTGCACTCCAGGCTGGGTGACAGGGCAACACTCTGTCTCAAGAAAGGAAAAAGAAAATAAAAGAAGAAAAAAGAAAATGATAATTAAAATGTTAAAACACTATTTGTGTTTGTCTATTTGACAGACAAACGAGATATGGGCAGTGGAGGAGCCATCAGATCTCAGTTCTTTGTTAAGCAACATCTCCTATTATCCCTGCTGAGCAGGAAAGCGGCCAGCTGATAAAAATGAGGCCAGATAAAAACGGGGCCAGGTGTAGCAGCTCACACCTGTCATCCTGGTACTTCAGGAGGCCAAAGCGGGAAGACCACTTGAGTCCCAGGAGTTCAAGACTATCCTGGGCAACATAGGGAGACCCCATCTCTACAAAAGATTTAAAAATAAACCAGATGTGGTGGCACACACTTGTTTCGGCTGCTGGGGAAGCTGAGCAGGGAGGATCACTTGAGCCCAGGAGGTCAAGGCTGCAAGTGAGCTGTGATCACACCAGTGCACTCCAGCCTGGGTGACAGAGTGAGACCATGTCTCAAAAAAAAAAAAAAATGAGGACTGCATATGCACTAGCATTTTCACATTCGTATCCTTATTACATACTCAACATAGAGTGCTCCATTACCACTCCTCATACCACTAGTTACGTAGGTAGCTAGAGAGATCCCAACACTAGAAGCAAAAAAAAGAGATCAGCTAAATGACACACTGGGACTGGGATAGGGAGTGGAGCACTGGGTACCAAGTAACAGGGGAAGGCCAAGGAATGGCAGCTGCAGTGTAGCCAGGGGATCCTGAGCTGGCCTTTCTTCAACTGCGCCGATGGGGACATATTTATCTAGCTGGCTTGCCATGAGGACTAGGTGAGATGATAATTACAAAAATTCACAGCACAGCCTTATCCTCTAGTAGGCATTTGACAAACATAAGTCCCTTTTTAAACACAGGGTCTTGCTCTGTTGCCCAGGTGTGACTGGAACTCTTGAGCTCAAGGGATCCTTTTGTTTTGAATTATTTATCAAAAATACAATACCAATACAATAAAATGTAAAGGAAACTGGGATATAAATGTATATGGTATAACCTTAAAGATTCTTTTTAGATAAAATCCCTGATAATTGCTTATTTCTATGACATTGGAAATGGCATTTTAAATGAGAGCCACACTGTATAGACATCACCCAAAAATCAAGTGAGAATTTGCTGTTCTCATTTAAGTGGGAATTTGCTGTGTGTTGATTTTCTTTCTTTCTCCCCCTGTAAAATGGTTGTCATCCCTGCATCATCTACATCCTCCAAACCATTGAAACATTCTGGTTGCTCATGTTTCTGAAATCTTCAGGTAGAACTAGATCCTTATTGTTCTTATGAAATGCAAATTCATATTGTCAGTAATCCACCTCTAAGTATCTTGTTGATGGAACATGCAAGCCAGCCCCAGTGACATTTTCCTTTGAGGATCTGTCATTGTTTCTGAGGCCTCCTTTGAAGGGCCCTCCTGCTCTGCTCAGGGCACCTGCCTGTGGACCTGCGTGCTGGGCATCATTTTCCTCCGCTTGCTCTGTGCACACTGAAGTGTCCCTGCAGGCTCAATGGTAATTGTCACATGTAGCTCAGTGAATTATTTCATAGAATTTGAATTAAGGGGTAAATAAGCAAACATTCTAAACACTACCTTAGAAAGTAGCTGTCTGGAACTAATTGGCATTTAGTTCAGAAGATATAAGAGAAAGCATTAGATTAGCTCCTTGGAAATCTTTAAACCTCATCATAATCCTACCACCGAATTTGAATCAACTTTTGGCCCTGCCCTCCTCTTATTCACACTTGACCCATCTACACTCCCTTGACAGCCGCCGCTGTGCTCCTTAGGGGTCCAGCATGGCCAGGCCTGAGAGTTCCTCCTGGGAGCCTGAAACTTCTTAATGCAAACTGCCACTCCTCCGCCCCACTCCTCATCCACTTTTGGCCAAACCCAGATCTGGCCTCCAGCAACTGTCCACCCCAAATCCCATTTCCTGATGAGCCATACCATTACTAGCACATGAGAGCCACTCAGAGCCCAGCATAGCCTCTAAACTGAAAGAGAGACAAAAATAGAGGGAGGCCTCTTTCTAGAAATCAAGGAATAATTGAATTACCTTGCTTTAAAAAAAAACAAAAAACCAATGACAGCCCCTAGGATTTCTAGGACTTGAGTGTTGGTTCCCCACTGAACAACACACCCAGGTAATTGTGTCAGCAGATAGTTGGAGATAAGCCACTGTACTTAGTACTTTCATTATATAATAAAACAGATCATTCAATTTTATATGAGTGAGTATATGTTGTGCTAAGAGATGAAGAGAAAGTAGTTGATGTGCCAAGCATTGCAGGCCATTTTTCCACTGCTCATTAGCCTGACACCTCCTTAGCTATAGTCACAGAGGCCATTTCGGGCTGGATGCCAGCCATGCCGGAAGTTGTATCATGACTTTGAAGTTCAGTCTTTTGGCATGTCAAGTTCAGAGGACAGGGATGGGATGTGCTTCCTTAGAAGATGCTCAGCCCACAGTGGGTTTGCACATCAACCCTATTCTTATGTGGCTGTTTGGCTCCCTCACAGAATGCTAAGGGAGGAGCGGCTGTCAAGAGGTTACTGCCAAGGCCTCACCACCTTTCTCTGGCTTGCTTCCTGTGTCCTTGTACCCTCTAGAGAAGGGGACAGGTTCATGCAGGGAACGGCTACAGGGTGGGGGTGAGTATGGCCCCTGCAGGTAGACCTTATGTTTTCTTCAGTATAAATAGATTTCAGGCTTGTGCTGGCTTATCCTCTCTATCTTTTGCCTTCTCTCTCACTCAACATTTTGGGGCAAATCTCACTTTTCAGTGCTATACAAGAAAGAAAGCTGACCTAGAAGCATTCTAAAGAAAAGGCATTTGTTGTTAAGTCTTAACCACAGGGTGCAATAAAGAACATTCCTGCAGCAGTACTGCCAAGCACAGATGCCAACAAGGAAATTATGGAATCTTCTTGTCTGGAAGTTTTTAGAGGATATGAAAGCTGTTAATGTCTCAGGGATGGTTTAGGTTCAGTCTTTTAAGGAAGCAATAAGACAGCCAATGATTATCTTTGGGCAATCCATTCAGTATGTAATAGTACAGAAAGTACTTAATGCCACAGCATAGGATGACAGCAGCATTCTGAGCCTGAGAGTGAGTGCAAGGGAAGGTGAAGTTTTGGTGGGAAACAAGGGTGAAGTCTTTGGGAAGTGGCATGACCAGGATGAGAAGGGCAAAGCACTTAGCTAGCCCAGACCACAGAGCCTCACCCCTTTCACCTAAACAAAACTCTAAAGAAGACACCACCACTCTTTGCCTGAAAAAGAGTAATGGGCAGATTTTTTTTTTAACTAGGATCAATAGCCATGAGGGGTTGGGAAAACCACACACTGGTCCTTGGTACCGCTGCATGTGAGATCTTCAGCAAACCAGTCCACCTCTCTGGGCTTTGGTTTTCTCACTCATTGATTTATTTATTCAACAAATATTTATCAAAAGGAGGCCTCATTCTAGCTGCTAGGTGAACCTAGCTCACATTCCAGTGGGGAGAAGGAGGAAAGAGCAGAAATTAATCAGTGTTAAATATACTTTGTTAGATGCCATTGAGAAAAATAAAACAGAAAAGGGAGTTAGGTTATGAGTATTACAGTTTTAAAAAGTGATCCTCATAGGTGGGTGTTGAACGATGAGAACACATGGACACAGGGAGGGGAGCACTACACACTGGGTTCTGTTGGGGGGAAATAGGGGAGGGACAGTGGGGGGTGGGGAGCTGGGGAGAGAGAGCATGGGGAGAAATGCCAAATATAGGTGAAGGGGAGGAAGGCAGCAAATCACACTGCCACGTGTGTACCTATGCAACAATCTTGCATATTCTTCGCATGTTCTATCCCAAAACCTAAAATGCAATAAAAAATAAAATTAAATTAAAAAGTCATCAACAAAAGCCTGTTTGAGGTTGTAACTTTTGAGGAGAGACCTGAAGTAGGCAAGGGAGCCGGCTATGCTGACGTCTAGGGAAAGAGTGAGCCAGGCAGGAGGAGTTGCAAGGAGGCTGTGGTGGGTGGGGCATGTTTGCACCCAGGAGCAGAGTGAGCCCAGGCAGGGTGGGAAGAGTTGAGTCAGAGAGGTAATGGGACAGACTGTGCACCTTGTTGAGCACTTGGCCTTTTTTTTGGAATGAGCTGGCCACTGGAGAATTTCACAGGTCATTTTGAGTGCCACATGAAATAGATTGAAAGAAGGCCTGGGCAGAAGCAGGGAAAAGACGCAAGAGGCTAAGATAATAACCCAGGTGTGACCTGACAGCCTAGACCAGGGCTATAGCAGTGATGTGGTGGTTGGTATCAGGTTCTGGTGATATTTTGAAGGTAGAGCTTGCGGGAATTTCTTATACGAGGTGGGAGAGAAAGAGAGGAGTCACAGATAACATCCAGGCTTGGGGCGTGAGCTATTGGAAGAATGCAGTTGGCATTAACTGAGATAGGTGAAGACTGAGAGGAGTAGGATTGGGGGCTGGGGTAGGATTGGGAGTTCTATTTTGTTGTTTGTTTGTTTGTTTGTTTGGAGACGGAGTCTCCCTCTCGCCCACACTGGAGTACAGTGGCACAATCTTGGCTCACTGCCACATCCACCTCCTGGGTTCAGGCAGTTCTCCTGCCTCAGCCTCCCAAGTAGCTGGGATTACAGGTGTGTACCACCGCTCCCAGCTAATTTTTATATTTTTAGTAGAGACGGGGGTTTGCCATGTTGGCCAGGCTGATCTCAAACTCCTGACCTCAAGTGATCCACCTGCCTTACCCTCCCAAAGTGAAGGGATTACAGGTGTGAGCCACCACACCTAGCCTTCTATTTTGTATATATTAAGTTTGGGATGCCTGTTCACATCTAAGGAAAGATGTCTAGTATGCAGTTGGGTTTACATGGCCAGAACTCATGGGACAAGTCTAGCCTGGAGATAAAAGTTGGTAACACCAGAATATTGGGAATACTGAAAGCAGCAAGACTACATACGATCACCAAGGAAGTGAGTAGAGATAGAAAGGAAAAGAAGTCCCAAGATTGAGCCTTGGGGCTCTCTCGAATTAACAGGTTGGGGAGATGAAGAGGGGCCTTCAAAGTAGACCAAGAAGGAGCAAGCCTGAGGTGGGAGGAAAAGCAAGAAAGCGTAGTGCGCACTAAGCCAGGTGAAGAAATCATTTCAAGGAGGAGAGAGCTGTCAAGTAGGTCAAACGGTGCTGACTGACAGCTAAGATGAAGGCCAAAAACTGACCATCAGGCAATTTGGAGGCCATTTGTGATTTCATTGAGCACTTTTGGGGGAGCAGTAGAAACAAAAACCAATTGGATTGTGTTCTAGAGAGAATGGGAAGAGAATGAGGCATTTTGAGTGAAAGGGAGCAGAGAAGTAAACCAGTATGGAGGGAAATGGTGTCAAAAGAGGTTTTATTTGGTTTTTTGTTTTATGTTGGAAGAAATCCCAGCATGTTTGCACTCTGTGGTAAAGATGACCATTGCTCACCCACACCCAGTTTTTCTCTTTCCTAGATACTTAGAAAGACTGAATTTGTAATCAGGTATGCCATATGACTAGATGTAGCCAATGAAATGTGACATGAGGACTTTGCTCTGAGGCAGTCAAAAATAGGCATGAGCTCTTTATTCTTTGTCCCAGCTACTTAGCTGGTGTCGAAGGACTCTAGAGTGATGAAGCTGGAGCTTAGGTCCCTGAGTCACTGTTGGAAGAGAGCCAGCAAAAGCCATCTGACTCAAATCAGACTGACATGATGAGAAATAAACTTTTAGCTTAATTAAGCACGTAAGATTTGGTGTTTCTGGATATGAAGGCAATCTGGCTGCAACATCTGCCACCCCAGCATTGCCAGGTTGATTGGGCTGATCCAGCTGGCTAGGCCGGTGTCCCTTCCCTCCCTCACTGCTCCACGTGTGTCCCTCTGAAGCTACACACTTGGTCAAAGAGGACAACCTTCCGCAACAGAAGAGGACCATTCTTCATTCACAGGTATACGCGCGTCTGCGCTCCCTGCTGGAAGCTCTGAAGATGTGGTGTTTTATTAACCATGGCAGAGCCTAACCTTTCCTAATGCCTGGGCTGAAGGGAAAGTTCCAAAAGAGAGAGAAAACTTGATGGTACAGGAGACAGAAGTCCAGTTGCCTTGAGTATTCAACAGAGGATGGGATCTACTAACCAAATGGTCAGACTCAACTTAATACATCACATCCTGAGCTGCTGAAAATGATGTACTGGGGCTGGTTGATCTCTGAGGTCCTAGCCTATGTCACACGGGTTTACAGTCCTTGAACTTGGCTAGCTTCCTACTTGAGGAAGAGAGAAGAAATCCTGTTGGTCAGGAAGAAAGGAGAGATGTTTGGATTGAGAGGTAGGAAAAAACCATGAAGATGGGAGATAAACTGGCCAGGAAGGGAGAGAACCACAGGACTCCAGAAGAGGTACAAGCTCAGTTCACTTACTTACTTTTGTGATTTTTCCCTGACTTTTCAGAAAGGGCCCTACAGGCATTCCCAGGAGACAACAGCTAAAGGGCGGAAGAGACCCTTAAGATCACCTAGAAGACTATCTGATCACCTAGAACATAGGCAGATCATGGCTCTTTAACCATGTCAGAAGGTGTTAAGATTTTGAGAAAATTGCTTCACATTTAATGACCGATTTCAATATGAGTATGCAGGGAGTAACAATGCTAGTTTCCAGTTTGACTTGCAGAGCTGCTGTTCAGATTAATGAAATGTGATGTGTTAAACTTCTTGGAAGGATGGTGCTATAGAAACAGTAGGTGTTATTATTCCCCTAAAAGGAAAGAACAGTCTTCTCTGATGAAATGGCTGTTACCTCAGAATCCTCATTAAAAGCTGTGGTGCAATTTTCCAAGTTGCGTTAGTAAGACTTGCCAGCAGATGAAAAAAAAGCAAATAAATAAGAAGTCAAAATATTTCAGGCAACTACTTGCTGGCAAGTGAGAAGTTTTCAAGTCCTAGAATCATGCTGATAATTTTGAGGTGCCTAAAGGCAGAACTTATTTATAGTAACTCCGAGATGATGGCTAGCCCTGAAATGTGAGCCCCAGTCTTGGATGGAGGTGCAATAGGCAGCGCCCCAAAGGGGAGCTTCATACTATTGTGACTCCATCCCTGGAGGCTGCAGCGCTGATATAGAGGGAGGGAAATCTAGTGTGAAAATAGCCACAGCAATAGCTAATTTTAAAACTGAGACACATAAGCTGTTTCCAAACCTCTTACATTTTTTAAATCCTGAGGCCAGTAAGCCCTATTTAAAGAAACTTATGCAGAAATGTGTTCCTCTTTTGGCATAGTAGTAGGAGTTGAGTAGACAAAAACCTAAGACATATCTAAAAATCATTTCAAGTGACCTGATTTCAAAGCCATTTTTAAGATTTCTTTTCACTATGCCTGTTTATCCCTATCTGATGTAGGATGACCACAATAATCAACATGTTGAAATAGATGTATAATAAGGCCTCTGAGAGTAAACTTGTTTGCATCAAATTTTATAAAATTAGTTATTAGTATATCAATTCATTTTTAAACTTCTCTATATATGAACAAAATGTCCTTTATGTTTCTTTCTTTCTCCCATTATGGAGTCTCTTAGCTATTTCAATTAAAATTATAATAGCTTTAAATACAAAGTTGAGAGCTATAAAGTTCCTCACTTGATCAGTCATCGTAACTATTATTTTTGTCATAGTTAATCATAGAACCCGGGCCTTTACCAAGGTACTTAATTAAACTTTTAATTCATGATAAGAAGTTAAATAGCACTTGTGAGAGTTTTCAAAATTATTTCTACTTCCCATCCAGATTATACCCTACACCCTTGGGGGAAAAAAAAGGTGTGACAAAGAGACATCATGTCTGTCAGCCAAGGGTATTGTAGGTCACACCAACATGAACTGGCAACAAGCCGTTGTCCAATTAGCATGGCTTCATCCTTGCAGAGTAATCACTCTTTGAGTAGATGGTTGAATCACTCATGATGTAGTGGTGCTTCACTTGAGCCAGTCCTTCTTAGAATAGGTTTCCTGTTCACTGTTAATACCTGTCCTCCTTTGCCAGTACAAGTGCAGGATCATTTAGGCTGAAAGCCAAACAGAAGAGAAACATTGATTATATATCTCATTTCTCTTGCTTCCTGAAAACTGAGATTGCAATTATACAGTGAAAGCATGGTGTGTTTTTTAAGTGAGTTACAAGAAAATACAGTTTCCACACCAAAATACTCAGAGCTGGGATCCAAGAATCGGTTTTTGTTCTTTCTTTTCTTTGGCAGCTTTAACATTTGGCACAAATCTGAGAATATCAATAAAGTTACCTAATAATCTTAATGGATTCTCATTCCATTCAAAACCTTGGAACGTCACCAAACGTTTTTAGGTTTCAACTCCATTGTTGGGGTGTTCATGACATTTCTGGTGGGTGTGCAGTTATAAAAGCAGACAGCTTTTGAAAGAGGCCCTTCTTATGGTGAGAACACCTGGAATCTTGGTTGGATAAGCTGTAAGCCAGGAAAATGATTCAGGAATTTTTTAATAAAATGGATCATACCCAGGCATTGGAGTGATGCATGGTTGTCAGTAAAAAAAAAAAAAAAGGAAAAAAGAAAGAAAGCTGTTCTTGAAAGCACAACGAAAGTAGAATAAAATTGTGGGCACTAATCAGTTAATACCTTTATTTTCTTGTTTGTTTGGATTCTGAACCAAATTACAGGCTAGAAAAAGGATTGGCTTGTTTTTCTTTAAGGACTGGAGAAGCAATTAAATAACAGCACTTCTGGTTTCCTAGGATCTCGGAAATGTTCTTTTTTCCCATTAACTTGGTACACATAGTAGAATTCATCACTTTGCCATAGACTCCTAAAATATGTTGACAGTCTCTGTAACTGACATTGGCACCACCTCCAAGCTAGCTAGTAATGCAGTGAGCTTTGCTGAGATGGACTTTCGTGTGCAGCCTGGCAAAGCCTGTTTGTGAAAAAGTTAATGCATTCCACACCCTGGGTGGGATGGAGCCAGGCCTCCAGCGTGAGCACATTTTTGACTGACTGGCAGCAAAGAGAAATACTGGCAGCTGTTCCCAAGCAAGGCCAAAAGTTGGCCAAGGGAGAAAAAAAAAAATGCTGGGATTTAGCCAATGAAAGATTCCTGAGCTTAGAAGAAAATCAAAGGAAGGATACAGAAGGTCACAATTACAGGCTTCCAGCTTGTTGAAGGAACAACTATTTTATTTTATCTTCTGTTTTATAAAGGACAGTAGTAAATGTCATTGTTTCTCATTTTTTCATGATTATTTCTAAGCCATCATTTTCTATTGATTTCTTTTTTTATTCTTTATATGCAAAACCCAATGGCAGATTATTCTTCCCGAAAGTGGTACACAGATGACATCATTCCTGGAGGCGCATTAGCAATCAGAACTGGGTAGAGCAGGGCAGGTCTGTGAGCGATGGCCACATACGTGGGTATCTCAAGCCAGGTTGAGTGGCACCAGTCAAATGGAAGGCTGTACATGGGTCACTTCGAAGATCTGTCCAGAGAAACCCTTCTGATGCCTCCCTGCTTATCGGTTCTTGTTTTATATGATAGTTAAGAAAAGAGAAGTGTAAGGGAAACAGGAAGTTAGTAAAAAGGCCAGGTGAACGGCTGCTAACAGACAGGACCCCCAAGGGTCTTGCTCTGTAAAGATGAACACTCTACTACCATGAGAGACATTCTTAATGTGTGCACTGTTTCTTTCCCACTGAATACCTTCATCTACATGGGATTATTCTTTGTGTTTCTTGTGTTTGCCAAGTGGATCTGTAGTAGCCCAAGAATTGAACTGTTTACAAATAGGAAGGTGGAAAGATTTAAAATGTGGAACACCCAGATTCAGGATAAGAACTTGATAGTTTTGGGAAGTCAGGGAAGATAACTAAAGATACTAAGGGAAGATCATTGAAGCACACTTTTCATAACTGAGCATTTTTTGGACGAGTTAAATCCATTCAATTTACAAGGTGTTCATGTAGAGAAATGCAGTTAACCTTTCAAAGTTCTGTTTAACAAAGTGTCTCCATGCCTCCTATTTAAGGCTGCTATAGTAGATGTTGACCAGATGTCTCATCACTGACAAGAAGAAATAGCATCTGAACTATACAGGAGGGATTTTCAACTATATTAAAGGAGGATTTTATAACAGTGTAAGATGCTAGACATGGGAGAGAGGTACCAAAAAATACAGCATTATGTTCAGAGGCGCATGCATGTGTGTGAGTGCCCATGCACGTGTGTGCTTAAAGCAGATGTTTCATAAGACAAGATGCTTAAGTACAACATTTCATAGAAGCAGAGGAGTGGACCACGGGTCCCCATGGGTCACTTCTTTGGGTGATTAACTTCAAAATGTAAAGCAAGATTACCTCCTTCAAAGAACTTACAATATAGTTGAAGAATCAAAGGAAAACCATAGAAATCAAAGGTTAATGATTCAAGAGTATTCGTTGTAGATGGCAAGTTGAACTGGCAGTTGTTTGTGCTGCAGAGGTTCAGGTGGAGGGGAGGACAGGATTTTTCTTCCATCTCTTTCATGAAGTTTATCTCAGCTAAAATCAACACTCCCAGGATGGACAGGACTTCGCTAGGGAGCAAGTGGGGAGAGACCCTTCAGGAGAGGACACTGGTGTGGCAAAGACTGAAAAAGAGGTACTCACAGGACTTTGAGGAGGCAGCTTTGATCATCACAAGTGGGAGAATTGGGGAATAATTCAAGATATGGTCTCACCACACGGGGCCTTACTGTGAAAGAGTAAAATTTAGACAAAAGAATTACACTTGTCCAGGTAAGCAATAGGAATTCGTGAAACATTGTGAACCAAGACGTGACACAGTAAAAAACATTGTAAGGAGTATCTGTCTAGCAGTGGAACCCATGTTGGATGACAACAACAAGCCACGACAGACAGAGCACAGTCAGGAGACACACCCTGGCCTGGTATAGGTGAGGAAGGTCTGCCTGCACCCGGGTGAAGAACCAGGAGAATGAGGCAGCCTTTCAGAGATAGCATGAAATTGTGTAGGGAGCACATGGGTGAGGAAAGAGGCCATCAAGATGGCCTTGATGTGTATCTATAGTGTTTTACATGTGCCTAAGACTCTGAGATCGCAGAGCTGAAGATACAGATAGGAGGAACACCAGCACAGGCAATGACTGGAAACACTAGAAACTGCTGACACCTTTGAGAAACAGAAAAAAAAAGAGGGGGTAGGGGCTGAGATTGAGCTCCAGCACTTATGCTCCGTGGCTGGTTCCTCCACTAAGAACAAGAAGCTAAGGTTTACTCTGAATTGCTGGTGTTAAATTTATCTTTATTTATTTGGAACGTATTTAAGCCCCAACAGTTTCTCAGACTGAGGATACATGCAGAGTTGCTCCCTAAATTAACCTTTTAAGGGGTATGCCTCGCCTCCCAAGTGATATTGCAAGCAACAACTCTTATTTAGCATGGCTGAGTACAACATCCTGCAAGGGGATGCTAAATTTCTAAAGGACAAAGACCTTGTTCTCAAAGCTATTTGTAATCTAGTGCCACATGTTTGTTTAGGTGCCATGAACAAATTCAGGTACAGGCGATCACTCGGGATTAAAGTCATTAAGGTGAATGTTTGATGGACACTGGTATTATACCAAAACGACACAAGCAGAAACCAAATAACATCACACACATGCTTTTCTTGTCACAAGGGAACAGTCAGAACTGTACACTAAAGGATCAGACTGTCTTAACACTAACCCAGGCAGGGGTCAATCTGAGCATAACTCGTGGTGGGTCAACCAAGTGTTAGGTGTCCTCTGATCCAAATATTCATGAAATACACACCATCCCCACTGATGTAGTCAGTATATGCGTTGACCTCATAAAGATTTGAGATAAAAATGTGAGAGGAAAATAAAGCATTAGAGGAACAAGCTTACCAACACCATGAGGAAGCAAATGGACAAATCTTGCAGGTGTGGGAGGATGAAAGTAATTCTACAGGACAATTTCTTACAGGCCTGATTTCTTCAATAAGTCAGTGACATGAAAATAGACTCTGCTAAGTTAAACAAGATTTAAGGGCTTTAAAACCCAGATGTAATCCATAGTCCTGGAGTGGTTACTGGTTTTGCACAAACTGGTTATAAAGAACTTTGGGGCAGGGGAAACTGGAGAAACTCAAATATCCAAGTAGTTGATGAAAGATGATGATCAGAGAAAGTGGATGGAGGAACAGTATGCTCAATATGATCTCGCTGTGGTTAAAAATACAAATGTGAGTGCATGTGGTGTGTACACACCAAGAGCCATGAGAACATGTGCAAAGTAAAATTTCACCTGGGTGACCTGTGAATGGTGGAAATGTAATGGATTTCTTTTTCTTTGCATTTTTTAATTTCTTACAGTGTACATTATTACATTTCTGTAATGATGAAAGGGTTATTTAAATAGGTAGGTGGATGGAAGGGAAGGAAGATGAGATAAAGTATGGGGCATAGTACTGGAAAAATGAAACTCTGCGGTGTGGCTTTGCTTGTGATTTAAAGGTTCTGCATGCCCCATGGGATTTCTCCCTAAAGCCACCAGTGGGACCCAAGGGGACCAGTGCTTCCTGGTACCTTCTGTCCAACTCACGGCTCTTCATTCTTCTAAGAACGAAAGTCCTCAACTTTGGCTGAATGGGCTTTCACTCACAGCCTCATTGGCTAAATGAAAATCCAAGAAGCAACAAAGGGACTCAATTAGATTTCTTCCATTTCCTTCTAATTTAAAGTTAGAAGACCTTTTTCCATATTTAAATTTGTCTCAACCTTTGAAATCTACAGATGCCTTTGCATTCCTGTATGTTTTCAGGAGTTATGTCTCTGGAAATGATTAGTGTCATTTTCAGTGGGAATAACTCACATGTTTTTCCAAGTATCTGACTCTGCGTATCCTCAGACAAGCAAGGAAATTCTTATCTTCTAGTCAAATCTTGTGTAACTGTGAAGGAAGCAGGGGGTATGAAGAAAGGGTGTCTCTCCTTTCCCTTGATATACACATACCGAAGCTAAAGAAAATAAGAGTCCGCTCATGGGTATTTTCAAACAAATATAAATATCTCTAAGCATGTGCTTTAGGAAGCCACTCAACAAGCATAATGTACACTTTAGGCTCTGGTGGAATATGGAATATTTCCAAGTAGCTGTGTCTTCAAGAATATATCAGAATGTTGAGCAGGAGGGATATGTTTTCATATTAATCAGATGAATGATGACATTTTAAAAACTAATAGTAAAAGAGGCCACTTCCATCTTCAGCTGGGTTTTATGAAAAATAAGATGTTTACCTTCTGAGCCAGTTTCAAGTATAAAATAGAGGGAAAAAAATTTTTAAAAAAAAACGTAAAGTCACCCCAGATCCTAGATGGCCTGAGCCCTGGTATCCTTGGAGCTCATACCACCTTCCTCCCTATCCACATGTCACTTGAATTGGAGTCTGGAAACCATTTACTCTGGACCCTGTGGTAATGAGGTGGTTTCCCTCCATCATGCCCAAGATGTAGAAGAAGACAACTAATAGGTGTGTGACTGAGATTTCAGAAGAGCGAGTCAGAATAGAAGGTGATGCTCTAATGGATCTGCACCTGTGAGGCCCACACTAGTGTTTAAGATGACTTCATGTAAACTACTTTGTGGTCCATGGATTGCTGGTTTTCCTTACTTCCTGCTCTGGAGCCTCCAGAAATATCTTTTATCTTTTTTAAGTTTATTTTTCTAATTTAGGTGATTTTATCTTTTCATGTGAATCTACAGCATTTAACTCTTCTAATACCACTCCAGCTGCCATTGCAAAATACCACAGGCTGGGTGGCCTAAACAATAGAAATTTATTTTCTCACAATTCTGGAGGCCAAAAGTCCAAGATCAAGGTGCCACCAGGGTTGGTTTCTGGTGAGGCCTCTCTTCCTGGCTTACAGACAACCGCCTCCTTACTGTATCCTCACATAGCCTTTCCTCTGTGCGTGTGTGGACAGAGAGTGCTCTGGTGTCTCTCCTTCTTATAAGGACATCACTTCTATCCAATTAGGGTTCCACCCGTGTGACCTCATTTAACGTTAGTTACCTTTGTAAAGGCTCTGCCTCCAGATAGAATCACACTGAGGGCTAGGGCTTCAGTATGTGCTAAAGAGTGAACTTCAGTAGTTCACTCTATAACAACCTACTAAAAAATATTACATTTGTACAGATACAAAACAACATATGCACAGTTATCCAGTTACTTACAACCACACAATCACATACTGTGTAGCCATTAGAAAGAAAAAAGATCTCTGTGAACCAATGTGGAGTAATTTCTAAGATATATTTTAAAAGGGAAAAACAAGATGCAGAGGGATATGTACACTATATATGATATGCTTCCTTTTGTGCAAAGAAGAAGGGAAAATAATATATAATTGTAACCATAAATATATATGTGTGATTTATAAATATATACTCATGCATATATTTGCATACTTTGTAAAACGAAACAGCAAAAATAAACAAGAAACTAGTGGAAAAGATTACCTATGTAAGTCGGTGGAAACAGTGAAAAGCTTGGAGTAAGACTATATCTTTTTGTTCAGTATTGACTTTTGAACCATTTCAGTGTTTTAAATAGTCCAGACATTAAAATTGAATCAACAAAGATGATAATCAGCAGATCTAAAAATTTAAAACAAACAGAAAAATGAACTCACTGTATATTAAAATAATAAACCAGGAAAAAAATAGATTAACTTTTAAACATAATGCTATGATTTGACTAGACATCCTCTGTAGAACATTCTTTAAGACAACTGGCCTGAACTTTTCAAAAATATCACTGTCATGAAAGACAAAATGATGGAGGGATTGCCCTGGATTATAAGAGACTAATGAGACCAAATACAATGCGTGATACTTGATTGGCTCCCAGATTGAAAAAAAAAGTTTATAAAGGGCATCCTTGGAGCACTTTGGAGAATCTGAATGTAGACTATATATTAATTTATAAATTGTATCAACATGACTTTTCTCGGGGTTGGGGAAATGATGTTTTGGTTATGTGGAATGTTCTGGTTCTCAGGAGATATATGCAGAAATATTTAGTATGAAATGTCACAATGTCTGCAATTTACTTCCAAATGGTTCTGGGAAAACATATATGCACGTGTGTGCGTGTGTGTGTGCGCGTGCGCTTACGAACGGGACTGTATAGATATACGTTGAGAGAAGAGAGCACATAAATTTAGCAAATTTAGTGATTTAACACAATCTGTCTCCTCCAAACATTCCAGATTCACCCCTAGCTGAGTCCAGACTAAAAGTATGTGGATGTACGATTCTTCCATCTTTTCTGTGGATTGGCATTTTCAAGATTCAGAAAATTGGAGAAAACAAAAAATGGATTTTGATTGGTTTTGTCATGAAGGTTCTCCATTCATTGAAGAAGTATTTACTGAATACCTGCTCTGTGTTAAGCCGTTTTAAGTGCTAGGGATATAGCAATGGTTAAGACAAAATAAGTTAGAGGTCTTATGGGCCTACATGTATTGTGAAGGACAAATAAGAAAACAAGACAATTTAAATTATTGTAAGTGCTAGAAGCAGAGTAAAGCGGAGTAATGTGATCAACAGTAATTGAGGGAAATGTGACATTAGATGGGATGGTCAAGGAAGTCTTCCCTAAGGAGAGAAACTTTCTGTTGAGACCCCAATGACCAGAAGGAGCTGTTCATTCATTTAACACATTTGCATTAAGCACCTGTTGTGTGTGCTGTTGTTGCAGGTACTAGGGATACAAAACAGGCAAAACCCTGTGCTTTTACAGAGTTTATGTCCCAGTTAGGGATGACAGACAGTAAGCAGGAATACGTAAGTTGGTTATCAGCAATACAAGAAAAAATAAAGCAGGGAGGGGAGTAGCTAGGGAGGAAAGGAGTTGGAATTTTGAATATGGTAGTTAGGATAGGGCTCACTGAGGAGGTGGCATACGAACATGGACCAGAGGTTGGAGGGGTTGGTGGGGGCGGGTACTGGCAGGAGAGAAACCAGCCAAGGTGGATAGGTTGCTTCACAATTTTAGTTTTTCCTGCAAACTGATTAGAAGTGGGATGTGAAAGAAAGAAAAAAAGCCAGTATACTTGGCCTGAAGAGGCAGAAAAGTGGGAGTTTCCATTAACTGCTCAAGGAGCAGGTCTGGGAGAGGAGACTCGGGGTCGTGTAGGTAGATGGCAAGATGAGTAGGTGACCAGCAGCCATGAAGAAAAAGTCTGGTGGACAAAAAAGGCAAAAGCTTAAAGTTCTGTTGAGAATTTCACAGGAGACTTGTGCAAGGATAATTAGGAGTTTACCTTACAAAAACTTTTCAATAGAATTTTTTATTTATAAATTAACCTATTGGTAAGTTGAACTCAGTCAGCTCCGATGAACATGTTAACTCCCAGTCTGCACCAACTCCTGCCTCTAAGGATCTAACTCCCCACATGGAGCTGCTATAGGAGGCCTCCCTTGTTCTTGGTGTGGATGGAAGTTATGGTGGGAAAGGGAGAATATGTGTTGAAGATGTGATCCTATTCACAGTGACATATGAGGTGGTGGTGTGGGAGTGGCCCTGCAAGGTTCAGCTGGAGTGTAACAGTGGTTCCCAGATATTTTTTGCCAGTGATCCCTCTGACATGTGACTAAATTTCACAGACTGCCTTTCAGTTTTGAAGCCAAATTTCTCTTCCTTCTATGCCCCACATATGAGTCCATGAGGGGGACACATTCTAAGCATATTTTGTTCCTCAAGAGCAGGCTCTGGCAGCTTTGAGACTATTCATTCTCATTCCATTGCCTCTTCTGCTCTCCCTCCAAGATTCCTGCAGAGACTGCTCTTAAAATAATGCAGCCTTATTTATTCAGATACCTCCTCCCCCAAAGAGATGCTGAGAACATTTCATGAGAATTCTTCAAGAATTGCTGAGGTTCCATGGACTTCAGAGGATGTCCTTGACATGGGGATAACTTGGGCCCTTAGTAGATGCTTCTTGATGGAGGTGATGAGCCATGAGCCTACCTGCCAGGAAGAACTTCTCCTGAGGCTGTAACACGTGCTGCCAACATGCTCCAGCCCAGGAGGACACCCCTGGGGACTTCCTTTCTGGCCACCACCTAAGTAGAAGGGAGGTGGATTTGCCTTCTCCCTCTCACTCCATATGCCCTCTCTTCCCACCTCCCTGGGTTTATTTTCAAAGCTGTGTTAATGAAATAAGCCTGTCACATTAAAAAGGTACTAAATGATTCTATTTATATGACATATCTAAAGTACTCAAATTCATAGAAACAAAGTCAAGTGGTGGTTACCAGGGGGTGTGAGGAGGTGGAAAAGGAGAGTTATTTTTTAACGGGTATAGATTTTCAGATTTCCAAGATGAAAAGGTTCTGGAGATTTGTTTTACAATAGTGTGAATATATTTAACATTACCAAACTGTGTACATTTCTAGGTCACATGGACTATTTATGAGAAGAATGTGATTGTCTTACCATACAGGGCCTTCTTCCTTGCTCCATCTTGGAGAACTGGAGGGACAAGCTCTGTGCCAGCACAGCCATCTGTGATCAGGGACCATAAGAGGTCAAGAGAAGGTCCTTCCACTGCTCAATGCACAGCATGACACCTTGGTTTGATTGTTCACCTCAAATTTGTATCTAGAATTCAACATAGAATCAGTAATTAGATCAAGGTTGCAGACCTGAGAACCACACAAAAATTTCAACCCAGAGTGAGGTGCTAGCCATTGTCACAGAAAACAGATGGCTAAATGGGAGCTCTAGACAGGGGACCTCCAGGAGTTAGGCAGCCCCATTGTTGCATGAACTTCTCTTTTGCCTTTGCCTCCAGTTGCTCATAGAGAACTACTTTCTTTCCTGTTTGCCCATTCTTGATAAATAATAGATATGTATTGGATATCGACCATGAGTAAATGCAGGTACTTGGAGCCATGTGTTAGAGTATGTCCTTCACCCTCCTTGCCTTACTTCATTGTCTTGTGTCCTCCATCTCTTTACTTGTAGTCAGATCTTCTGTTGACTTTTCCACTTGTTAGGAAAGATTCTGAGATTTCCTGGATCTGACCTAAAACCTGTCTAAGGAGCTATTAAGGAGGAAAGGCTTTGAGCTATTCTCTCCTGCCATTTTAGGGTATATAGAATGGCACGGTGTATATAGCATTTATAATTTTTTTAACAGCTCAGTTATTATGTCAAGCCCAAGAAAATACAAGATAGGGAAGGCTGCTGTCCATCCAAACAAAACTGTGGGTCTGTGTGCTGACTACCCTTGGTCACCTGATAGGCCCAAGAAAAAAAGGCCTGCTTGTTCAGTAAGTGAAACTAATGCCTGGGAAAATGCTGTATAAATGTGATGAAATTCAGACTACTATAGTCTACATTTATCTAATTTCAAGCTCCTACAACTGTACAGATGGATTTGTTTTGAGTAGGAATGATGGCCTTTGAAAACTTACTTAGGAAATCATTGACTTTATTTTTTTTAATACTGCCTTCCATTTTATCCTATCAATGCTCCCTGTGTTTTCCTGCAAATTGTTCATGATCTCAGCAAACTGGTTGGACTAGGCCAGCATTCCAAACTGAAGTAGCTTGAAGTAGATGTCATTCATAGACTTATGAGACTTGGAGAAGTTCAAGAGAGCTCTCTGTGTTTTGCCAGTGGTATCCAGAGTAAATAAAAATACTGTCAACCTTGTCCTTCTTCCTGGTCAACTTTATGCTGAGGGAATATTAAGAACCTAATACCTGTTGAGCTGCTGTGCTATGAGGTGAGAAGCATCAAGGATTAGAGGTTAAAAAATAACGCACATTAGAATCCAGGCATCATCCAGTTTGGAATTTTTTTTTATAATAATGGCATAGGTACCTCTCCAGCCTCTGCTTGAACACTTGCAACAATGGGGAGCTCACTACCACTGAAGAGAGCTCCTTCTTCCATTTTACACAACTATGACTACTAGCAAGTTCTTTATTTGTGGCAGAAATCTCTCCCACTTAAAATTTCACTCATGATCCTGTTTATGCCCTCTGGCATGAAACAGAACAAATCTAATCTCACCTTTACATAGTAGCCTGTTAGCTCTCTGAAGGCAACTTTTAATGGGGTGCCCATGTGTCTCCCTTTCCCATTGTTTAATGTCCCACTGCCATTCCACATGCCACCTGGGGCGTGGACTCAGTGATCAGTATGCTCCTTCACACACAACCAGGACTGAGTTCAACAGCTTCAATCTGATCTGAGTGGTAAAGAGCAGGCCAGAGGTGTGACTCACTGTCTGCATCACACAACTGTCAGTGTAGCCCAGGATCGGGGTAAGTTTCCTGGCACCTGTGTCACCATACTGACCTAGCTCCTTAAGCCAGGACTCTCCTCTTCTTACAAAGTAGATTTTTTTTAATCCCAGCACAAGATTTGACATCTATTTTTGTTAAATTAAATCTTTATGCATTTAACTCATAATATCAGCCTATGGTCATCATTTGGGATCCTGTTCTGTCTCCTGGAGTAGCTCACCAGTTGCCACTCACGTCCTTTGTAAGAGAGACAAGTTAAGGTGACAAAGTAGGCGATGGAAGGCTGGGTCCCATCACCAGACACTTCTCTTTGAGTTGCAGTTGACATTGATCCATCAAGCAGCTACTCAGTGCTCAATTTTCCTATATCCAGACCTCATTTTTTCATATTACTCGAAGAGTGACCTAAAGATGTCAGCTGACTCACTGAAATCCTAGGATGCTATTTCTGCTGCATTCTCTGAGCAGTAATCCCATCAAAACCAGAAATGAAGTTATTTTGGCATGACTTGTTCCTAATGAAGCTTGAATCATCTGCCACTTTCCTGTCTAGGTTCTGAGTGGGTGATGGTTTGTTTGCCAAGCTCAGAAAGATCAAGCATACAATTCAGATGGAGTTGTTGTTTAAAGATTTCGTTTTACTCACCAAGAGCATCAGAACATTCAGGGAGCGGGTGGAAAGGTTTTCAAGTGCCACCTAAACATCCAAATTTAGTGACAGGGAAAATGTCAGAGAAAAGAATGCTCTATTATGGGTATTCATTATAAAAATTAAAAGAAAACTTAAAAAAAATCATTCACTACAATTCTTGGGAGAATGGCTGAAAAGATTGGGATATTATTTAAAACCAGAAATGGAAGCTGGATATTAGGGAAGAAACAAAAATGTTGTATCCCTGAATCCCACAGTGCTGCAAATCTCTATTAGAGAGAAAGCAAGTTGAACAAAAATGCAGTAGGAGGCAGCCTCTTTCAGGCAAGGCCAGTGATCCAAGGCCAGTGATCCAGGGCCAGCATCCCTAGGACAAATATGCCCACAAGGATTCTGGACAATGGAATGAGCTTGTAACCCCCTACACACACACACGCGCGCGCGCACGCGCGCGCGCACGCACACCATCCTCGCAGAGCTCGCCCATCCCCTCTGCAGGCAGAGGGCTGAATTCAGTTCACCACCGCGGCCAACATCAGTCTCCCAGCTTTGTCTTTCCATTGTCCAGTCTCTGTCTTTCTCAGAAACAAGGCTTAGAAAGCCTTACAAGTCTGGCTATAACAGGACCAGGGAGCATGTGGATAGCAGCCCATACCTGCATCCCTCCAGCCCCACACTGTTTTCCAAAAGCTGTGCTTTGGTTTCTTGAGCTCTTTCTTTCCAGCATCAGAAATGATTGAGTCCTGAAAAATACCACTGTAGAGTTATTTTTGGCTCTCTTCCTTCTAGCCCTGGTGTCTGTGTGCTCATCGACAACCATTAACAGCTTTTGGAAGGGGCTTTCAATTGCCTTGCTTCTTGCTGAACTGCTTTAACACCGGTTTTCTAAGAGCTCAGCTACGCAGGAAAGGTGAGAGAAAAATGGCAGAAGAGTTATAGAAAATCCCCTTCATTTGAGTAGTCCGATTTTTCCCCCATTTTGTATGGAAACAGTCCCTGACAAAAGCTTCAGAGCCCTTGCCCAGCTGAGGCCCTCCAGAGGCTAACCAGTTCAGATGATCTCATGTGTCTGCCCCAAGGGCAGCCTTGTGTCACTCTCGGGGACACGATCCAGGAGTGCTGGACAGACGTCTGTGCATTGTTAATGTGCGAATCTTAGCATCTCACCCCCACTGGACTGCCGCCACCTCCCTGCAGCATCTGGAGTTGTGAACTAGACAGAGAGGAGATGGCCTGTCACCACAGAGGCTGGAATCTGCTGCCAGGGCCTCCTGAGGCCACCCACAAAACCCAGACTCCCACCAGCCCCTCCAGCAGATGAGAATCCCAGGTGGCCTCTTCAGTTGTTTACTTCCCTGCAAAGGATTGATGTTTGGAAACTTCTGTGCTCTCCTAAACATTAATCCGTTAATTCTTACTAGCCACAGGAAAGATAGCAATGCTGCCACTGCTGTTGTTGACTGATGATTAACGTTTTGTGTCTCCAACACTTTGCTACCTATTACTACTTCACTACTCCAAACACCCACCCACCACCACACGGAGGTAACTCACAGTCCCATCCCACAATTCAGACGAGAAAATAGGAAAGGCCGTGGCCGAATGTCTCCTGCTTCAGGACGCAGCCAGGATAATTGTTTCAGTTCCTAATCCCAGTATTTCCCAGAATAGGAATATGTACAGCATAACCTAGAAGTGAATTGACTTCAGGTGGTATATGGAGAAATTTTTTTCAAAGTAATTGTGTTTATCTTACTATGTATTGCAGAAAGTATGATTTGTGTGTTAAACTTGAGATTTCACAAATACTGCTTAGGACAAGTTTCTTTTTAAACTGAAGAAGAAAGTGAGTTGCATTAGAGAAAATACTACAATTGTAATAGTGGGTCATAAGTACCTGTAGTTTGGGAAACAAACCATAATTCAGTACTTTTTCGGTCCACTAGCACTGTTTTGCACAATCTCTACTCGAAGAAAACCACAGCAGCATCATGTCAGGAGCACCTATTATCCTAAATTGTATGTAGAATATAGGAACAAGCCTTTGGGGTTCAGTACATGTAGATGAACACACTTCTTACATGTGCTTCTTTCACTCAGTCATTCTTGGTTATCTGATTTGTTTATTTTTTCCAAAATATCTTAGCTCTTCTACTTGAGTTCCCTAAGCATCTGTTCAGCCTCCTCACCTATTTCTGTAGCCCTTTTCATAGTGGAGATAGAGAATGACATTCTAACTTGATGGTGCTTTGTGTGGCATTACTTCTTTAGGACTAATTTAGGTAATTTACAAGAATCCTATCTCATTTCTCTGCGACCATGTCTTTCTTCCCTCTTTTTCTCTTTTCCTGTGCTTCAATTCAATGACTTTAAAAGGCCTGTTTGTTTGACTTTTGTGGACATTCTTGTGACTTAGATACTCTTCTACAGAATGGATGTGGAGGGCTATGGGCTTGATATTAATAACACCACTTTCTGTTACTAAAATATAGTTTAGGGAGAGGGCATGGTGGGAGACAGGACAGGTCCACTGAGCCTGATTAAAACAAGCCTTGAATGCCATGCCGAAGGGCTTTGGTTTTATTCTGCAAGAAGCAAAGAGATAAAGTGACTGTCATCAGGAAGTTTAATCAGGCACCTATACAAAGGAAGGATTGGGGGCAGAAAGAGGCAATAGCCAGGTTGTTGCAGTGGACTAACCAAGGATTAATAAGGCCATAAAATATGCGTGTTTGTTGTCCACCATATCTCTATAGCCATTCTAACAAAGTGGCTCTAACACATTTTCTTTTCCCCCTTCCTGCTAGAATATGTTTTTCATTTTGATTATTCTTACATGTTTCAATACCATCCAGTAGCCTTTTCTGTGCTGTTGGAAATGTCCTACACTGGCCAATATGGTAGCCAGTAGTCACATGTGGCTTTTGAGCACTTTAAATGTGGCTAGTGTGACTAAGAACTAACTTTATTATTTTACTTTTTTTTTTTTTTTTTTTTTTTGTTTTTCTCTTGTTGCCTAGGCTGGAGGGCAATGGCACAATCTTGGCTGACTGCAACCTCTGCCTCCTAGGTTCAAGCAATTCTCCCGCCTCAGCCTCCCAAGTAGCTGTAGCTGGGATTACAGGTGCGTGCCACCCACCTGACTAATTTTTGCATTTTTAGCAGAGGTGGGATTTCACCATGTTGGCCAGGCTGGTCTCGAACTCCTGACCTCAGGTGATCTGCCTGCCTCGGTCTCTCAAAGTGGTATGATTACACGCATGAGCCACCGTGCCCCGCTATTTTACTTAAGTTTAATTGAGGTGACAAATGTGACAACTACATTGAACAGTGCAGGACTGGTGTACACGTTCCAAGTGTCATGCCTGCCTTTTCACAGAGCCAAACACATAGTAGGTACTCAATAAATATGGTGGAATTAGTTAATACAAAGAAGCACTATAAAACAGAAGCAAGGATGATGTTCTATTCAAATCCATATACTCCTTTTAGGAGAATTTTGGCACCCACTTAAAGAAGGAAGCAGAGGATGAGGACTTCCCATATACATTTAGGATATTCCCAGATGTTTAAACTGAAGCTCTCAGCACCTACAGGTGGGGTCAAATCTAGGCAAAGGGGACTGGTGAAAGCTGGCTGGGTGGTGGGAAAGGCCAAGGCCAGGGTCTGTCCTGTGGTCTCTGCCTTTGTGGTCTCTGTTTCTGGCTCTTATAATGCCCGTGCTTTTTTTGAAACATGTTAAGAGTAATCATCAAAATGGAAAAACATATTCTGCAGGAGTGGGAGAAAGAAAACGTGTTAGAGCCACTTTGTTAGAATGGCTGAATAGAACTGGGGAGATTATGCATGATTTGGAATGAGGGGCTCAGAACCCAAGACCCGGCCCTGCTCACGATAGCTCTGTGACCTTGATTAAGTTGCTTACACTCTCCAAACCACAGTTGCCCAGAAAATGAGAATAAGAATCATAACACCTCATTTACCAAGTTGTTGAGAGGAATAAATAATAGGAAAATCATGTTTTATAATCCATAAAGTACCATTCAGATATTCATTATAGTACACACAAGCTGGAGTGATATCTGAACATCCTCCTGGAAAGCACAGCTATATTGAAATATAACTTTGATATGTGCCTTTCAGAAAAAGAAAAACAGCTTATCAAATTCTGTTTATCTGCATCTAAAACAGAACCTAAACAAAACAGACTTTTATCTCTTTTGATATTTAAAAAGAAAACCTCTGAGAAAGCTGATGCCACAGCCTCTTTCTAGTAGCTTGTTATGATTCAGTATTCGTGCTGCCAGGATGTTCTTTCTGTCTTTCCATCCCATCTCTGCCCTTTTAGATGTAGTAGTGACCTCTTCCCACCCCCACATACCCAGTACCACCTTCCACTTGCCATTGTAGCCTCTTCACTCTCTTCTCTCATCTTCCCTGCTCTGTATTTTACCACCTGCCTCAGGCCCACTGTTTTAGACTCAGCTCTATGAGCTGACCTCCCTGAACTTACAACTTCTCCTCCAGCACTGTCACCTTCTCTTAAGAAATACCTTTTTGGCCAGGCACAGTGGCTCACACCTGTAATCCCAACACTGGGAGGCTGAGGTGAGAGGATTGTTTGAGCCCAGGAGATCAAGGCTACAGTGAGGAGTGGTCTCCCCACTGCACTGCAGCCTGGGTGACAGAATGAGATCTTGTCTCAAATAAAAAAGGAGATTTCCAGCAACCTGCATCTCATAGACCCATCACTCCCCACCCCCCGGCCTCCCTTCATATCCCTTTCTTCTATCTCTGTAATTATAGCAAAGAGTTGGTTATCAGGAGCTCTGTATAACTCTGTAAAATAATATATTGCATAGGTGTATCAAATCACGTACTTCCTCTAGGTAACTAATAAGAAAGGCTGAAAGTTTTGCCTGTGTGTCAGCTTCTCATGCTGTTCTCCAGACCCAGGATTTTTAAAGGGAATCCGCTTGAAAATAATGTCACCACTAGAATTATTTTCTCGCTAATAATTCCATTTTTTCAAGGCTTTCTTATCTGTGACCTCTTTTCTGATCTTTTTATTTTTTTCTATATTTTAATATACTTACTGAAATAAAGAGCCACAAACCTTAGACAAATAGATGCTTATCAATTCAGGGAACATGAATATCGATTTGCAGTTTTTTCCCTCATATTCCCCAAAACTGTCTCTCACCGAGAATGTGTTCTCTTTGTCTAACTCTGTTTAAAACGGGAATCACAATGAATCCTATTAGTTTTTATCATATTTAAGCCAAAACAATTATTCTCTATCTTGCATTTGGGTTGTATATTTTTTTCTTCCCAAAATACCAACATCTGATTAAGCCTAATCAGAATTTAGACCATTTGTCATCTTTAAACTTTAATTCAAACTTTTGAATTAAAAGTTGTTTTAATTTTTAAAATTAAAAATTTTAATTTAAAAATTAAATTAATTTTTAATTTAAAAAATTAAATTTTTTAAATTTAATTTTCGCTCTTGTCACCCAGGCTGGAGGGCAATGGCTCAATCTCGGCTCACTGCAAACTCCGCCTCCCGCGTTCAAGCGATTCTCCTGCCTCAGCCTGCCAAATAGCTGGGATTAAAGATGCCTGTCACCACACCTGTCTAATTTTTGTATTTTTAGTAGAGACACGGTTTCACCACATTGGCCGAGATGGTCTTGAACTCCCGACCTCAGATGATCTGCCCACCTCAGCCTCCCAAAGTGCTGTGATTACCTGTGAAACCACAGGTGTTTGTAGTTAATACACAAGGAAAGAGAACATTCTAACCCCACTTACTGGTTGTATATTTATTTATTTATTTATGCATTTATTTATGCATTTATTTATTTATTTATATTTATATACTGAAAATTAACACCATACCGAGGTCAATAGTATGACACCTGATTGTGATGAGAACAAAAGGTTAAAATGGTAAATATGCTAAAATTATACATTTCAAAATCCTATGATATTAAGAAATAAAAAACGTATGGACCTCAGAAACAACTCAACACCTTCCAGTGGAGGCCAGCAGGGTTCTGTAGATGCACTGTTAAGTTATTAATAGACCCAATGTCTTCTCAGGTGAATGCCCTCAGGGCCAAAAGGCAGTAAAGAAAAACCACACCTGGTACCTCTCCTCCCTCTAGAGGGTGGCCACCCAGGCACTGTACCAGATCATAATGTTAGCCCTTGTGTTCTAGCTATGTCCCTGGACCAACCACTGTGGGCAGCCTCACTTGATGATTGTAATCATAATGGCAATAATCATAACAATAGATTAACCTAGGGCACTTACACTTTTCTATACAGTGCTGCACATGGCTAAACGGAACCCCATGCTCATTTGTGTGTCCAGGTGTGCTTCTCAGTTTTCATTTTACCAAGGCTGATGTGAAAACCGTCCCCTAAAACAGATTTTTTTTTTTTTTTGAGATGGTGTCTCGCTTTGTCGCCCAGGCTAGAGTACAGTGGTGAAATCTCGGCTCACCACAACCACCGCCTCCTGGGTTCAAGTGATTCTCCTGCCTCAGCTTCCCAAGTAGCTGGGATTACAGGTGCCTGCCACCATGCCTGACTAATTTTTGTATTTTTGTAGAGACATGGTTTCACTGTGTTGGCCAGGTTGGTCTTGAACTTCTGACCTCAGGTGATCCACCCACCTCTGCCTCCCGAAGTGCTGAGATTACAGGCGTGAGCCACAGCACCCGGTCTCTAAAACACATATTTTTAATACACAAGTTACATGACTCTAAGAAGAATTTTCAGTTCATATTTGCACTACTTGAAACATTTCCATTATCTCATGCATTTGGTTCATGCAAATGCAGGTTGTATTTTCGGTAGCCCAATGTCTAAGGAAGGAAGGTTACACAGTTTGGATAAATTACATTTCAAAAGTTTGTAAAGAAATTACTTGGAACCCAGAATGTGCTTTTTCCTAGAAACAGGTTATGAGTAATGGTTAGTTTCCTAAATCAGCTCCCAAACTCATATCTGTATAGCATTTCTTTTTTTGTTTCATTTTGTTCAGTGAACAGATATTTGTCATAATTCAGTGAGAGACAGAAGTTAATTCTGTGGTCTAGGTATAAGTGAAGGGCTCTGAAGGTACAGAGCAGGAGCACAAATTCTAATGAGAAGATGAGGGAATATGTTGTGGAGAGAGAGATACGGATAGAATTTCAGCAGATGGGAAATGGGGGTTTAGTGTTTCTTTGCTATATGTCTGCAGCACCTTCTCCATATTTGTCATAGCAGCTATTACATTGTATCGTCATTGAATTATTGCTTATCTGTCTTCTCATTTGGACAGTTTGATCTTTGTACAAGAATTGGAGGGGAGTGTTTTCGGTGTACAAATCTACAGTATATATCCAGGTCAACATGATAGCCATTTGGTGAATGTTTGTCATGTCAAATAAATGAAAGGCATCATTTAGCAAAGTTCTAGAGGCAGGGAAGTATGTGGTTTGTATCAGGTGAGGATGAGAGGAAGGATTGGAACCAGCTCACTGAAGCCTGAGGCCTTGAATGCCAGCAAACATGGTATCATTGGAGAAAGAAGTTCTGATACTTTTTTTTCAGCCACACTTAACTTCTATTCATACAGTTATTTTTTATGGGAAAATCTCTTTGGTGTTCCAGCTAAGGAACGCATCTTCTTCTAGTATCAAAGAAGCATACACTTCCTCCAGGGAAAGGCAGAGATTGCAAGGCAGCAGTAATTTATCTCTATAGATTGATATAAATGAGCCAGCGGCTCACTCTCCACCAACCCTCTCAGAGTTCACAATTGGAGAACAAAGGGTAGTTGCTCCCAGGAGCTTTCATGAGTACTTGCCTGACAGTCGGATTCAAGTACATACAGCTTATTCAGAAAGTGGGGGATGTTTATAAGTCAGGGACAGCATGCATTTTATAAAAATGTTTCCAATCCGATTCTCTTTATTTGTACCACCCACACATACATCAAAAATTTTGCTCAACTTTTCTTTGCATTATCAATTTATTTTTCTCCCTCCTCCACTTTAAAGTCTTAAGCTAATGTTTTGCTGTTTATTTTGCATTTTTTTAAAAGCCAACACAATCCAGTCAGGAAATTTAGGTCAGAGTGACACTCACCCCAGCTGATGGCAAACAGCCTTGACTCAGAGCCTAAGCAGCCTTCTCTGGCTAGCTGCAGAGTTCGCTCTCTAGGCTTCAGTTTCACCACTATAATTATGAGCGAGAAGCCTATAGTTAATTACAATGCATGAATGGGAGATATTCCTGGACTTATTTGCATTCATTACTTGCTGGTAGTTTCTCTGTTGAGGTCTCCATCCTTGTTTTTACAGAGATTTTGGCAGTGTTTCTGCAGTTGGTGTGTGAATTTTTATGATCTGTTGCATGTTATTCATGCAATTTCCTGCCCTGTAATGGTATCAGTTTTCCAGACGTAGAGGAATACAAACTAAAACCCAGGAGCCTGCATTAGCATAAAATGTCCCAGTTCTGTCAGTTTGATTAATTTGTCTCTTTGTCTCCACTCTATATGATAAGTGCTATTAATGGTTGCAGCACTTCATATGTCAAAGTCTTTCTTCCTAATGACTTGAAAATGCGGTTTATTTCCACCCTTTTTGTATTATTTTTCTCATTTAGCATTCCACTCAAGTATAGATTTATGCCATGCTCTTTCATTATCTTACTGGTTGCAGCACTGGAGTGATTACATATGGTGTAGAGTATGCGTAAAGATGTGATCCCAGGGGCAGCAGCTGCTGATGCAAGCTGAAAATAGATCCAGTGTACGCTCAGCACTTTTCCCAGAGGCCTTTTATTTATTAGTAACAGTCTTGGTACAGGACAGCTTGGATCCTCATTTAGCAAGATGACTTTTTGCCTTTCTGAACACTGCAGTGACTTTGCTCTATTTACTGACACTGCTGTGTAATTTTTTTCAACTGCCTTGTATCTCAGCAATGACTTAACCTAACATAAATTGTAACATAATCTCGATATATAATGAACTCAAGAAGCGACAGGCTCCATTTGAAGTAATAGAGCTTGACAGATCTAAGGTTTAAATTAAATAATCCTATTTGTAAGACAGCATTTGTACATGGTACACTGCTTTAAAATGAATTTCTATTCTTCTTCAGTGGTTCTTACATCGTTTTTAGTATTCTCTCTTTCAAAAGGACTTTTCTTCAGAGAAATGCATTGCAAAGCCAACAGCTCTTTCATAAGGAAAGAATAAGATGAAATGTTTTTTTACCCAGTTCAATCACTGAACTGGAACCAGCATCATTTTGAAATGAGTGGTTATTAATCCAAACTGGCAAATCCAATAGCTCAGACTTTTCTGTCAGCACAGTACATCTGTGATACAAGTATAATAGCAGAATTTAGAGTTAAGATAATAGCTAACATTATGTATATGATTTTAGGTTCAAATATATTTTCATAAATTTGAAAAGTCTCAATAATAAATATACGTATTCATTTTCCAAATAAATCCAAGAAGGGCTCTTATTTTGTATTATCATTCTTTTTGAGAGACGTACTTTCAGTAGGATAAGGAGAAAGCTTATTGTATATCTTAGCAGATAACATCTAAATAACAGTTTGTCACTGCATGATAAAATTGGCCAAATTGCAAAAATAAAAAGTATTAACATTAAAAGTTTACAGACAAATGACAATTGAGAGTATTACTTATTGGCAGGACCCATTAATATGATGAAGAAGCTTTGAAGAAAAATGAATTTGTAAATAGCAGACCTCTTTCTGGTGAAGTAGTAGATAAAAGAGGCAAAAAGCCCAGGCAAGTTAATAAATTTGCTTTTTGCTATTTTATGTGTGATTTTTTTACCTACCCCAGAGCCAGCGAGGTATCTGGACAATTCCCTCCTATAATCTGTTATTGTCTTTGAGATAGTACCATCATTTTTTTCTCTTTGGTAACAGAGATTTTATATGATCAAACAGGGCTAAACCATGATTTCCTGCTAGTTAGGTTAAAAATTAAAGCGGTGATTCAGAATAGGGACATAAAGTGTGATTGTTTTATTTTAGTGGGTACGCGACCCATAATGTTGTTGAAAGAGCAGTCATTCAAACCATTTCTAAAATAAGCAAAGCAAAGGACACTTGAGTAAAAGAAAAGACCCCCTTTTCCTGCCCACACACACATTTACAGGAGCAAGTATAAGACCACAGCATTTTATCAGCTGTGATCATTGTGGTTTATGTATCTTTAAAGTTTGTTTGGAAGTTTAGACGCTAGTAACCCGCTGTAATGAGAGCAGCAGCTTGCCCCTGCCTTACAGATGCCCCCTAAGGCAGTAGCGAGGTGGTAATAATAGTATAGAAGGCAAACAGGAGCTTGCCTGCGGCTAATGTGCCTGCTTTCTTACTCTTTATTTTTGTCTTCCTTTCTTTCTCTCCCATCCTGCGTCACGCACTTGCACACAAAGAGCACCCAAGCTGGTTCTCCAGGCTCATTCCTAATTCCCTCCTTGTGACACAGTAATGTTAGAGCTGATTTCATTCTCCATCTAGTGGCCTCAGAACAGTGGGCGATCTTGCTTGCTATAGGAGAAGTGACACTCAGGCATGACAAGATGAATTAAGGATGGGGTTTAAGTATTAACTCTTAATTTCCTAGCTCTTGTGGTTCTGAATTAGATTCCATGTGGTTTAACTGTGAGAATGTGAGCATTTATATGTATGTATGTATGTATGTCGCTGACTCAGTGTTTGATCAATTGAATTGACCTTGTTTTTCCCCTTAAACACATAGACTGTATTATGAAAAAAGCAGCCCAAATGAAGAAAAATATTTCGCATATCTTGTCAGATATTTTACTGGGACCTCTGAAGATGATTCTGCCACCAGATCTGAATGAGAACAAAAGCACTTCATTTTGATAAGTGGGACTTTGTTTTTCTCTGCAACCTTTTTATTTCCAAGATATCTTAGGAGAGTTCTCTCTGTTTGGGCTAAGCTTCCCGAGAAATGATATAGACTCTGAAGGATGCTCGTGGAGCCAATTATTTAACAAGTAGTTTGTAAACCAAAAAATAAAGGAAGAAATACATTACCAGAGAGGGACCAGGCAGAGGAAGAAGGAAGAAACCAACATTATTGAGTATCTACTGTGTGCCAAGTGAATATGAAAGTAATTTGAGCAAAATAGCAAAGATGTGAGAGTATGAGAAATAAAAGAAAGCGAAGGGACTTTCAAAGTTTTTCTTTTAAATGGGAACATTGTGTTTTGCAGAAGTGTTTGAATAGAAGAGAGAAAAGGGAAAAAGGCAAAGAAAAAAATAAAATTGTTAAAGTCTATCTTAAAAAGTTAATAATAAGGTGAAAGGATTCAGTCGTAGATCAGAACAAAATCAGTTGAATTTCATACCAAGACAGTTGCTAGCAAATGGAAATATAATATTCATTTTTATTCCTGTATTCCATTAGCAATTTCTGCCTCTTCAAATTCTTTTGAAAATAAAAGAAAAAATCTGCATCTGAAGCTTTGCTTGGCTCTCAGTCTAAGGTCTGCCTCTCCCAGAAAACATCATCATGAAGCACAAAATCAATGGGATTTTTTTCAATGGATAGTACAAGCCAATTTTGAGTCTGATTTAAAATTCACTGTATAAATTCATCCTGGCTTGCTACAGCTGTGAGTGTACTCTATTTTCTATTGCCGGCTCTTTCAGTAAAACATACATCACTCCATTTTCCGCACTTCAGATTTCAAGTGGAGGACAGCTATTAGAAGGCCTGCTCTCAAAACTGACTTGTTAGACCTTGTAGAACTTGCTTTAAAAGCTACTATGAAGATACATATTTGTCTACTTTTTCAAAATGATCTTTGATCCAAGAAAATTATAGCATTTGTATTTACGGGCATGCAATTATGCATTGAGCTCTTTTAAAGGACAGTTGTAAACAAGCTGGAGCCCATATACCTCTAGTTTTTGTTATCCCTTGTCCCACGAAAAAGATACATATGCCTAATTAAGTTAGGATTTATTAACAAGGCCAGAAGGTGCTAAATGGAACAGTAATTTTTACATATCAACTTTGACTTGGTGCCCTTTAGTTGGCAGCAAGGAGAAATGTTAAAGGATCTTGCTAACACAGCGTGATACATGGAACGTGAGGACATCAGGGAGTTTTTTTCTCCTGTGATATATGGAAAATCATAAAACCATAGTCTTAAAAAATCATCTGACCCAGCACTAAGAAAAGGACTATGTTTTATCTTTTGCGTATACCTTGTGTCTAATACAGTGATGATGAAGATGATTTTTAAAAATAACCTTTATTGAGCATCCAGGGTATGCCAGGCACTGCCCTCTGCACTTTACATGTTTAACTCATTGACACTCTGGAATTGCTACCATTATTATCTCCACATGGCAGGTGAGGAAACTGGAGCAGGAGAGGTTAATTAACTTGCCAAAGGTCAGCTCCTAAACAGAGGAGCCAGGACTTAATGCCAGGCAGCCTAAGTTCTGAACCCCTTTCTTCAATGACAAGAGTAAGACTCACTAAAAATGCAGTTGTCTGTGTTTTTAACAGGTGGGAAACTGAGGTCCAGGGTCACAAACCAGTCAGCTGTAGGTTTGAAGACTCAGTGAGTATCTCCAGCTCTAGTTCAAGTTTTCTCTGTACCCCACAGAAGCCACCATGAACCCAGCACTAGAAATTTGTCTTTACATAATAAAGGATAGAAACGATGCTGGAAAAAAAAATGAAATGTAAAGTGATAATGGAGAGAATATCTGAAATCTGAAATAAATTTTCTTCATTTTTCTTTCACTTTATGCATTAATGAATGGCCCTCCGCAGTTTATATCAGCTGATCACATAAAGACATGAACGCCTAGGTCACTTTAACTTACATAAGAACCTACCTTTGTCAGGGGCCTCCTTTATTTTGAGACACTGAAAAAATAAGACTCCTCTAGGAAACCAGCTAGGCAGATTTTATAACCCAGTATAGCAGGCATGGATACTGGCTCCCAAAGATACCCATGTCCTTATCCCCAAAAACCTATGAGTGTGTCATGTGACATAGCAAAAGGGACTTTGCGGATTTGATTAAGATAAGGATCTGGAAATGGGGGAGTATCCTGAATGATTACAAGGATCTTAAAAGAGGGAAGCAGGAGGATCAGAATCACAAAATCCACTTTGAAGTTTGAAGTCCACTCAAAGTGATGATGGAAGAAGCTTCCAGAAGTCCAAGTGGAGACCCCGGCCATAGAACTGATGGATTGCTCCACAATTATGAAAACTGACAAACAGGTTCTGGGAGGAAGGTCACCTTTCCCCTGCTTTTTCCCCATCTCTGACCATGGCTATATGCAACATTGTCTCACATTATACTAGCTCGTGTATTTTCCCAGTCACCTTTATTTTTGATATTTTCTTATTTTTTTGATCTTCATTCTTTAGAGATGGGTTCTCACAGTGTTTTCCAGGCTGGTCCTAAACTCCTAGCCTCAAATGATCCCCTTTCCTCAGCCTGCTGAGTAGTTGGGATTACAGGCCCAAGCCAACATGCCCAGCTGTCTTTGGTTGGTTGGTTGGTTGGGTGTTTTTTGGGTTTTGTTTTTTTGTTTGTTTTTTGAGACAAGAGTTTTGCTCTTATTGCCCAGGCTGGAGTGCAGTGGTGCAATCTCAACTCACTGCAACCTCCACCTCCTGGGTTCAAGGGATTCTCCTGCCTTAACCTCCGGGTAGCTGGGATTACAGGTGTGCACCACCTCGCCCGACTAATTTTTTGTATTTTTAGTAGAGATGAGGTTTCATCATGTTGGCCAGGCTGGCCTCTAACTCCTGACCTCATGATCTGCCCACCTCAGCCTCCCAAAGTGCTGGGATTGCAGGCGTGAGCCACCATGCCCGGCCCATCTTTGTTTTTTAAAAGACCCTTCACATCTTATAAGAACTTACACCTCTTTCTCATTGCCAGACCAGAATGACTTGTTGGGAAAGTGTGCTGTTTTTAAAAATCCTACATTAGGCAGCAACTAAAACAACAGACATCAGCGGTGTCCATTTAAAGAAGACTCTAGGCTACAGAATTCTGAGCCCTATCCTCCTCCATAATTTATAACTCTGAAATCTAAACTACCTTGAGTCTGCCTGTGAACCTCTTCCTATTATACACTGTAAGGCTTCCTCAATGGCTTACAATGGTACCTTGTGTTTGCTGATGGGGCATCCAGGTTGTGACTTTAGTTAATTAGTTACAAGCAACATAATGCTTTTCTTAATTGTTCTCAGTCTTGAATTGGCCTGTACTCTCAAGAGTTTGCCAACTCTTCCTCCTAATGGCCTCTGTCTGTCCACATTTCCCTTCCCAACACCACTGCTGTGTCCCGGCCACAGTGGCGCCTTGCCTGGACTTCTGTGATTGGCTTACTGCCTGTCTGGCTTGTTCCCCAAATGCAGTCAGAGGAGTCTCCCTCATACTCCTGCCTGGCACACTCCAGTGAGGCTCCTGGGCCAACCTCAGTGGAGGACACAGAAGGGCCTCAGCCCTGCTCCCTTCTCCAGTTTCAATGTGCCCTTGCCCTAGCTGCTGCTCCTGCCACACCACATTATGTGCTGTGTTCTCTCTTAGGTCTTTGTACATTTCATTTCTTCCACGTGGAACACCAGCTCCCACCCAAAACCTAGCTAATCCTTCCTCAGGCTGCAGCTTATATGTCACCTCCTTAGAGTTAAATGCACTTCTGTCAACAGCTTCCCCTGTGATATGGTTTGGCTGTGTCCCCACCCAAATCTCATCTTGAATTGTAGCTCCCAAAATCCCCATGTATTGTGGGAGGGACCTGGCAGGAGATAACTGAATCACGGGGGCAGTTTCCCCCATACTGTTCTTCTCCTGGTAGTGAATAAGCCTCGTGAGATCTGATGGTTTAATAAGTGGTTTCCCTGTTTGCTTGGCTCTCATTCTCTCTTTACCAGCAGCCATGTAAGATGTCCCTTTGCTCTTCCTTCATCCTCTGCCATGATTGTGAGGCCTCCCCAGCCATGTGGAACTGTGAGTCCATTAAACCTCTTTTTCTTTATAAATTACCCAGTCTCCGATATATCTTTTTTTTTTTAAGACAGAGTTTTGTTCTTGTTGCCCAGGCTGCAGGGCAGTGGCACAGTCTCAGCTCACTGCAACCTCTGCCTCCCGGGTTCAAGCAGTTCTTCTGCTTCAGCCTCCCAAGTAGTTGGGATTACAGTGCCCACCACCAAGTCCAGCTAATTTTTTTTGTATTTTTAGTAGAGATGGGGTTTCATTATGTTGACCAGGCTGGTCTCCTCACCTCAGGTGATCCACTTGCCTCAGACTCCCAAAGTGCTGGGATTACAGGCACAAGCCACCACGCCCAGCCCAGGTATGTCTTTATCAGCAGCATGAAAATGGACTTACACACCCTGTAAGTAAGAATCATACTGACAGTTCTTATCATGGCTGTGTTGTAATGACCAGTAGACTTGTCTCTGTCCCATCAACCTAGAACCTCTCAGACCAAGTACCCTTTCCTTCATATTCGTTGCTTTAGGCCCCAGCACCAAAGACATGATAGAGCCATGCAAAGTGGTCAGTATGCATTCGTTAAAGGAATAAGGTGATTCGTATCTTACATTGTAAAGATGCTCACCAGAAACATCCCATATTGTGAATTCCCTGTGGAGGAGATTGCCTGGTGTTATCGCCTCATCCTCAGCCTATAAACTTAATCCAGCTAAGTGCTGTAGTGTCACTGAGACTCACTGGTCTGTGCCTGAGCCTGCATGCTTGTCATCTGACAAGCATTTGCACCCATGTTACTATGTGTCAAAGGTGAACTGAAACACCTAGGGGAAGGCAGCTAGCTGTGGAATGTTAATAATTGCCGACAGATTTGGCAGTTTATAAAGTTATGATATCATCCAGGACAAACCAATAACAAATAAAATGGCCTTTTAGTCTGCATTCAATATAATTTGCTAAAAATGTATTCTATGTGATGAACAAAGAATGAATTCCAAATTCCCTTTTGTTTTGCACCTAAAAAATACACTGTTCAGGTCCCACATGTATTTTTTGAGGCGGTTTTTTCTCTTTGCCTCACTCTCTTTCTATGACTTTCCCTGCAACCCAGATATAGAAATATCTTGTGTTCTTGTGCTCCCTCTCCTGGTCTTTTCTGACTTTCAGCCAGAGCATATTCCTAGAATTGTACACCACTCAGGTGGGGGCCTGGGCATATGAACAAAGAAGCTAACCAGCGCAGCAGTGCTTGTTGTAAGATCTGGGGGAACCAGAATCAAATATCCTTCATTTTTTACAGTCCATCTTGACTAAGTGAAAAAGGGCCGTACAGGTGCAGAAAAGAAACGTGCCTAACATCCTTTTTGAGAAATAAAATGCTCTGTAGAAAAAAAAAAAAATGCCAAAAAAACATTATAATAAAAAGCACCTGATATTATGTTTTTGAAACTATGCCTCCCCGGAGATATACAAATGCATGTATAAATGTGCTCAATCTGTTAATGGTGCTAATTACCTAATTATCTGGTCAGGTACAGTAATAAACCCCTTTGACATTCTGTTCCTTCCATATGCTAGATAAAGTGTTGTGATACCTGGTCTGTGACTGTATGCTGTGCACGCCAAGAGTCAGGATGTGGAAGGATTGTCAAAGCCTGCTGGCGGCAGCGCTTCACTTCAGGTCACAAAACTCGGAACAGGGCAGTGCCAGGCCCCGCCTTGAGGTGGCAGGACAGCACTGTCGTTACTCCTCACCAGGGAGGCCTGTACTTCAGGGGGCCTCTGTGGCCTGCACGTGCTCTGAACTCTGACCCTGCTCACCTTCTTTCTCCTGTTGCAGTTACTTATTAGACACGTTACAATTTTACCTGTTATCTTACATTCTTTTTTTCCTACTTGACTTTCTGAAATGCCTTCCTTGCTAACTCTGTGGTCATTCCTACTTCAGTGTAGAAGAGGATTTTTCTTTTTTCCAAGCTAATCTGAAAGACAGCCATTCCCCAACCCCCCAACATCTAAAATTCTCTTATTCTAACTTAGCAGGTTAAGGATGAACCAGTTTTGCTCATTCAACTTGCCCAGCCTTCATTTCCAAGCCAGCTTGCAGGCTTTTCTCGCTGTCCTATAGCTCCAGCAGGACTGGTATGTGTGTCCTCTTCCATCTGTTTCGCCCCATGATTTTCCCAGCACTGTCTGCCTCTTCCCAACAGATCATTTGTCTTCCCACCGTGTCATTGCGTTCTATGAGCCCCATTTGAAGTTTCCTTTAGGTAGGGTGGAGGGCACTGGTTTCTCAGGTAGAGAAGGGTGTTAATCCCAGGTATTTATGGCATAGCCTTTCCTAGAAAGCCTGAGGCTGTTTTTGACATCTGCCAAGGTCAGGATCACAGTATTTGGAGGGCAAAGGCTGACTCATGTTGGTGCCGCGCTCTCCATCTCCCACCTGCTCCCATCCAAGCATCGTGGCAGAGTGGTGGCCGCCTACATTCACCCATCATGTCTCATCTCTTGTTGTACCAGGAGTCTCAACAATGGTTAGGCCAACATCAGTTATTCTCCTATTTTACATATCATTCATACATTGAGAGTTTCTCCAGAAATTCTTACCTTTTTAAGACTATATTTTTAAGACAGATTCTTTTTTATTTTTATTATTTGAGACGGAGTCTCATTCTGTCATCCAGGCTGGAGTGCAGTAGCACAATCTCAGCTCACTGCAACCTCTGCCTCCCAGGTTCAAGCAATCCTCCTGCCTCAGCCTCCCAAGTATCTGGGACTACAGGCATGTGTTACCACACCCAGCGAATGTTTGTATTTCTAGTACAGGTGTGGTTTCACCATGCTGGCCAGGCTGGTCTTGAATTCCTGACCTCAAGTGATTGCCAGCCTCCCAAAGTGCTGGGATTACAAGCATGAACCACTGTGCCCAGCCCACAACAGATTCTTAAAACTGTATTTTTTGCTTCTTCCAAGTTCACTTCAGCATCCAACACAGTAAATGCTCAAGTAAATTTTTGCATTGATTATTTAGTAGCATTTATGTAAGATGCCTCATATGTACACAAAATACTTATGGCTTTAGCACTTCTATGATCTAACGATGTTCTACCAATTTACCTTTTCTTAAATACTGTCATCCAACTAGCATGAAAACGTGACATTTTGTTAATTCTTTCTAAACATGTAATGTTATTAGAATTTATGCAGAGGACATGTAGGAAGTGTAAGACTTGGCCTCTTATTTGATTAGAAATTAGAAGAATTTCTAATCAAGACAGGTACGGTGGAATATTCAGATAACAATGCAAAACAGCCCTTCTATGATTAAATGCCAAAACTGGTGGTCTGTAAGCAAGTGCTTATTGTCCAGGTCATAGAAAGGAGGATCCAGTTTAATTGCCACCTCCTTTGCCAGGTTTCTCCTGGTCCGTTCATTCTGTGTTGATGGTTACCATCTTCCCTCTCCTCCACGGTTTTCATATGTTGGAGTTTTGCAGTTAGAATTGGTGAAGTGGAGTCAGGAATGCATCTAGGCTTGAGCAAATGCTAGTAAGTCAAAGAAAAGGCTAGGAGTCGGGCTTAAGAGGATAACTGGAGATGAGGCTGAAAAGGGAGTAGATTTGGGGAAATTTGGAAGGCTGGGCAGAAGAGAATCAAGTTTGTTTTCCAAACCAGGGAGTTGCTGCTTGAAACATAGTCCATGTCAGGAGCATTAACTCAGAGACTTTCCAGCCTCCCTTTGATTGACTATCCAGAGAGATCACAGAGGGTCAGGAGAGAAGAGAGATGGTTATCTACAGAGAGGAGGGTTCTTGAGCACAGAAGTGGAATGTAAAAGCAGTATTAATTTTCCCTTTTGCTTTGAGTCTCTATATTTTTACCACAGTGGTGACTCTACCTAGAGATTCTTAAGCCCCAGCCTCCCACGCTTGTTAAAGAAAGAAATGACGATACTATCCAGACACCTGCTAGCTTAGATTGAGGTTTTCAAAGTTACGCTTCTCTAGGAATGTGCCATTAAACTACTGTGGATGAGCTCTATGGATTCTCCCTCCCATGAACCAGCCATTTCTTGCTATAATAGTGCAAGAAAACTGGAGGGCTTGTTTTTCATTAAGGTTTCTTAGATTTCTGATTTGCAACCTCAGTGACTAAAATTCCATCAAAATACTGGAACACCCCAGGGTAGTGTAGGTGCTTTAACTCACATCCTTAAAGGTATACTCAGAAATAGTTTGATTCATCCAAAACAAGAACACCTGGTGTTCTTGAGACTTGGTATATGTCAAAAACAAAAAGTTCGTTTTTAGGAAGTTTGGATATCTTTATTTTTAGGAGAAAAGGTGTTTTCCCAGTTACAAGCTATAAATAATGAGGTCTTTCATAATGGTTCCAAGCCACGTTCAAAATAGATGGCCCGGAACAGCCTCCAAGGTACCATTCTGGATGCACCTGTGACTGACTTCCTTTTCTCATGATCCCCTGTGTTAGTGTGAAAAGTGTGTTTCAGCCCCACAGAAACTGGACACAACCAACAAGTCATTGTTAGAAATTTCTTTCACCCCTGCTTTGGCATCTCTGCTGCTGCCAGAGATGACACCATTGTCAAAAATGGGACCCTGCCGGCCTTTAATCCTAGCACTTTGGAAGGCCAAGGAAGGAGGATTGCTTGAGCCCAGGAGTTCATGACTAGCCTGGGCAACAGAGTGAGACCCCCCCAACTCTACAAAAATTAAAAATAAATAGGACCTGCCTTCATGCTCCAGCAACCTGAAGTCCCAGACGCACTGCTCTTCCCAGCAAAGGCTTGCTCCCAGTTCCTGTTGATGGCATTTGCATGCCATGAAGCTTCAGGACAAGAACCCAGTGGATTCAGGCCAAAATGGTACCCATGACCATGCTTATAGTTGATATCAGCTCCCTTTTCATTCCCTCCCTTGACAGACAGAAATAACATACAGAAAAGATTAGAACTCAATTAAGAAGCAGGGAGGGGAAGTGGGTGAGTGACAAACCTGACTTCATGCTCCGATCTAGGAGTGTGGGTGTTGGATCATAACAATTTCTGCAGCCCTAAGAGCTACAGAGCATTACGTTTTGTCTGGGAGTCCTGTAGCTTCAGGGCAGCCATTGTCCAATTCACATATGGGGTTTTGTGTTAATGGCTGCTGTTTAAATCCTCACAGAGCACAGATGGTGCCTGCATTGCATCAGCATTAACTGTTCTCCATTGGCAGAGCCCATTGCAGAAACACAAGAAGAGAGGAGAAATCAGAAGTGTATCGTCCCTTTGGCAAAAAGTCTGGTTTCCATATATGATTTTTATCACGACTTACTGTACAGCCTTGACTAGCCCAGTCAGCATATCTCAGCTTCTGTTTCATGATGGTTGGTAAAGGACTTAGATGAAAGAATCTAGACTGTAGAAATACTATCATTGCTGCTGTATCAACCCGTGCTGATAAGGCATACTGTAGCTTTGTCCCTTCTGTAAGCCACAGTAACACCATTTCTATTGCCAAGGAAAGGCTTTGCTTGAGAAGCTGATACATAGATCTTCAGAATATTTAGTGCTTTTCTCTCAAAAACCTTTCAAGTATATTACCTACATGTCTTCAGCTTGTCTTTATTTATTCTGTTTTGTACATGAAAGGGACAAATGGCAGCAGGTGTCAAGGTCAGATTGCTTTCCCTGCTAAAGACCAGTGGGCCTTCCCTGGTAGCACTGGGTTCTCAAGGCTATCGGAGGATTAGTGGCATGTCAAGCTACTTGCTTCCAGAGGCAAGCAAGAAAATAATATTTTCCATAAGTGATGTGTGATCTCTCAGTTCTTCAGTTCTGATTTCAGATGGAAAATATGACTTCAGTTCTTAAAGAAAAAAATCCCTGACCATGTATGACAGATATCTTCAAATATGTGTTGGATCGTTATGTGAAAGAGGGGCTCAAATTGTCTGCTTGCCCCAGTGGGCAGTACTAGGGCTAGCTCAGTTTAGTTCAACTAATAGTTGTTGAAAGCCTAGGGTGTACGAGGCACATGCTTTCCACTGAAAGTGATGGGGCGGGGAGGAGGAGAGAAGAGGAATATCTTGCTTAACTCATAACACCAATTATGGCAGAAGCCAGCAAGTTTGATATTGGAAGGAAAGTAAAATATTTGGTAAATCATGGGATACACCAAGAAGTTACAGTCTCCAATGTCTATTCATGGGTGAAGCAGGAGTAATATAAAAATGGACTTGGAGATTACTGCCACAGTGATCATTTCTCAGAAAACCCAAGTAACCTGGTAAGCAGAAGGATACCACATTGAAATAAGACTGTGGGAAGGAATTCCATATTCAAAATAAAAATGTAACCACTGGAAAGACAAGCAGAGCAAAAATTATATCTAGGTCAGTTTCCGTGGCTTATGCCTGTAATCCCAGCACTTTGGAAGGCCAAGGTGGGAGGATCACTTGAGTTCAGGAGTTTGAGACCAGCCTGGCTAATATAGTGAAACCGCATCTTTACTAAAAATACAAAAAAATTAGCCAGGTGTGAAGGCACACGCCTGTAATCCCAGCTACTGGGAGGCTGCAACACAAGAATCACTTGAATTCGGGAGGTGGAGGCTACAGTGAGCCCAGATTGTGTCACTACATTCCAGCCTGGGTGACAGGGTGAGACTCCATCTCAAAAAAAAAAATTATATCTAATAAAGTCTATAAGCAAATATAGAAACATAGAGTAGGGGCCTGCTGAAAGAACACTAGGAGGAAATTAAAAGAGAGAGGAACAAAATTGATATTGTAGGAGTTTATGGGTCCTATTGTCAGGAAAATTGAAGTTTCCATGTTTCTATTCTCATGTGCAAAATTAGGTCAAAGGAGAGACATGATGTCAAAATTCAACTATATGAATAGCTACCAGAGTTCTCCTCAACCAGTAGGTGAATACCTGAGTGTTATTGATTTGCCACATTGACAGTTCCATCTTCCAGAAAGTAGAGGATACAAGGGTAAAACTGCCATTTGGGTTCTAATCTGGCTAAAAGGAATTAACAAGAGCATACATGAGAGGATCCTTAGAAGAAAGCAACAGTATCATCTTAAAGAACATGATAGTCAAAGAAGATTTTGTACAGTCCAAAGTCTTTCAAGACCTTTTTTATTGTGAATTTTAAAAATACGTAACAAAATTTACCATATTTACCATTTTTATGTGTACAGTTCAGTAGTGTTAAATAAGTTCAGTACTCTTAAGTATTCACATTGTTGTGAAACAACATGTTGTGAAACAACAACAATCTCCAAAACTTTTCATCTTGGAAAATCCAAAACTCTGTGCTCGTTAAACAACTCCCCTTATTTTCCCTCCCCCTTGCCCCTGATACACACCATACTACTTTCTGTTTCTATGAATTTGACTGCTTTTCAATGCTTCATATAAGTGGGATCACACAGAAGTTGTCTTTTTATGATTAGCTTAATTTATTTAGCATAATATCCTTACGGTTCATCCACATTGGAACACGTGACAGGATTTTCTTTTAAGGCTGAGAGTCCATTGTATGTATCTACCATATTTTGTTGATCCAGTTACTCATTAATGGAAATTTGAGTTGCTTCCACTTCTTGGCTATTGTGAATATAGTGCTGTCTGTGAACATGAGTATACAAACATCTTTTCAAGACCCTGCTTTGGATTCTTTCGAAAATATCGCCAGAACTGGGTTTGCTGGATCATATGGTAGTTCTATTTGTAATTTTTTTAGGAACATTCATACTGCTTTCCATAGCAGTTGTACTACTTTGCAATCCCTTCAACAATGCACAAGGGCCAAGTGCAGTGACTCACACCTGTAATTTCTGAACTTTGGGAGAACGAGGCAGGAGGATTGCTTGGGCCCGGGAGTTCAAGACGAGACTGGGCAACATAGCAAGACTATGTCTCTACAAAAATAAAAAATTAGCTGGGCATGGTGGTATGTTCCTCTTGTCCCAGCTATTGTGGAGGCTGAGATGGGAGGAGCACTTGAGCCTGGGAAGCTGAGCCTTCAGTGAACTATGATCATGCCACTGCACTCCAGCCTAGGTGACAGAATGAGACCCTGTCTAAAAACAAAAACAAGAAAAAAAAATTAAAACAGTGCACAAGGATTTTAATTTCTTCAGAGCCTCACTGACACTTATTCTGGGTTTTTAGTAGTAGTCATCTTTGTGGGTGTAAAGTGAGATCTCATTGTTTTAATTTTTATTTCTCTGACAATTAGTGATGTTGAGCATCTTTTCATATGTTTGTTGACTGTTTGTATGTCTTTGGAGAAACATCTATTCAAGTCCTTTGCCCATTTTTTTTACTGGGTTATTTTATCCTTTGCTATTGAGTTGCAGGAGTTCTTTACAAAGGATTTCTTTAAATGAGAGTTCTTTCCATAGGGTTTCTTTATATATCAGCCCTTTATTAGGTATAAAATCTACAAATATTTCCTCTCATTCTGTGAGTTGCCTTTTTACTTTGTGTCCTTTGATATTCAGTTTTTAAGTTTGGTATAGTCCCATTTGTCCATTTTTGCTTTTGTTTCCTGTGCTTTTGGTGTCATATCCAAGAAATCATTACCAAGTCCAATGTCATGAAGCTTTTCCCCTATGTTTTCTTCTAGAGTTTTATAGTTTTGGGTTGAAGACATTTTGAAAGTGGTTTTTATGTTAATAAGAAAAAGGTAGAAATTATGCATATGTGGGGAAAGATGATTCAGGAGGGCTAGGAATGCCCAGAACAAAGTTCATATGAGGACCCTTTTCTCAAAAAAGGAGGGTAAATTCTTCCAGCCATTGTGTTTCATTCAGAGTTTTATTTTAAACACTGGAAAAACACGAACAACTATGTGAACATGCATGGAACCACAAATAAGGGCTTCAGGAACACTCAAACCCAAAGTGAGTGGAGACCTTTCAAACAGGTCCACAGAAAATGAAAATGAATTTGTGGTTCTCTTTGGAGCACAAAGATGAGGAAACCAACAGCTGCTTCTTGAGGCTAACTATGTAGAATTGAGGATGGCAAAAAGCCCAGAGTTAATTTTATACTCAGCATCAAGGAGAATGACTAAATGAATGACCGTAAGACTGAAAAGTGAGAAAAAAACTTGGAAAAGAGAATGGAAAACCGTAGGTAGATGAACAAAAAGAAAATGCTAAGCTTCCAGACTGGATGAAGTAAAGCCCCCAAACCAGAAGGAGGAAAATAGATACGATAATGATACAACTTGTTATGGTCGAAATCTTTCAGGGACTCTGGAGCTCAGGAAAGCATCAAAAGACTGGAGATCAGAAATTGCATCATAATTTTCAAAACAAAGAGAAGAAAGTAGATCTTGAAAAGTTTGACTGAAGAGCAGTTTCTATAATAGGAATGATTTCTGGTTAGACAAGCACACACTCGGGTCAAAAAATTTGATTTTACAAGGTTAAGATGGACACATGGCTTATCAATAGCAGATACTGGGAAGAGATAAGCTCAGAGATGTTAATTGTAAATAATAAGTGACCGTGAAATAAATCGGAGCATTTCTAGAAAATAGGATCTAGGCAGAGAGGTGATAGTCTGTCCTCTGTATCAATGATTGGAGCATTTATTCAGTCCAGACATCTGCCAGGGATGTAGTCACAGGCAGTGTGGTTCAGAGGAGAGCAACAAGGAGGGTATAAGAACTCAAAACTGACTAAGCCAAAATTTCCATTCCTAAAACTTCACATGAAAAACCATTAGAAGGTGCTAATGAGGGGCTGAACTTCTCATCACTGGAAGCCTTCAAAAATGTTTTGTATTTTCTGGTTGAAGATCAGTGGTTCATAGTTTGTGTGAAATGACTAGAGGGCTTGAGAGGGTGAAACCAGACCTTGACTCAAGAAAATTCTGACCTAGGAAAATCAATGATTTCTGGAATGGGGAGAGGGTTGTTTGAAATGGAAATTAGGTATTTTTTCTAAATCTTCTTTTTAAAAATAATTTTCTTTTGCAGGCAGTTTTTCAAATGAAACTATAAACCTTGATGCAGGTTTTACTACTTCATTACCAGTGAGTGGGATGCTTTTCACTTTTATCTTACACTGAAAAACATAAAACGTTACTACTATTTCATGTCTATTTTAAGATCTACACTTATACTGAAATTGGATTTTTAAAAATTATTCTGTGAACTTCATATATAATCTTTCAGAAGGGAGATTTTCTGTTTTCATTGTATGCTTTTAGAGTAAATAGAAATACACTTCCTTGTATCTGTATCATATATGACTTTTGCCTGTCACTAACCTAGGTAATAAAACCATCTATACCTGAATGAGAAAATAATGAGTGCTACATATGAAGGAGGTGAGATGAGATGGGCAAAACCACCCAGTTGAAATGAAGGTTTCACATACCCAAGGTATCACCAGTTCTCAGGAAAGACAATATGGAATGTTTGCTTTTGGAACCACCTCCTGTTCTCATCAACCCTGAAACAACCAAAGAAATACCTAAGGGGAAGTTTCAGCCATTATATGCACCATGATCATTCTGAGCTGACTGTCACAGATAAGGGACACATAACACTCCGTCTGGACATCAGCTTCATCCCGCTGCCTTTCCACTCTGGAACAAAGCTCTCGTGCCATGTGACTCCGTGCCAGACAGGCATTTCTGCTTTGTCTTCTAGATTCTAAGGACTGATACTTAGCTGAGCCTGATAATTTACCAAATCCCCATGTGATGAAAGGGCTTCCTAGGATTTGCAGAGTTTCATTGAGCAGGAAAGGGACACAACAGTTATCTTCATTCTTCAGGAGGAATCTAGGCACTGGAAAAATAGAACCAATTATGAGATTCACCTTACCTTCTGCATACCGAAAGATGTACTGCATCCAGTTGGCCAGACTTATTTGGGTAGAGCTATAGAAAACTGAAAGTTTTAGAGTAATAAACTTACGATAATGTGTTTCCATATGAAATAGCATCCTTTCCTGGTTCACTTCAGAGAAACAGCAACAGACAGACAGGGAGCATGAGAGTTGAACTCTGCCGTTGGAAGACTTGAGTTAAGCCCTAGACAAGCAGCCCTGTGACTTTGGGTAAATTCTTTCACCTTTCTGGGCCTTGGGCTTCTTTTCTGTAGAATGGGTGATTAAGTCAGGGAAATAGAAACCATGCCAGATGTTTCAAATAAAGGGGCTATAAAACAGGAAATTTGTTACACAGGTGTTGGAAAACTGGAAGAACAGAAAAGGGAAGGAGAGCTAACCTAATGATTAATGACCGCAGGAAGTATCTACCACTCCTAGGACTGGAGGGAATGAAAAGGACCTGTGAGCTTGGTGGGGGAGGGGCTGGTGCCTCAGGAGCTGCAGCTGTGGAGCAGAAACCCCACCACAGAGTCAGGGATGCAGCCACTTCCAGAACATACCACCAAGGAAGGAAAGAGAAACAGAACAAGAGAGATAAGGAGCCATAGTGTCTTCATGCCTCCCACCTTCTGAGTTCCTGCCTGTGCACCTGCTGGCAGGTCTGATAATAAGTCAACCAGCAAAAGAGCCCAGGAAATGGAGTTTATGAACTCCCAGCCTCAGCACAGAGGGGAATATAAGAAGAGTGGATGTGAGTCCGAGAGACAATGGTAAATAACCAACAAATGAGTTTATAACATCAAACTAAAATTTAGTTAAATGACAGAAGTCAAAATTAGTAGTTGGTAAGGACTACTTCAGTTGTCCAGTTATGTTTGTATTAAGGCAGTATTTAATTAAAGTAGTGTTACAGAGATACACACGCACACATAGAGAGAGAGAATAGTTTTGATTCTGGCCTCAACAGTTTCTGAATAAAATTTTTTAGATTTTTTTAAATTAAAAAAGTTTGTATTAAGTCATGATTTAGGAAAACTACAAGTTGCACATTTCTGCAAACCCCGTGACAGGAGAAATCATACCAAAAATGTGGGTTATGGTAGGGTCTATCTTCAAGAATTCCTGAGAATAATTGCAGGGAGTCTGTGTCTGTGAACTGATTCGAGTCATGACTGTCTATCACGGGAATACAAGTCAGGTCTTTGCTTACTGAACCTACAATATTTTCATTTTTTTACTAATCAAAAAGTACTTTGGTGGCCTGACCATATTTTTCAGCCCAAAGTTGAAGTCAAATGGAATTCCACTGTTTGACCTCTACCCTGGGATGCCATCACCTCCTCCTCAAATCAGGGAGTCCATTTCAACTGCAGGGGTTAGGTGGGTGGGTGGGTGGGTGTGTGGGTGTGTGCGCGCGCGCACATGCGTGCGCATGCATGCATGCATGTGTGTATTGTCAGGGCCAGCTTCATCAGCATAAAACGTGTGCAACTGATTGCACAGGGTCTATGCTTAGAGGGGTCCTGCAGTTTGTTTAATGTTCTCCTGTCACTCTAGAAATTCTTAATAATCTGTGAACAAGAGGCTCACATTTTCATTTTGCACTGGACTCTGCAAACCGTGTAGCCAGTTCTGGTTTTGTGGTAGGGGAGGGCAATTGTGAATAGAGGACCAGGAGAGGTCTCAGTGAGAAAATGGTATTTGAGGAAAAGCCGGAAAATGATAAGGGAGTGAGACATGCCCTTCTTTTACTTATTCTGAAGAACTTCAACTCAGCCCTCAACATTTGGCAAGTGTTACTTGCTCTAAGCAGCCTTACACTGATTCCCTTAGCAGTTACTGCTCCAGCCCTGTACCCCCTAACACCCTTAAATACCTCTGTTGCATACTCAGGTGACACTGTAAACATTTATATTGAACATCTGTCTCCCCAGTCACTTGTTAGCTCCCTGGAGAAAAAGGTGGTATTTTATTCATATTTGTAGCAACAGCAATAATACTGGTTGTTACTTAATGCCAGAACCTGCTCCGAAGATTTTACTGCAAGGTAGACACTGTTGGTATCCCTGTCTTACAGTTGTGGAAACTGAGGGATAGAAAGGTTAAGTATCCAGCCCAAGTGACACAGCTGGTAGATAGCAGAGCTGAGACTTGAATCCAAGAAAGTGGAGTCCAGACCTTGCATAGTACACAGTGAGTGCCTAGCACATCGTTGGAGAATGAAAATAGTATGGTTGGATACTGTAAGCTCATGGCTGTAATCCAGCACTTTAGGAGACCAAGGCAGGAAAATGGCTTGAGCCCACAAGTTCCAGGCCAGCCTGGGCAACATGGTGAGACCTCATCTCTTAAAAAAAAAAAAAAAAAAGAAAGAAAGATAAAGAAAAAAATGAGTAAACAAAAAATTGTAAGTAACTGAATGATCATAGTCTCAGGAGTAAAACTTACAAATAGGAGAAGGATTTTTACATTGTGGCTGCAGATCCAGCTTTATACGTACACAGGAGAGAAAAGGCACTTTATGTTTTAAGGCATATTTACTAACACAGATAGTGATTTTCTTTAGCTAAAAGAACCACCATATGAAATGATATATGTATAAATCAATTTCAATGTTGATTTAGTTTTTATATTATTACCTTAAGAATAGAAAACAAGATAAACTCTATCTTTACCTAAAATTCATAATAAAATTGGCCAGGCACAGTGGCTAACACCTGTAATCCCAAAACTTTGGGAGGTCAAGACAGGTGAATTGCTTGAGTCCAGGACTTTGAGACCATCTGGGCAACATGGCGAAACCCTGCCTCTACTAAAAATAACAAGAATTAGCTGGGCATGGTGGTATGTGCCTATCCCAGCTACTCGGGAGGCTGAGGGAGAATCACCTGAGCCCCAAAGGTTGAGGCTACAGTGAGCCAAAATCGTGCCACTGTACTCCAGCCTGGACAACCAGAGTGAGACCCTGTCAATAAATAAATAAAATTAATACTAGACCAGGTGTGGTGGCTCACACCTGTAATCCTGGAACTTTGGGAGGCTGAGACAGTAGGATCCCTTAGCCCAGGAGTTCAAGACCAGCCTGGGCAACATAGAGAGACCCTGTCTCCAAAAATAAAATAAATAAAATGAAAATTAATACTAAAATAACCAGAAGCTTTGTTGAAATAGTAAATTAATTTAACAAATACTTCCTAAATGTCTAGCATGTTGCTTTGGGAAGAAGAATGTGATAACATGGATATGAATTACAGGAAATTAAGATGAGGAGTGATGCCTCATCACTAAGCCAGTCTTCATCCTGCAGAGTGGGATGCAGTGCAGTTGGAGAGAGAGAGTGGTAAGGGAGAGTTAGTTGTCACCAGCATTGCTTTCATCATCTGATAAGTACCTTGCTGTGCAAATACAACCCAGAGTGGTTGTCAGTGGTCTAGAGTTTTAAAAAGCCTTTGGGCATGGGTTCATTACCTTTATCTTCCTGGTTCCTGCAGTGTGTAAGAGATTCAGCTTCATCAGGAAAGTGTACATGGTGTTGCTGAAGGTGTAAGTTTCCCTTTTTTGTAAAGTTGTGATTAAGGGACCTTGAGAAGCATGCCAGTCCTCTCCCAGGGAGCAGTCACCTGTCCTCTGGATTCATCTGATCAGCCTTCTGCAGATGGGCTCAATGCTACAGCCATGCGTACATACTGCCAAAACCAACTGGCAACGCCTTAATCATGTGGCTTAACTAGAGAATGATGTTCCAAGTCTCAAAAATTCTCAAACCCTATTTTCAGTAAATACCTGAAGGCCAGCTACCTCATCCCTGTCATAGTCCGGAGATGGAACTACTATTAAGTATTGCCATAAGCTCTGTCCTGCAGCAAAATGGATATCTCATGAAACACTGAGCTCCCCGGCTCTGCAAACAGCGCCCAAACTTTCTCTACCAGTTGAGTTTTTATCAGCCCATCTTCCTTACAGCATAGAGATGATATGTTAGAACCAAATGGAATAAAGGGTTAAGGATCATAGTTACAGCGGGTCGAATTTCAACACATTGTCGGCATGTTGACTTGCACCATCAGACACGGTAGCCTGGCCTTATTTCTTTCAGGATTGAAGCAACTCATATGTGACAACTGCTAGCTGAGGTCATCACCTCCTAGGAAGCAGTAGTGGGAGGTTGAGGGGTTACTTCCAGCCCTCTCCCTGGTCTCAGCCCGACATGACACACTGTAGTCTGCCTCCAGTGTGTGATACCATCTCATCTGTATCAGAATGAGTATTGCATAGTATGAGACCAGGTAATTACATATTTAAGTGCGATGAAAAAATATTCTTCAAAATGAGGCATTCAAAATATTTTCATTTAAAATGCAAGACTGTTATCCCAAGTTGTCCCTGATACCGTATTTTGCATTTGTTTCTTATACCTTGAGGCTACTGCTGACCAGTGGATTTTAGCCTAGATGAGTCTGCTTTCCTTAGAGCAGAGGGACACAACTCCATTAACATCAGTGAATTGGAACTATTCTGCTATTTCTAAGCACTTCATTCAATTTTAACTTTATGATCATTAGTTTTTAAAATACCATTTTTAGGGGTTGTTAGTTTTGTGTGTGATTCTCCACCTCCCATTCCCTCTTATTTTTTCCCATTACCTGGGCCTTATTTGTTAAGAACAAAAAAGTAAGTAACAATGCAGACCTGTGGTCACAGTTTCATGAACATACAGCTTTACACTGGTACCTGAATATTTGCCTTCTGAGTATAGTTAATGAATGTAAATTATTCCTGAAAATGGGTAGACAGCACCAGCTTCTCAAGATGAAGGCTAAACCAGTATTTAAGAAGCCTCTGTTGTAATACTTGCTGGCAGGTATGAAGGGCACATGATTTCTGTTTTGTGTATCTGGAGCAATTACTACTACCTTAAGTAGACCAGAGATGATTTCCTGGGAGGGACTGTTGTGGCAGCTCAGGAAGTAGCCATCATATCAAAGCAACCCTTGACTGAGAGCAGACACTCCAGGTGTCCTGATAAAAGTGTTCAAGGGGCCCCCACAGATCTCAGTAGGCCCCTCAGCAGTCTCCTGAACTTGTCTGGATTTCTCAGTTGACAGCTAGTCATACAGTCTTGCAATGGCCTTTCCATTGTTGACTGACTTACATTGTACTTAGTTAACTTTTCATCATTTGTACCTCTTCTACAAAGCTAAATTGTAGGTCTCTTGAGCACGGGCCTGAGTCCTGCAAACATCCTTCCCTCACAGTACTTAGCACAGAAGAAGAAACAGGCTGGACTTAGTTTGAAATCCCAGCTCTCCACTTACTAGCTCTGTGACCATGGATAAACACCTTCACCTCCCTGCTTCACAGTTTCCTTATCTACAAAACAGGGGCATCATGCCTGCCTTGCGGGGTGTTACGAGAGCACAGTGGTAGGCACTAGGAGATACTTGGTGAACGGTCTTTCTGGTACATCCAACAAAGCCTCACACATAGAAGCTAAGCAAAATCTTGCAGATTTAAATATGACAAAGGAGGATTGAAACCAATGTGGTAGATAAGCTGGTTAGGGACTCTTGAACTTTCATGGTGAGGACACCATTTCGTCTGCCCTTGGGCTTAAATGACAGTTTACAAACCAGGTTTTTTATCTGTGACTTTTTCATGACCATAGGATGATCATTTCAAGGCCAGCATGTCTCCTAAGCCTCATGATCTAAGGCGTGCTGTTGATTTGTGATGTGCAGACTTTGCCCATTGACATCCTTGGTCCCATTCATGCATTTAAGCATCAGCTCTTCCCTGAGCAGAGATGTTTTCTCCAGCTCCTTGCAGCCATGTGGCAGAGGGTGACTCCCAGTACTGCTTCTTGATCTACAGATCCCCATGGATATCCCTGGCTTCTTTAGAAATTTTCTTTAAAAGAGGCCACAGTGGAAGATAATGGTAAGGCTTACTTAGACCCACAGCATCAAAAAAAAAAAAAAAAGTGATGAGGATGGGAGTATGAGAAAAACTGTGTGAACAGTATAAATAGCATTGAAATTAGTTTCCTACATTTCCCATATAGTGAGCACTTTTGCCAAAACTCAAGAAGTACCTTATCCACCTGTTTGGCACATTACAGAGGAGCATAGGATCATTATGGGGGCAGGGGTCAACCCTGTGTTGATTCCATCGTTCCTTTCTTTGTGGTGGAGCCACATGGCAGTAAAGGAATAGGTCATGTGACATTCTTATCACCTTCTTCAGTTACCTACAAATACACATGTCCTTGCTTTTTTACTTTCTTTTAAAGATTCCTGGAAGAAAAAGACATAAAACAGATGTGTTGTCAGTACTATATTTGCTGAATCTATTACTATGTCAGCTTAGCAGCATACAAAAGTGTTGGTCAGTTGAGCTCCTTTTTAATACTGGTACTGTGACACAGGACAGACAAAGACCCTTGCCTGCCTGCCTTTGATCGGTTGATTGATTTGGTTAGATGGTGTTGTCACCCTCTGTACACAGTAGTAGTATGTTAGGACACAGTTTGACTTACGACACATTCAGTAACATACATGCTTTTAACAGATATGTACCATGTTAGAAACCCTAGGTTAGATTAGATGCAGGGTTATAAAGAGAAATAAAACCATTCCTAATGTGAAGGAGCTTGCTCTCTTATGGTAGAAACAGACACAAGTATAATAAAAGGGAGATGGCAATGATTGCCCATATAGAATTTGTAATGTCAGTCTAGTAGTCATAGCTTTTGTTTTTTAACCAAATATCTCTGGACTCATCATCTGACAGAAAAAGAAGTTTTTAATTTGGAATCTTAAGTACTTCAAACAGATTAACAATTAAAATCCCATTCAGTTACATGTCTAAGAAATTTCCCTTAACTGGAAAGAATGCAATGATATGAAATCAGTACTGTCCTGGAGAATCCAGGTCATTTCCTCATCTGGCTATGGGAGCTGAGAGGACATTGTCATTCATTCTCTCCAAGAGGAATGGACTGCGCTCCCAAAGGAGTGAATGTCTAAGTTGAAACAGTTACAGGTCCTTGTAAGAATTTTGGCTCTGAGTGCTGCAGTGGGTTTAATACACAAAGAAGTCAGCCACAAAGCCTGCCGGTTCACCTTGCTGTGCACTCACTCCCCCAGCTAAAATTTTGTATCACCGCCACCATAGTTTCCAGCAAGGACCCCATGATTGCTGCTTTCATTTGATTTGTACAGGATTTGAAGACCTGCCTCACCTTCCTGTGGGGTGAGCAGTGCTTGCAAAACCTAGAGGATGTGTGGTTTTACGTTCAGGGTAAGGAAGCCTCCCCTGATGAACACCAGCAAGTTTCATCCATTTCCATCTGAAAAAACAATTGGCCTTAGGCAACATATTCTTCATTGTCTAAGTTGTTGTGTGTGAGTGGGCATGCATGCACACACACACGTGTTGGTGTGCATATGCAAGCTGTGCATAAATAGCACACGTTCAATCTGTGTGAAATATAATGGATAAGCAGCAAATGACAGTAGGCTTAGCCTCTGAAGATTTACCAGGAAAAAAAAGACAGTTGCATGGCAAAGCTGCTGCTAATAATTAGAGAAGGAATGGCCCATACCCTGTGCCACTCAGTAGCTTCAACCATTTAAATGACAGCTGGTTTGTTTAGCTCTGCAACCCCCATTCATTATGGGCCAGAAGTTGATTTCTTCCTGAGCACATTGCTTTTGATTGTCATCATCTCTGGTGAGATGGGATCATCATCATTATAAGATTAGGTAGGATGTGATGACCAAAAGTCCCAAGTAGAAACCATGATGGATGGGCAAAACACGAGTTGTTTTTCATGTCTCTTTTAACATTGTAAGTGAAGAAAAACTATTTTTGCGACTCCTTAGACTAGTTTGTAGCAGGGCCACATTGCCATTTTTGTGGTTGACAAAAAAACGTTAAGGCTTTCTTGGGCTCCAGCAAGCTGCAGGAAGTATCACAACACTCCCCCCTCATGTAGAATGGCTCTCAACACGACTGATTGGGAGGGAAATTAATAGGCTCCCCATTGTCACCGTGCATTTTTGCCAGGATATTTCATTAGTGTAAACACTGAACCCGTTGTCATCTTGTTTAGCCACTTGACCCTGGTGATTTTCAATTCTGCCTGTGCTGTGATGGAGTACAACAGTGGCATGCGCGAGACAGGCACTAATTATTGGAAGCAGAATCATTGCTGACCCAGTACTACAAGATTAACTGCCCCTTTGCAGTCTTTATTGTGGGACATTAGCACTGTCTGGTTATCTTGCTTCAGTTGAGGGATTCGGGACAATAGCGGTGCTGATGGTAATGTTGGCGATTTCCCTGTTTGTTTTGCAGGTCACGGCCAGGGGCTTTGGGCCGCTGTTACAGTTTGCCTACACTGCCAAGCTGTTACTCAGCAGAGAAAACATCCGTGAGGTCATCCGCTGTGCTGAGTTCCTGCGCATGCACAACCTGGAGGACTCTTGCTTCAGCTTCCTGCAGACCCAGCTCCTGAACAGCGAGGATGGCCTGTTTGTGTGCCGGAAGGATGCTGCATGCCAGCGCCCACACGAGGACCGCGCGGACCATGAGAACTCTGCAGGAGAGGAAGAGGAAGAGGAGGAGGAAACAATGGATTCAGAGACAGCCAAAATGGCTTGCCCCAGGGACCAGATGCTTCCAGAGCCCATCAGCTTTGAGGCCACTGCCATCCCCATAGCAGAAAAGGAAGAAGCCCTGCTGCCCGAGCCTGACGTGCCCACAGACACCAAGGAGAGCTCAGAAAAGGACGCATTGATGCAGTACCCCAGATACAAGAAATACCAGCTTGCATGTACCAAGAATGTCTACAATGCATCATCACACAGTACCTCAGGTTTTGCAAGCACAAACGGGGAAGATAACTCTAGCAACAGCCTCAAGTCGGGTCTTTCCATGGGGCAGATTAAAAGTGAGCCGCCCAGTGAAGAGAATGAGGAAGAGAGCATCACGCTCTGCCTGTCTGGAGATGAGCCTGATGCCAAGGACAGAGCGGGGGATGTCGAGATGGACCGGAAACAGCCCAGCCCTGCCCCTACCCCTACGGCCCCAGTCGCGGCCACCTGCCTGGAACGATCCAGGAGCGTGGCCTCACCCTCCTGCTTGAGGTCTCTGTTCAGCATAACAAAAAGTGTGGAGCTGTCTGGACTGCCCAGTACATCTCAGCAGCACTTTGCCAGGAGTCCAGCGTGCCCTTTTGACAAGGGGATCACTCAGGGTGACCTTAAAACTGACTACACCCCTTTCACAGGGAATTATGGACAGCCCCACATGGGCCAGAAGGAAGTGTCCAACTTCACCATGGGGTCGCCCCTCAGGGGGCCTGGGTTGGAGGCTCTCTGTAAACAGGAGGGAGAGCTGGACCGGAGGAGTGTGATCTTCTCCTCCAGTGCTTGTGACCAAGTGAGCACCTCGGTGCATTCGTATTCTGGGGTGAGCAGTTTGGACAAAGACCTCTCTGAGCCGGTGCCAAAGGGTCTGTGGGTGGGAGCTGGCCAGTCCCTCCCCAGCTCACAGGCCTACTCCCATGGGCTGATGGCCGACCACTTGCCAGGAAGGATGAGGCCCAACACCAGCTGCCCGGTGCCAATCAAAGTCTGCCCTCGCTCACCCCCGTTGGAGACCAGAACCAGGACTTCCAGCTCCTGCTCCTCCTATTCCTATGCAGAGGATGGGAGCGGGGGCTCGCCCTGCAGCCTCCCTCTCTGTGAGTTCTCCTCCTCACCCTGTTCCCAGGGAGCCAGATTCCTTGCCACAGAACATCAGGAACCAGGCCTGATGGGAGATGGAATGTACAACCAAGTGCGGCCCCAAATTAAATGTGAGCAGTCTTACGGAACCAACTCCAGTGACGAGTCTGGATCATTCTCGGAAGCAGACAGTGAGTCGTGTCCTGTGCAGGACAGGGGCCAGGAGGTAGGGAACCCACATAAATTCAAGCATGTGACCCACTCTTTAGGTCCTTTATCTGGACTGTTCCCTGCCCCTCCATCACTCCCAGATCACTCTTTCTGAAATTAAAGATGACAGTAGAGAGACTGTCTCCCCCATCCACAGAGGCAGGATGCTGAAGGTGATTTCCACATTAAACACTTCTGTCCTAGAAAGGCACTTGATATTTGATCCGGATCTCAATACTCAACAAGCAAAGGCAAGATACTGAGTAAAAAACACTGAAACCTAATGCATGAAGTACTCTGAGGCACTCCAGACGCCCCCTTCTTCCTCCCTCTCTCCCCATCCTACATCTGGTTTGAAAGGATGCCATGTTCACCACCCTCATCCTTGCCCTTCACCCCTTCAGCACATAGGAAGATATAGAATCTCTTTCCAGGTTGATTGATTGAAACCAAATAGATCAGCACTTTCCCAGCACCTTTTAGATTTTCCTTGTCAACAGAAGACCCCAGGGCCATCCCATGTCTGTCACAGTGAAGGTGATAGAAGGCTCACTGTCCATCCCAGTCCTGGGGTCATCACAGAAGCACCCTAGCCAACCACACATAATGTATAATGGATCATTTCCCAAGCTCCCTCAAATGCTAGGAAGACATTTTGAGTAGCAGTGGGGTAGAGTAGCAGTTTTGTCCACCCTGAAAGCAAAGTACTTTATAGGAAAAATGTCCAGAGGCTCCATGTGTGTCTTACCATCGCTGAGAGAGGGAATGGGCAACAACAGCCACATCATGAGCAAGACTCACAAGACTAAGGAGAGGAAAGAAGAGGCCCCCTAGAGGACCCACCTCCCCAATAATATGAGCATTCCCTAGAAAGACCTGAGAGAGCCTGTGTTGTGACCTGGCATTCACTGCACTGTCTTGCTGATTGACAAAGTACAACCTGAGACTGCTACCTGTGTCTCAGACCCCCCTCAGGAGCGGGAGTGAACAAACCCAGTGACAAGTCCTTTCTCAGAGCTGTGTATCCCAAAAACACAGAAAGAAATGAATCGTGGTCCTCCTGAGGCCAGTGACCTTGGTACCTGTCTGTGTTCTCTGGATGTTATCAGCCTCTGTAAGGCAGAGATGTTAACCCAACCAGACAGCAAAAATGCCATATGGGGTGAATTGGCTTTTCACAGAGCCACATGTGGTTTATTCAGCCTCTGCAAGATTGGCGAGAAGCACATGAGGTTTTAGTTTGGGCATGTTTTGAAAACAGATTCCAAAGGTCCCTGTGTCAACTGCAGAAATGCCCTGTGGTCACTTCGTTCTTTGCTCACTAGCCTGGTTTCTGCCCTTCTCTTAACTGCCTAGCAGAAATGGAGAAGGACAGAAACACTGTAAGTATTTAATTTAAAAGAAATTAGAAAGGAAATTTGGATGGGAGCTATTCACGTTTGAATATACCATCTCCCCTTAGATTTGGGATGGTGGTTTGTACCCAGTGCCCCAAGCCAGGCTCACATCTATGTCCCTGACCTCGGGAGGATTGAGCTTTCCTGAAAGTAGTGAAAGGTTGTGTCCTCTCTCTCCTCACTCATTCTTTCCCTCTGACCTCTTTTGTGAGATTTTCCTTTTGTTTTGAGACTGTTTATGAGCATGCCTGATGCAGAAGGCAAGTCGCCACGTCCAGCTCATATGCGTCATGACTTCCTACCAAGAACTGGTGTAGGGAGAAAAAGACAAATGCCTGCAATCTTTGTTTTTTGTCTCTCCTTTAAGAGGAGTCTGGGGCCGAGCGTGGTGGCTCACGCCTGTAATCCTAACATTTTGGGAGGCCGAGACGTGTAGATCGCTTGAACTCAGGAGTTCGAGACCAGCCTGGGCAACCCCATCTCTACGAAAAATACCAAAAAATAGCCAGATGTAGAGACTCGTGCCTATAGTCCCAGATACTTGTGGGGCTGAGGTGGGAGGATCACTTGAGCCCGGGAGGAGGAGGTTGCAGTGAGCTGAGATTGTACCACTGCACTCCAGCCTGGGAGACAGAGTGAGACCTTGTCTTCAAAAAAAAAAAAAAAGAGGAGCCTTGCCATTAAGCTGAAGGGAGGGTTGTGTTTTTATGACATTTGTGTATGCTCAAAGAACTTTCAGTTTCAGATACATCTTCTTTTGCCCCCCTTCCATATCCCAAAAAAGATCATAAAGTCACTTCTTGGAACTCAGGACCACAGAAAGAACACATGTATTCTTTTGTGTTGGGGCCTTGTCAGTTGTTTACCTTAGAACTGAAAATAGTAACTCAATTAAAAGGAGGACTCATTCAACCTGTAAAATAGTCATGAACAGCACCAGTCTTCCCTTGAGAAATACCTCTGCTTTATTTTTACCTTTAAAAAAAGAATCTATCTGCATTCCTGAACAGTGAAGGAAGAGACATTTACCAAAACTCTATGCCATTTTGGAAATCATAGCCCCTCTCAGTGGTACAGTTTGGACAGAATAGTCACAGTACAGCTAAGGTTTTTCCCAATTTGACATCTTCATTTTCCTAGGGTAAAGGAGGTTAGGTTTCCAAGAACTGTCTCAGGGACTCACCATGACTGCTGCTCAGGGAGTTGGTAACTTGCTTTGGGGAGTCACTTTGACCCTGGTTGAAGTGTTGTCCCCAGTAATAGTGCTCAAGGCAGATCCTTCCCCACAAGTCAAAATTGGTTTTCCTGAATGGATCCAGAAGAAGCCAGCATCTGTCAGGCCGATTCTCCCCTGACCAGCTCTCATATGAGATCCAGGTGCCTTTTCTTTCAAGTGAACCCCAAGGAGACACCAGAGTCAGAAATCAAAACAGGAGTTTCCACCCCTGGCCAGACACCAGTCTAATACTTTACATGTACTTTCCCAGTCTCTCTTCCTTCACCCCAGTAAGAAGCCAAAATGTTAGATCAAAAGAAAAGTGTTAACATACTTTATATTCTGTAAGATGTTGTAGTTATACCATGTTAAACAGCCCTTCCATCTTATCTCATAACCATTGGCTTCTCCCTTTTTAACTGTTTCCTAGCTTCAAGAAAGATCAAATTAGCACAGTATTATCTTTTATCATAATCAGCTTTTTAAAATGATGTTCTTTTTTAATTTCTAGAACACAGCATACCCAGCTTGAAACATACCAAATTTAACAGGCTTTTTCTTTTTCTACAACAATATGTAAATATATATCCACCTCTCTATGGGTTTGGGTTTTATTTTCATGGCATTTATACTGTAGAGTTAGCAGCTTCCTTTTTTCACATAGCTGTCTACCATGTACATGGCTATAGGTTGATCACATAGGACCAAAACATGTTTTTCTAGTATCTCTGGTTCTTGTAAATCATGGTTCATTCAGCTGTCGCTTATCACCAGACATTTCAGTTGTTTCCAGTTTTTCCCTCTTACAGACATTGCTGTAATAAACATTTTGTGAGCATACTGTTAGTAGTGGTGCTTTTATTTTTGTGGGTTAGTTTCATAGATGGGTTAAAGGTTGTCCCCATTAAATGCTGCCTAATGACCTACCCAAAATGTTGTAGCAATTCACATATCCCTCAGCAACTTAGGAGTGTCCAATTTCCCCTATTCTTGGCCATACTAGTTGTCACTGGTCTTTTTAATTTCTGCCAATTGCATGGCAAAAATGGTGACTACTAATGAAGCTGACATCTTGTTTTATGTGTATTGAACATTTATATTTTGTTTGCTGTGAATTGCTGGTTTACCTCTTTGCCCATTTTTCTTTTGTGTTGTTTAAATCAACATGTAGGAATCTTAATCCCTAATATTAGGAATATTAACCCTTTCTCATAAGTGTTGCTTAGCTATTCCCTTAGTCTGCTTCCTTATTTATTGTATCTTTTCCCATATAAAAAATGTTTCGTTTTATGTAGTCAAGGTATAAGTCTTTTTATTTATGACTTCTGGATTTGTTATATTTCTTAAGTTAGTTTGGGAATTGTCTTCTTCCAATTAAAAAAAATGAACATATTAATTTTTTTTTGCTTTGGGGAGTTACTTTGGCCCTGGTTGAAGTGTTGTCCCCAGTAACAGTGCTCAAGGCAGATCCTTCCCTACAAGTCAAAATTGGTTTTCCTGAATGGATCCAGAAGAACATATTAATATTTTTTCTTCCAGTTAAAAAAACATGAACAAGTCATATTAAGTGAAAACAGTCACAAAACAGTATGCACAAGGTCCTAGTTTATTTCCTAAATATACACAGTGTATAAATAAAATTAGTATAGAGAGTAAGAAAAAACTAGGAGCACCATTGGAGAGGAGTGGAGGGGAAGTTTCATTTCTTTTTTTTGTTTTTTGTTTTGTTTTGTTTTTTGTTCTTTTGGGGTTTTTTTTTTGAGATTGAGCCTCGCTCTGTTGCCAGGCTGGATTGCAGTGGCATGATCTTGGCTCACTGCAACCTCTGCCTCTGGGGTTCAAGTGATTCTCCTGCCTCAGCCTCCTGAGTACCTGGGACTACAGGCATGCGCCACCACACCCAGCTAATTTTTGTATTTTTAGTAGAGACTGGTTTTCACCATGTTGGCCAGGATGGTCTCGATCTCTTGACCTCCTGATCCGCCCACCTCAGCTTCCCAAAGTGCTGGGATTACAGGTGTGAGCCACTGCACCCGGCAGGGAAGTTTCATTTCTGTGTATGTCTGTAATATCTTGCACAGGTGTATTTTTAAAATTAGCACATAATTCCCTTACCCTAAAATTCACCCTACTGAAATGAACAATTCAATGGTTGTTGATATAGTCACAATGTTGTACAACTATTACCACTATGTAATTCCAGAACATTTTCATCACCCTAAAAGGAAATGCTGTACCGATTAGCAGTTACTCCTCATTGCCCACTCCCCTCAACCCCAGCCAACCAGTAATCTACCTTCTGTCTCTATAGATGTACCTGTTTGGGGTACTTGTATAAATAGAACCTCGCTAGATGTAGACTTCTATGTCTAGCTCCTTTCACTTTAGCATAATACTTTCAAAGTTAACCTTGCCATTGATGAATTCACCAGGTATATTGTCATGTGTTAGTATTTTGTTCCCTTCTGTTGCTGAGTAATATTCCATTTTGTTGATCCATACCACATTTTGTTGATCTGTTCATTGCTTGAGGGCCATTTGGGTTGTTTCCACTTTGGGGCTATTATAAATAATGCTGCTATGAGCATTTGAGTACAAGCTTTTTAAGATATGTTTTCAGTTATTTTCATAATATTCCTAGGAATGAAACTGCTGAATCATGTAACTTGTATTTAACCTTTTGAGGAGCTACTAAACTGTTTCCAAGGTGGCTGTACCATTTCACATTCCCACCAGCAGTGTATCAGGGATCCAGTTCTCTGCATCCTCATCAGCACTTGTTATTGTCCATCTTTTTTGTTAAAGCCCTCTAGTGGGTGTGAAGTAGTTATGGTTTATCTCATTGTGGTTTATAGGTTTGTTTTTAAATTATAAAATTTTAAAACTAAAATTATAGAAAATCAGTCATTTTCTAAAATAAAATGCAGCATTTTCCAAAAAAAAAAACCTGCTCCGTAAGAAAACTTTGTAACTGGACCATTTCTACTCAGCTGTAGATTTTAGTAAAGAAGCATGGCAGAGAGTTTATTTGCACAGTCAAAAGTATGGATTCGTTGGACTTGCTTTATTAACATGCTTTACATCAAGAGGGATCAAAGTGTATAAGAGTAAGAGAGTGTGTTGGGGGTGGGCAGGCCAGGGGAGGAGAGAGAGAGAAAAGGGAAGAGAGAGAGAAAGTCCAGAGAAAACATAGAAATAGTACAGAATAGAAGAGCCGTGTCTGGCTCTAAATCTTCCCACCCAAATGCTGACTTTGAGACACATGTTGCCTATAAAATTTTTACAATCATTTTTGTGGTTTGGTGAATCAGGCATGTTTTTAGAAGTGTCTGTAATTGGTCTGCTTAATAAAAAGAAACCTTGCTGGGCAGCACAGAAATCAGCCATATTTCTCATTAAAACATTGTTTTTATGTTGTCTAGAACATTGTGAGTTTCTGGAATTCCAAAGCATACATCTGTAAGAAGAAACCATGTGACAAAGATAGATAGGGCTGATAAACAGAGAGTAATACCTTGTATCTGTAAGGCAGTTGAAACTTTTCCAAGCATTTTCTCCACCTGTCAATCAGTTGTATTCTTCATAGCAACCCTATAAGCTAAGTAGGGCAGGTATTATCTCCCTCTGACTCCCAGATCCTCAAAGAACTTCAGGACCGACAGAATGAAGACTTGCCTGAGATCACACACTAATTAATTGAAGTATCACAACTAAATCCCAGGTGTTCTGTATTTGTGCCAGAAACTGGACCGTGAGAAGAGAGGGTGGAAGGACAATTGTGTGGGAAACATTTCTTCCCCTGGGAGGGGAGATTTTGTCATTGGCATCTGCCCAGCACTGAGCTGATTGTCCTGGTTCCAGCAGCACTGGAATCATCTGTCTAATGGGCATATTGCTTCCTCCTCGACAACTCCCTGGATCTGAGGGTCCCCTCAGAGCACAGGCGTTAAGGACTTTGGAGAGCTGACCAAGCTATCAGTGCCTCAGGGTATCATGCTAATGTGACTCTACTCCTGTGGGTTCCAGTCAACGTCTGGTAATGAAACCAAGAAATGAAATAGGAAAAATTATTAACAAACTAGTCTTCTGAGATTTCTAGAGGAAATACTGGTTTCTGGCTTTTTCTGCAAAATTTGCAGCAACGTTCTGATTCTCCAGTAACTTTCACTCAGCAAACCAGAGACACTAGGCAAGTGAAATGTTTGTTGGATGAGGTAGATACAGCACCACTTGACTGCAACTCCGAAAAAAGATGCAGAGAAAACAAAGATCACAGGGAAATCTACCAGAGCAAGAGAGTTATTTGGGGATGAGAATTTGTTTTCCCTTCTTTTGTCTTATATTTTATGAAAGAAGGTGTTTTTATATAATATATAATTTTTATATAATACTTATATATAATTATATAATAATACATAATTTTTCAATGTTTCCTTTTAACTGGGAGGAAGGGGATGAAGGTTTAGGCCAAAGGATGGCTGTGGCTATTGGCAGGGAAGAGAAAGAAGCTGATTTCTCTTTGGTGAGAAGGAGGCAGTGGCATCCCAGGGTCCAGCCTGCAGCATCCCCTATTCAGGCCCTCTGCCTCATCGGTGCAGACAGCATGGAGGGAGACATATGTAGGTTCCATGCACTGTCCAGATGTCACACCTGGACCTGAGAGTCCCTGGGCACACTGCAGGGACCATCCGTTTTACTGACTGCTAAGGAGCTGGAGCCTAGCCAGGCATGGTGGCTCATACCTATGATCCCAACAGTCTGGGAGGCCAAAGAAGGAGGATCGCTTGAGGCCAGGAGTTTGAGACCAGCCTAGGCAACAGAGCAAGACCCTCTCTAAAAGAAAAAAAATTTAAAAGAGCTGGAGTATGCAGAAGAACTAACCCTCCTGTAGCCATACTTAGCAGTCCAGGGCAGGTACCGTACTAAAAACTCACCTCAAGTCCTGCTTCTCCTATTGTGTTCCAGAGGGGAGAAGAGTCAGCACTTTGCTGGGCTGAATAAAATCAGCAGCAGCTTATTGTGCCAACTGTGGCACCGGTCTGTGGTGCCCTGTTTGGCCCTTGGCCTGCTGACTCAGTGGCTGCCCTGACTCTCCGAGTTTCTAGTGAAAACCAAAGTAACGGACCCCAGGCTAAAGAGAAAGTGGCACCCACGAATCCCACTTGCCCTTCCCCTTATATGCAGCCTGTGTGCCTGGAGCTGCATGTGAGTGGCTGAGTATAACTAAAGGTGGTGGCGACAGTTCACAGGACTCTTCACCTCGTCACATTGGACGTTGGGACTGTTTAGGAAACCAAGCCACTGCTGCGAAGTGAGATCCTGGAGGAGTGAGTGTGTGGAGGGACAGTCAATAAGATGTTAAGTCCGACCGAGCCTGTTTGGCTTGGAATAATTCTCTAGAAGGAGAAGAGCCGGGCCTAAACCTTCTTGATGTGTTCCCACTTTCCAAGGCCTGCTGTCCTTCTCTGACTTCTCAGCCCCATTTGAGGAATGTTTGAGTGCCGAGAGCCTGGGAGAGGCATACACTCCATGGGATCAGAGTCGGTGGCTGCTCCTTCTTTCCAGAGAAGATGTCCCTGGCTTGGAAATTACTATTCATGAAAAAACACATGGATGTGGTCAAGTCGTCCCCCCGTCCCACCCCCGTGCCTGTCCGAGAACACCTCCGAGACCCCTGTATTTAGTGAACATAAGTCCTCCCTTGCTAGAGGGGGAACAGAGACTTGTAAGGAGTGAGTTTGGATTTTGTTTCACCTGGAAGAAAGTCTATAGTTGACTATTACCCTTTCCTCTGACCCACTTGAAAAAGCAGCTTGAGTTGCAGCAGCTCTGCTGAAATATTGTATGGCCTTTTGCCTCAAGGACTTTGAAACTAGCATTGTTGATTTTCCTTTTTCCTGGCAACTCTCCCTCCTTTTCCCCTGGTGTTTTATAGTCACTGTCTGAATGATTTAAATACAGTAGCTCTTGGTATAGAAGTCCTTTTGACTTTCCCTGTGGCCTGAACTATAGGGATATCTTCTTTCTGAGAGTAAGTAAACACATTTAGAGCAGAAGCAGAATGGCTTTGTTGTCAGCAGAGGGAAAACTCCACAAGCCCCCAAAGCGTCACCACCTCTGCTGCGTTGAAACATCCGCATCTCCAACAGACAGACCTCTGTGTTCCGGAGGCACCGTGCAAGATCTGAGTGTCTGTTTGTTATCCAACGGGTATAAAAGGGAGATCAAACATTCTTTCATATCATCAGAAGCCCTGTGCAAACACAGCACCATGGATAAAGGCCTTTCCCGAGACCATAACAAGGAGCTGTTTGTCCTGGCTGCCTGTCTTTAGCAGTTGGAGTAGGGCCAAGCTGACAGTGGTGTCATGGGCCCTACTGCGATTTTGCTTTATTGGACCAAAATTTTACAGGTGTCATGGTACAGAGCTCACCAGGTGGAAGTTGAATCAGAGCACTTACTGGGAGCCTTCAGCCAATACCACACTGAACAAGCTCAGAGCTGTGATGGAACCTGACAAAGAGCTTGCACCAACGACAGAAAAGTCAAATGATGATTCCGTTCGTTTGCCTTTGTGCACAGGGATTGACCAGCCACAAGTGCTGGCAATCAGGACTTTTGTCTGCCTGCAAATGATGCAACCACAGAGAAACCTGAGCTCAGGATCAAATGTCTTCATCCTCAGTCCCTTGAAGAACACAGACTTAACCCTGCAGCATCTGAACACTATAGAGGGGTTGGGTTCTTCATCCAACAGCATTTTGGTCAGTTCTGCTCAGACCTGTGTGTTTTTCTGGCTGCTGGGATCCACTGAGTCCATTTATTCTGTCTCCTAGACCGGCACTGTCCAGTCCATTTGCCACATGCTACACGTGGCTGTTGAGACCCTGAAAGCAGCTACTCTGAATTACAACGTGCTGTAAGGATAAAATATGCTTTGGATTTGGAATATTTAGAACAAAAAAACTGCAATCTCAATAATTTTGTTATATTAGCTACATGTTGGAAATATTTTAATCTATCGAGTTAAATAACATATAGTATTCAAACTTGTTTCACCTGTTTTTCAGGGGTTTTTCTGTTTTTGTTTTTGTTTTTTAGGTGGAGTTTTGCTCTTGTTGCTGAGGCTGGAGTGCAATGGCATGATCTCGGCTCACTGCAACCTCCACCTCCTGGGTTCAAGTGATTCTTCTGCCTCAGCCTCTCGAGTAGCTGGGATTACAAGTGCATGCCACCATGCCCAACTAATTTTTGTATTTTTAGTAGAGATGGGGTTTCTCCATTTTAGTCAGGATGGTCTCGAACTCCTGACCTCAGGTGATCCACCTGCCTCAGCCTCCCAAAGTGCTGGGATTACAGGTGTGAGCCACAGAGCCCAGTGACCTGTTTCTTTTTACTTCTTTTAATGTGGTTACTGGAAAATTTAAAATCAATGTGGCTCGTGTTGTTTGTATGAGACAGGGCTGGGCTAGCACTTGAAGGATATTTAGGTTTGTAGTGCCATCTGCTGGCTCATCCAAAGCAGATGCAAATGTAAACAAGAATGAAGCAGTCTGAGCTAACCCACACGTTGTCTCAGCCTGGCAGCACACAACCTTTTTATTCTAGGAGCTTCTGAAGCAGGACCAGACTGAACCCAGAAGCCACTAAATCCCCAAGAGCCTTGGAAAGGGGGGAAACAAACTGCTCAAAGGTGCAAGCCTGCGTCACCTCATGGGTGCCAAGGAGTCTCTTGAGATAGAGTAGTGGCTTGCTTCTCACCTTCCGTACTTGGGGCTTTTTCATGAACTTTTTCATTGGTTGTTCTTCTTAAGAAATATTTCAGGCCAGGCACGGTGGCTTACCCCTGTGATCCCTGCATTTTGGGAGGCCAAGGCAGGAGGATCACTTGAGACCAGGAGTTTGAGACCAGCCTAGCCAACATGGCAAAACCCATCTCTACTCAAAATATGAAAATTAGGTGGACATGACAGTGCATGCCTGTAATCGGGAGGCTGAGACAGGAGAATCGCTTGAACCGGGGAGGGGAAATTTGCAGTGCATCAAGATCATACCACTGTACTCCAGCCTGGGCAACAGAGTGAGACTCCATCTCAAAAGAAAAAAGAAAACTTTTCAGGCCAGGAATAGTGGCTCCCACCTGTAATCCCAACGCTTTGAGAGACCAAGGCAGGAGGGTCACTTGAGCCCAGGAGTTTGAAACCGGCCTGGACAGCAAAGCGAGACCTCATCTCTTTTTTTTTTTTTCTTCTTCTCTCTGGTGCAAGACCTCATCTCTACCAAAAAAAAAAAAAGAAAATTTTTAATTAACCAGCCGTGGTGGTACGTGCCTGTGGTCCCCGCTACTCAGGAAGCTGAGGCAAGAGGATCTCTTGAGCCTAGGAAGTCAAGGCTCCAGTGAGCTGTGATTGTACCACTCCTCTCCAGCCTGGGTAACAGAGCAAGACCCTATCTCAAAGAAAAAAAAAAGGAAATATAAACAATCATTTAACAACATAGCAAGGACACAGACCCATCCTTCAGGGACTGCTGTCCTTTCTTTAGATAATGCTTCTTTGCCTCGATTTGTCAAGAATTGGAATTTGTCAAGAATCAGAATTTTGCTGATTAGCACCTGCGGAGATGTCCATTGTTGCATCATAAATCACCCCAAATATAATGGCCTAAAACAACAGTAATCACTTAACACCTCTCACAGTTTCTCTGAGAAATGTGAATGTGAGTCAGGAATTTAGGAATGGCCCACTTGAGCAGTTTTGGCTGAAGATCTCTAATAAGGTGAAGTCAGATGTTGGCCGACGCTCCACTCAGCTGAAGGTTGGACTGGGACTAGAGAATCTGTTTCCAGGGTGGTTTGTTCAGATGACTGGCAAGGTGTTGCTGGTTGCTGGCTGGAGGCATCAGCCCCTCTCCACATGAGCCTCTCCACAGAGCTGCTCGAATGTCAAGGCATGGCAGCTGATTTTCTCCCTAGCCAGCATTCTAGTAGGCCTAAGGGGAAGCTGCAATGCCTTTTATGACCTAGCCTAGAAACTATACTACGGCTGCCTTCTATTGACCAAAAGGCAGGAACATGCATCGTACTTCTTGACAAAGGAATGTCAACGTTACATTGTAAAATGGGAAAATAAAGCCTGCTAAAGTTCCAAACACCTGTATAGCACTGTATGGCTTTTTTTTAAATGCCCTATTTTTCAGATGAGGAAATTGAATCTCAGAGAGTTGGAGTAGCTTGCCTGAGGTCTCATGTCTGGTGAGAAAGAAGAAAGCCATTTTTACTGACTCCTAGTACATGATGGTGAAGCCTGTCCAAGTTATCTCCTCCTAGGATGCTATTGCAACTAAGAATCACACTGGTTTTTTGTGTCTCCAGCATCTTCAAGATATGTGGGGCTCTCTTCATTCAGGTGCTTTAGATATGTCCTTATGTGATATCTCCCTATAAATGTCGTTTGATTGAGTTAGGCTGTAGGTCTTATAGACGTACATTTCAACTAACTAGAATCCTTCTTACAAAAGACCTACATCAATGAAAAATGACACATTTTCCAATAGTATTCATGCCATTTGCTTCAAAAATCTCAGAAACAATAACATTACAATGTATGTGTTCTTACTCTGTTTGATTACCCAGGTATTATTACATCTTATGTGTCTTTAAACACGAAATAAATAATCACTGCTTGCTTTCAGTAGTTTGCATATTACTTGGTCATCGTAAAAAGGAGGTTTTTTTCATTTTTGATCTTCCACCTGCCAGAATTAAAATTCAGCTGCCATAATCATTTTCTGTTATTCTTGGTTTCAGGTAAAACTTCCTTTTCCTGTAGATCAGATCACAGATCTTCCAAGGAACGATTTCCAGATGATGATTAAGATGCACAAGCTAACCTCAGAACAGTTAGAGTTCATTCATGATGTCCGACGGCGCAGCAAGAACCGCATTGCAGCCCAGCGCTGCCGCAAGAGAAAACTGGACTGTATTCAGAATTTAGAATGTGAAATCCGCAAATTGGTGAGTTGTCCCATCCATTGTGATCAGCAACCTGAAGTGACTAGGACCAATGTAAAGTAACCGCAATGAAAGTTGGAAAAGCAGAAAGAAGAGTCACCCTTTGGGGAAGTTTGGGTTTACTTTTTAACAAGTTTCTCAACAAAAATAATAGCTTTACATCTGCAGTGTGTGTATGTATGCACGCACAAGTGTGCAGGTGTGTAATGGTGTGTCAGTATTTTATATCCTTCGGCCATTATTCATATATAGGTAGTTCTTTTTTGTTTTCCATTCAACATGTAAAGATAGCTGTGTTGGCCAGGTGCAGTAGCTCACGCCTGTAATCCTAGCACTTTGGAAGGCCAAGGCAGGTGGATCACTTGAGGTCATGAGTTCGAGACCAGCCTGGCCAACATAGTGAAACCCCATCTCTACTTAAAATACAAAAAAATAAGCTGAGCATGTTGGTGCATGCCTGTAATCCCAGCTACTTGGGAAGCGGAGGCAAGATAATCACTTGAGCCTGGGAGGCGGAGATTGCAGTGAGTGGAGATCGCATCACTGCACTCCAGCCTGGGTGTTAGAGTGAGACCTTGTCTCAAAATAAATAAATAAATAAATAACTGATGTTAATTATGAGCATCTATGGACAAGGTATTCCTCAACTGTTTTTGTGGATGATCCCATTTAATCCTCACATTCACGCCATGACTTAGGTACTCTTTTATCCTCATTTGCAGAGGAGGAAACTGCAATGCAGAAGGATTGGGAACTTCCCACTACTTGGTAGAACTTTAATGTAAACCGATGTGTCTGATTCCAAATTGTGTCTTGTACCAACTGCTTTCTCCTGCCTCCTGGCAGAAGAGAATGGATTAGAGATAGGATGCCTACCTGCAGAGGGGCTGTTGCTCAGAAGATGATCTCATGGCATCCTTTGCAGCCCCAGGGTCCTTTCTTTTGCAATTCTGCCTCAAGGTGGCTGTCATAGTTATCCTTGCGCCTGAGAGTGTTTTGTCACAGAAAACAAACTCCTGTCTCCCAGGCTCCCCTATACTCAGAGCTATGTGCCCCCACCTCTTCTTGATAAGCAACCATATGGTACAGAAAGCAAATCCAGTTGACCTCTGGCCCCTGACTCTAGCTTTGAAGGTGACCAACTCAACCTCCTTCAGCTCTGCCTGTATGCTGCCAAATAACGGAAACTCATCTCAGGTGCCATGTCTGTGTCAGGCTGAAGAAGAGGAAGCAGTCTGCATGGTGTGGTCATGATCTAAGTGTGGCTCCTCAGACTGTTTGCAGCACTCCCTGACCTCCTGGTGAGCCACCAGCCCAATGAGAACCAAAGCGCAAGGATGAGATGTTAGAAAAGCACAGGATACATTATATGTTATCAAGATAGCCCTGGACTTCAGGGTCTTTTTTTTTTTTTTTTTTTTTTTTAACCTCACCAAGGAGGGAAAATGTCTGTGTTCAGTAGCTCCCATCACCAACAAAAGAAAGTCCAGGCTTCTTAGTAGAACATCTCCTGCCCTTTGTCATCCAGTCTGTAGCTGCCCCTCCAGTGTCACCATTCACCCCATTCCTAGGACTTGATCCCTGATAAAATCAAACTCTGCAATTGTGCCTATGCCATTTCCTTTCCACCTTGGACATTCCTCTACTTTTTCTGTCTCCTTTTTTCTTTAAGAGTCAGGTCATGGCTGGGCACCACGGCTCACACCTGTAATCACAGTGCTTTGGGAGGCTGAGGCAGGAGGATCACTTGAGGCCACAAGTTTCAGACTAGCCTGGGCAATACAGCAAGACCTCATCTCTAAATGAATGAGTGAGTCAGGTTATACATACCTCTCTAGGAAGCCCCTTTCCTGAGTTCCCAGTTAGGCTGGGCACCTGCCCATGGAACCCTGATCTGATCACTTAGTCTTGAGTTATCTTTGCACATGTCTGTCTCCCTAGCCCCCAGCACTTGACTGTAGGTTCCTCAAGGACAAGGACAGTGACTTGATCATCTCTGAATATCCAGTGTTGGACCCATTGCTGGTGCCCAGAAAATGTCTTTTGCTGTAAAATTTACTAGACATTGTGACTATTCGGTTCAGGGGATTATGAGTTTCTTCTTCCTTTCAAATACGTATTTAAAGTTGTTTAATTTTGTTAAACAACAAAATTTAATTTAAATCACATAAGGAAACAACATTCCTGCTGTGAGTGTGGGTCTTCTGAAAGCCTGCTGGGCTTAGGTAGAAAAGTCCACTGGGTGTAAGTCTACAGGGTCCTAGGCACATCTCTATAGTGTCTTGCACTCCTCTTAAGGTAGTAAAATAACTTCAATCACCAACATTTGAGAAATGCCTGGTTTTGGTAATTCACTTTCTGCTTCATATAATTTTGCAATACTGAACAAATAAAATCTAAGCTACAGACGAGGCATATCTAAAGCACTTTGCTAGCATTTTTCAACTAAAAAACCAAAAGAGCATCATCTAGTTCTCCAACCACTTTTTGGCATCTCCTTAAATAAGATGCCATGTTTCAGTGCCGAATGAGAACATGCTTGTCAATGTACATCTGTGACTTAGAGCTTCGTGGTTTTAACCAAGGCATGATTTATAATGCCTTTCCTACGGCTGTCACACACAGCACCTCATTTTCTTCCCCCTAGAAAGTGGCCTGGAACATTTAACAGATGAGTAGGCTTGGAGGGGTCAGTGCTTTGGCCAGGGCAATGTGGCAGAATGAGCCTGGGCTTCCTCTTCCAGCATCCAGGCAGTATTGCCCCTCACTTGGCAGTTTTCTGTATTTAAAGGGGAGAGCTCCAGGTTGCACAGCTTACCTTTAAAAAGCTTACCCATGTAAGCTTTTTCCCCAAGGAGACCTCCCAGATGTGTTTTGTTTCTTATCTGGGGATACTGTGTCCTGGCAGGGATGGCACTGGTGGGCAGAGCAGCTTCCGCCTCTCCCCAGCCCCACCCTATGCAGTCCCCAGCACGCCCTGCACTCACTCCCCACTCCCACGCTGTCTCCCACACACCCGCCACTCAGCTGTTGCAAACTCACATAATGTATTTCTCTAGAGTTGCACTTGTACATCTGTTTATTTTTCATTTTTAAAACATGTTTTCTTGATTAATTTATAAATATTTTAGCAGGTGCACTATCCCCATGTAAATCTCTCTTTCCGACACACATGCCCACGCCGCCTGCCAGACTGCATTCATGTTACAGCACGTGCAGCTCCCGTGTCGAAGACTTGTTCCTCGTGGGTGTCGTATGCCTGTCCCTCTCTCTCTCCTCTTCATTTTCTCTCCCATCCTCTCCTCCTGCCTGCGCTTGCAAAGGGTTGGTAAGAACTGACTTCATCCTGCTTCAGATGCCTCTTTTCTTCTTCCATTCCATTGTGTGTGCCTCATGGAACCCCATCTCCTCCCCTCATTCTCACACATTTTTTTTTGTTTTTTGAGACACAGCCTCGCTCTGTCGCCCAGACTGGAGTGCAGTGGTGTAATCTTGGCTCACTGCAACCTCCACCTCCCAGGTTCAAGCGATTCTCCTGCCTCAGCCTCCTGAGTAGCTGGGATTACAGACAGGCACCAACATGCCCAGCTAATTTCTTGTATTTTTAGTAGAGATGGGATTTCACCATGTTGGCCAGGCTGGTCTCAAACTCCTGACCTCAAGTGATCTGCCTGCCTCAGCCCCCCAAAGTGCTAGGATTACAGGCATGAGCCACCATGCCTGGCCCCCTTTTCCACAAATGTTGATGGTAAAACCTTAATTAGTCTCTACTCTGCTGCTGAAGTCATCTCTCTGTTGGGATGGTGAATTTTAGTAACACAGGAGCATGTGTAGAATTTTGTTTAAGGAGAAGAATATCTCAAAACCTTGGGCTAATATGCAAGAATTCAGACCCCATACTTCCTTCTCCCTTCCTGAGTCCAGGAGAATCGCTGCTCCAAACCCACTGCACATTCCTCAGCTGTTCTGGAGAGGGTCGCTCCTGTTCAATCTGCTCTGCTACCAAGGTCAGAGAGCTGGCTGATGTTCATTCCATATGAAACTCGGTATGTTAGGCAACCATAGGAAATTGCTGATGACTTTTGTTTTGTTTTGTTTTTAATAAACTATTTTTTTGGTGGGGGGGACAGAGTCCTGCTCTGTCACCTGGGGTGAGTGTTGTGGCACCATCTCAGCTCACTGCAGCCTCTACCACCCGGACACAAGTGATCCTCCCACCTCAGCCTCCAAAGAAGCCTAAACTACAGGTATGCACCATCACACCTGGCTAATTTTTGTATTTTTTGTAGAGAAGGGGTTTTGCCATGTTGCCCAGGCTGGTTTCAAACTCCTGAGCTCAAGTGATCCGTACAACTTGACCTCCCAAAGTGCTGGGATTACAGGTGTGAGACACTGCACCCAGCCTGACAGCCTGACTTACTTTTTTTTTTTTTTTGATTACTGTAGCTTTGTAGTAAGTTTTATTTTATTTTATTTTTTAATTGCATTTTAA
>NW_016107674.1:561355-564462 GCF_001604975.1 Cebus imitator
ATTTTTTAATGATCACCATTCTAACTGGCATGAGATGGTATCTCAATGTAGTTTTGATTTGCATTTCTCTAATGACCAGTGATGATGAGCATTTTTTCATATGTTTGTTGGCCTCGTGTATGTCTTCTTTTGTAAAGTGTCTGTTCATATCCTTTGCACACTTTTGAATGGGCTTGTTTGTTTTTATCTTGTAAATCTGTTTTAGTTCTTTGTAAATTCTGGATATCAGCCCTTTGTCAAATGGGTAGACTGCAAAAACTTTTTCCCATTCTGTTGGTTGGCGATTCACTCTAATGACTGTTTCTTTTGCTGTGCAGAAGCTGTGGAGTTTGATTAGGTCCCATTTGTCTATTTTGGCTTTTGTTGCCAATGCTTTTGGTGTTTTTGTCATGAAGTCCTTGCCTACGCCTATGTCCTGAATGGTTTTGCCTAGATTTTCTTCTAGGGTATTTATAGTGTTAAGTCTTATGTTTAAGTCTTTAATCCATCTGGAGTTAATTTTAGTGTAAGGTGTCAGGAAGGAGTCCAGTTTTTGCTTTCTGCACATGGCTAGCCAGTTTTCCCAACGCCATTTATTAAACAGGGAATCCTTTCCCCATTCCTTGTTTTTGTCAGGTTTGTCAAAGATTTGATGGTTGTAGATGTGCTATGTTGCCTCCGAGGCCTCTGTTCTGTTCCATTGGCCTATATCTCTGTTTTGGTACCAATACCATGCTGTTTTGATTACGGTAGCCTTGTAGTATAATTTGAAGTCAGGTAGTGTGATGCCTCTCACTTTGTTCTTTTTGCTTAGAATTGACTTGGCTATGCGGGTCTCTTTTGGTTCCACATGAAGTTTAAGGCGTTTTTTTCCATTTCTGTGAAGCAGGTCATTGGTAGCTTGATGGGGATAGCGTTGAATCTGTAAATTACTTTGGGCCATATGGCCATTTTCACAATATTGATTCTTCCTAACCATGAACATGGAATGTTTCTCCATCTGTTTGTGTCCTGTTTTATTTCGTTGAGCAGTGGCTTGTAGTTCTCCTTGAAGAGGTCCTTTACATTCCTTGTTAGTTGTATTCCTAGGTATTTTATTCTCTTTGTAGCAATTGTGAATGGCAGTTTGTTCTTGATTTGGCTCTCTTTAACTCCCTTATTGATGTATAGGAACGCTTGTGATTTTTGCACATTGATTTTGTATCCTGAGACTTTGCTGAAGTTGCTTATCAGTTTCAGGAGATTTTGGGCTGAGATGATGGGGTCTTCTAGATATACAATCATGTCATCTGCAAATAGAGACAATTTGACTTCCTCCTTTCCTATTTGAATACCCTTTATTTCTTTTTCTTGCCTGACTGCTCTGGCTAGAACTTCCAGTACTATATTGAATAGGAGTGCTGAGAGTTGGCATCCTTGTCTAGTGCCACATTTCAAGGGGAATGCTTCCAGTTTTTGCCCATTCAGTTTGATGTTGGCTGTTGGTTTGTCGTAAATAGCTTTTATTATTTTGAGATATGGTCCATCAATACCTAGTTTATTGAGGGTTTTTAGCATAAAGGGCTGTTTAATTTTGTCAAAGGCCTTCTCTGCATCAATTGAGATAATCATGTGGTTTTTGTCTTTGGTTCTGTTTATGTGGTGAATTACGTTTATAGACTTGCATATGTTGAACCAGCCTTGCATCCCAGGGATGAATCCTACTTGATCATGGTGGATAAACTTTTTGATGTGCTGTTGCAATTGGCTTGCCAGTATTTTATTGAAGATTTTTGCATCTATGTTCATCATGGATATTGGCCTGAAGTTTTCTTTCCTTGCTGAGTCTCTGCCGGATTTTGATATCAGGATGATGTTGGTCTCATAAAATGATTTCGGAAGGATTCCCTCTTTTTGGATTATTTGGAATAGTTTCAGAAGGAATGGTACCAGTTCCTTTTTGTATGTCTGGTAGAATTCAGCTGTGAACCCATCTGGACCTGGGCTTTTTTTGGGTGGTAGGCTCTTAATAGCTGCCTCAACTTCAGACCTTGTTATTGGTCTATTCAGGGTTTCGACTCCCTGGTTTAGGCTTGGGAGGATGCAAGTGTCCAGGAATTTATCCATTTCTTCCAGGTTTGCTAGTTTATGTGCATAGAGTTGTTTGTAATAATCTCTGATGATGGTTTGAATTGCTGTGGAATCTGTGGTGATATCCCCTGTATCATTTTTTATTGCATCTATTTGATTATTCTCTCTTTTCTTTTTTATTAATCTGGCTAGTGGTCTGTCTATTTTGTGATCTTTTTGAAAAACCAGCTCATGGATTTATTGATTTTTTGAAGGGTTTTTTGTGTCTCTATCTCCTTCAGTTCTGCTCTGATCTTAGTTATTTCTTGTCCTCTGCTAGGTTTTGAGTTTTTCTGATCTTGCTCCTCTAACTCTCTCAATTTTGACTATAGGGTGTCAATTTTACATCTCTCCTTGCTTCTCATGTGGGAATTTATTGCTATATATTTTCCTCTAGAGACTGCTTTAAATGTGTCCCAGAGATTCTGGTATATTGTGTCTTTGTTCTCATTGGTTCGAAGAACATCTTTATTTCTGCCTTCATTTCATTGTTTATCCAGTCAACATTCAAGAGCCAGTTGTCCAGTTTCCATGAAGCTGTGCGGTTCTGAGTTAGTTTCTGAATTCTGAGTTCTAACTTGATTGCACTGTGGTCTGAGAGACTGTTTGTTATGATTTCCATTCTTTTGCATTTGCTGAGGAGTAATTTACTTCCAATTATGTGGTCAATTTTAGAGTAGGTGCGATGTGGTGCTGAGAAGAATGTATATTCTGTGGATTTTGGGTGGAGAGTTCTGTAAATATCTATTAGGTTTGCTTGGTCCTGGTCTGAGTTCAAGTCCTGGATATCCTTGTTAATTTTCTGTCTGGTTGATCTGTCTAATATTGACAACGGGGTTTTAAAGTCTCCCACTATTATTGTGTGGGAGTCTAAGTCTCTTTGTAAGTCATTATGTATGTGGGTGTTCCTGTATTGGGTGCGTATGTATTTAGGATCGTTAGCTCTTTTTGTTGCATTGATCCTTTTACCATTATGTAATATCCTTCTTTGTCTCTTTTGATCTTTGTTGGTTTAAAGT
>NW_016107674.1:564567-617071 GCF_001604975.1 Cebus imitator
TCCAATTTGTCAGTCTGTGTCTTTTGATTGGGGCATTTAGCCCATTTACATTTAGGGTTAATATTGTTATGTGTGAATTTGATCCTGCCATTTTGATGCTAGCTGGCTGTTTTGCCCATTAGTTGATGCAGTTTCTTCATTGTGTTGATGCTCTTTACCATTTGGCATGTTTTTGGAGTGGCTGGTACTGGTTGTTCCTTTCTATGTTTAGTGCCTCTTTCAGGAGCTCTTGTAAAGCAGGCCTGGTGGTGATGAAATCTCTGAGTACTTGTTTGTTCGCAAAGTATTTTATTTTTCCTTCACTTTTGAAGCTTAGTTTGGCTGGGTATGAAATTCTGCGTTGAAAGTTCTTTTCTTTAAGGATGTTGAATATTGGCCCCCACTCTCTTCTGGCTTGTAGGGTTTCTGCTGTGAGTCTGATGGGCTTCCCTTTGTGGATAACCTGACTTTTTTCTCTGGCTGCCCTTAGCATTTTTTCCTTCATTTCAACCCTGGTCAGTCTGACAATTATGTGCCTTGGGGTTGCTCTTCTTGAGGAATATCTTTGCGGGGTTCTGTATATTTCCTGGACTTGAATATTGGCCTGCCTTGCTAGGTTGGGGAAATTTTCCTGGGTGATATCCTGAAGAGTATTTTCCAGCTTCGGTTCATTCTCTCCATGACATTCAGGTACACCTATCAAATGTAGATTAGGTCCTTTCACTTAGTCCCATATTTCTCGTTGACTTTGTTCATTCCTTTTTACCCCTTTTCTCTAATCTTGCCTTCTTGTTTTATTTCATTGAGTTGATCTTTGACCTCTGATATCCTTTCTTCTGCTTGGTCAATTTGGCTGTTGAAACTTGTGCATGCTTCGTGAAGTTCTCGTGTTGTGTTTTTCAGCTCCATCAATTCACTTATATTCCTCTCTAACTTGTCTATTCTCATTAGCATTTCAACAAACCTTTTTTCAAGGTTCTTAGCTTCTTTGCATTGGGTTAGAACATGTTCTTTTAGCTCACAGAAGTTTCTTATTACCCACCTTCTGAAGCCTGATTCTGTCAATTCATCACACTCATTCTCCGTCCAGCCTTGTTCCCTTGCTGGTGAGGAGTTGTGATCCCTTGTAGGAGGAGAGGCATTCTGGTTTCAGTTGCTTTCATCCTTTTTGCGCTGGTTTCTTCCCATTTTTGTGGATTTATCTACCTGTCATCTTTGAAGTTGTTGACTTTCAGATTGGGTACTTGAGTGGATGTCCAGTTTGTTGATGATGAAGTTATTTCCTTCTGTTTCTTAGTTTTCCTTCTAACAATCTGGCCCCTCTGCTATAGGACTGCTGAGGTCCACTCCAGGCCCTGCTTACCTGGGGATCACCTGCAGCGGCTGCAGAACAGTAAGGGTTGATGCAAGTTTCTTCTTCTGGTATCTTTGTCCCAGAAGGATACCCGCCAAATGTCAGTCTGAGCTCTCCTTTATGAGGTGACTCTTTGGATATACGGGGTCAGGGAGCTACTTGAGGAGACTGTCCTTTAGGAGCTCAAGTGCTGAGCTGTGATCTCTGTTGTTCATTTAGAGCTGCTGGGCAGGTACGTTTAAGTCTGCTGCAGCAGAACTCATAAACCCCCTTTCTTTTTTCCCCCAGGTGCTCTGTCCCGGGTAGTTAGGGCTTTATTTTTGAGTTTCCATTGTACTGCTGCCTTTTTATCAAGGCTGCCCTGCCCAGCGAGGAGGCAGCCTAGTCACTGTCTGCAGAGGCTTTAGTGAGCTGCTGTGGACTCCGCCCAGCTGCCGTGTGAACTTCCCTGCAGTCCTGTTTATAAGGGCGTAGTTAGAACTGCCTCAGCAAACCAGGCCCACCTCTGTAATGGCGGACTCTCTCTGTAATGGCAGGCTGCCTCAGCAATGGCAGACTACCTCCATAGTGGTGGTGTGCCTGGGTCATGGCAGACGCCCCTCCCCCACAGAACTGGACCTTCCCGGGTTCGGCTGTGCTTGCTGTGAAACTCTCAACCCAGAGCATTTCCAATTGCTGTTTTTTTGTGGGGGTGGGACCAGCCGAGCCTGATCACCTGGCTCCTGCCTCAGAGCCTTTTTTTTTTAAGTTGAATGGTCGACTGTCTCCCAGGTGTTCCAGTCGCCTGTTGAAAAGGCGCCAGGATCTGTGTGATTTCCCCTGCGGCGACCCACTGCACCAGGTGAAACAGCGGTGCTGAGATTCGCGGCGTTTTTTTGCCCAGGAATCTCCTGGCCTGGCTCCCTGTTTCAGTCCCCTTTTTAATCAGATGAATGGGCGACTCTGCCTTTCCGGAGCTCCAATTGCCAGCTAAAATGGTGCCTGGACACGTGTATTTTGTACGGAGAACCGCCGCCCAGGGGCGCCGGCAAAGCAGCCGTGCCGGTTCAGCTGTGCTGGTGATCCGTGGGGCTCATCCACCTGGGAATCTCCTGGTCTGTGGGCAATAAAAATCCGTCTGGAAATGCAGCGTCCACTCTCCCTCTGCACTTTCACTGCAATCCTGAGCTCCTCCTAATTGGCCATCTTGGATCCTCCTCTCCTGACTTGCTTTTTTAGGAGGAGTTTTAGGTTCACAGCAAAATTGAACACACTGTAGAGAGAGTTCCTGTATGTTCCCTGTTCCCACACACATAGCCTTCCCCCCCGTCAACATCCTTCACAAAGTAGTACACGTGTTACAGTCAGTGAACATACATTGACACATCCCCAATCCAAGTCCATAGTTTACATTAGTGCTCACTCTCAGTGTTGTACGTTCTGTGGGTTTGAACGAATGTATAATGACATGGATCCACCAGTATAATATCATATAGAGTGGTTTCACTACCCCCAAATACCCTGTGCTCTGCCTGCTCAACCCCCTTTACCCCGGCAACCACAGATCTTTTTATTGTCTCCATAGTTTTGCTTTTTTCAAAATGTCATATAGTTGGAATGGTAGATTTTTGCCTTTCAAAAATGGTAACCTGATGCATTTGGGGGAGATTTTCAATCAATCACAAGATTGGGACTGAAAGTTTTTCATTTAACTGTCTACAAACCCCAAATTTCAGAAAACCAAAACATTGACTCAAGCTTTCTGATTGGTGACAGTTTTACCAGTTTGCCTGGGCCTTGGAAAGGGCTGAAGGGATGTCCTGGGAAAGGTGTTGGCCTCAGCAGCTCATCTGGATGGGTGGCTCAGATGGGAGGTGTGGCAGAAGCCCATGTCTGGGCTCCCTGGATATGTATCTTTAAGTTTCTAGAGCCTGACCTAGTCATTCATGAGTTACATCATAATGGAGGATGCAAAACAAAGGCTGGAAAACCTCCCAAAATGAGGCCTTGTGTCCTCCAACTCAGGTTCGATCCAATCTTCTCTTTATTTCCTGTACTGTCCAGGTATGTGAGAAAGAGAAACTGTTGTCAGAGAGGAATCAGCTGAAAGCATGCATGGGGGAACTGCTGGACAACTTCTCCTGCCTTTCCCAGGAAGTCTGCCGAGACATCCAGAGCCCCGAGCAGATCCAGGCCCTGCATCGGTATTGCCCTGTCCTCAGACCCATAGACCTGCCCACAGCCTCCAGTATTAACCCTGCACCTCTGGGTGTCGAGCAGAACCTTGCAGCCTCCCAGTGCACAGTGGGTGAAAATGTGCCCTGCTGCTTGGAGCCAGGTGCGGCTCCCCCTGGACCACCCTGGGCACCCAGCAACACCTCCGAGAATTGTACCTCTGGGAGGAGGCTAGAAGGCACTGACCCGGGAGCCTTTTCTGAGAGAGGACCTCCTCTTGAACCCAGGAGCCAAACAGTGACCGTGGACTTCTGCCAGGAAATGACTGATAAGTGTACAACTGACGAACAGCCCAGGAAAGATTATACCTAGTGACTCGGCTCTGCCTCCCAGTCCGCACACCTCTCCCACCCAGGCGTTCTTCAGTCGGCCTGTGGCACTGTTCATCTGCTGTCCCGAAGAAACCGAAAACACATTTGGTGCACACTACAGCGGTCTTAGCAGCAATACTGTTCCGAAGTATTCTCTCCTCTTCTCGAGCAGAAGTGATAGATAGTTACCTTCACAATGGTGCTACCCCTTGCCCAGGCAAGGAAAGACAGCAGTAATGACACTGTCTGTCTGTGGCTCAATTTCAGTCTTCACAGGGATAGACTACAACACCTCTAGGCCCCAACCACGGATTTTTTTTCTCAGTGGCCCATGTCACAAACCCTATCTCAGGAATTTCTTCTGAATGTTCAATTTTTTTCATTGAAGACAGCTTCTATACACATCAAAGTTTTATAGCTAGACTGTACATATTATATATAATATATATAAAATATATATATATCCATATGCAAAAGTCCTGCATGCCTCAACTTTCTCATCCTAAAACTGGAAACTTCATTTCTCATTTAGAAACAGGTTCCAACATTCCTCTTGTTTTGTCTCTGATGCTAGAACTAGTTTGGTAACTGTTAACATGGTCATTTTTCTTGCTTCACAGTTCGATTTTCAATTTGTACTTATTTATGGACAAAATTCAGTGTTGGAAGCTTTTTCCCAAGATTTTATTTCAGCTCTTTTTTACGTTTGGTTTGGTTTTGGCACCGCCAGATGGTGTCATTTGAGCATTGTGGGTTTCTTTTTTGTTTGTTTGGTGGGGGGGTAGGGGAGGTGGTTATTTTTTTTTCTTTTTCCTTGCAGATACTGTACAGTAATGGTCAACTTTGCCACTTGCACTGAGTTTTGGGTCAAACCTATTTTCTTAAATGAAGTTGTAACTTCAGTATAACTCAAGTATACTGTATATTCTTTGCTTTTAGTTAAAAAAGTAAAACATTTTAGCTAATTAAAAAGCACTCAGGTGATAATTATGTAGGAAAAACAATCTTGCCAAATAACGAATTCATCCTAGGATGTGTAGACAATAATCTGCTTGAATATTTTTATATTTCACCTCCTCCCCACCTTTCCCTAAGCAAAGTTTAAATGCAGATAGAGAGTTCAGAGTTGATGCTGGATGTTCAAATTCCTAAGTGGGGAGAGAGTTTGGACATCTCACTCAAAAGTACATCAGAAAAACAGGAATCCATGATATTATACCAGAACTCATCAGACATTGGCTCCTAAAAATCAAGTTAGAGCTGTTTTCACCCAGGGAGTAAGTCCCATTCATTTCAACACATCCTGAGGCCTCGGCTTGCTCTCGGAAGTGTTGTGCAGTAGGACCTGCTCCCCTGAAGGACGGGGCCAACCTGCCACTGGCTTTACTGCCCAGGCTCGGCCTCCCAGGACATCTGGCCTGCGGGGATTTGAATTGCAGCCCCAAAGGTCCTGCCTTCACACCGTTGGGGGAGAGCAGAGCATCCTGGCACCTGTGATCCATCCCTGACACAGGCTGACACATTTTTTCTCCTTTCCTTCTCCAAAGGCTTCGAGTTGTCTTCTGAGCTTTTTCTGCCAGTCTTGTCTGAAGGCAGACTTCATTCTGAAGCTTTGGACAGGCTGTCACCGAGCGCCCTCCCTCTTCCCTTCCCGAATCACACACATACCCTACCCTCACCTGATGATAATTTTCTCTTCTTGCTGCAAAACTGGTTGGCTTGCAACCCAGAGAGAGCAGCTTCCCTTGGCTCTGGGGGCGTGTTGGCCCCAGCCACGTTTACAGGAAGGTGTGCCCCAGAGGAGGAGGAATCAGCTCCCTCGCTCCAGTGGCCTTGGGTCCGGGTCTCACTGAACAGCCCGAGGGCCACTCCAGCCTGGCTGGGGAAGAGTCCTGAACGGTTTGATGTGGGGATGGGGTGGTGGGCAGTGGGGAATAGATGGTTGACTTTGTTTCTTTATTTGTGCCATTGTTTGGACAATATTAAAGCTGCATGTAAAAGGGGAAATTAGTATATGATATAGGCGAAAAGTGAAATCATAGTAACATATGTTTTAGTATTAACTTTTTTCTGTACAAATATTAGTACTAAATGTTTAAATATGTATGAATGCCAGAAATTTGTCAGTTCATGCAATAGGATAAAAAAAAAAAAAAAAAAAAAAAAAAAAAGGCTTTTTTTTTTAAACGGTTCCACTTTTAAAACCTGCCTCTGGGTTTTTGTTTTTTCTCATGTGTGTATGTGTGTGTGTGTGTGTGTGCTTGTCTGAAACAGACCTTGATAAAGCTCTGTTGGAGCTGCTGGTTTTCGTTAGGGTTGTTGGAATTTCTTGGCCTAGTAGGACAGTTCTGTGCTTCACTGTGAGGTTTGCCTTTGTGGAAAACTGATGACAGCGAGAATATAAACTCAATGTGAATCATGTGATACTTCAGAGGCATGTGTTATGTTGGAGTCAGCTGACAGTATTTTGTTTTTTAACTCTGTTGCTGCCTTTTCAAGTGACCTCTTCTCTTCTTTTAAAGAAAGAACACTTTCTGCTCATATCATAACCAGATCCAACCCAGCTTCTTGGCATGATTTACCCTGGTATCAACTCTTGTGCAACTGGTAGTCTTGACCACATTCCATCTGCTTCCCCAGGTTTCTGTGGTTCAGTAGCCCAGACCTGTTTGGCAGCCATTTCTGTTGGTGCAGGGTCTCTTTTTGTTGTTTTTTGTTTAAGTCCCGCAGTTTATTGCATTTTGTTATAGCATCCTGAGCAGAATTATACACCATCTTTACCATCTTAATCACATGTCATCTTAATTATTTTCAGCATACAGTTCTTTTGAATTAAGTATATTTACAGTGTCATACTACCATTACTGCCTTCCATCTCCAGAATTTTTTGGAACCTAAAAATCTTTCAAACCTAAAACACTGTACCTATGAAACAGTAACTCCTCATTCTCCTATATCCCAAACCCTGAAAACTGCCATTCTACTTTTCGTCCCCATTAATTAGATTACTTTAGATACATCATATGAGTGGAATTAGGTGTACTTGTCATTCTAAGATTGACTTAAAGTACACGGATACCATATATGTATCAGAATTTCCATTTTTTATAAGGGTCTCTTTATTTCTCTCCACCATAACTCAGACCTTACCCTCCTCCCCCAGACCCCTGCCTTGCTTTTCTCCCTCTTTCCTCTACCTAACTCCTGCCATGGGAACTGGTTAAAAACATTGCTCTCAAAACCATCTTCCAATTTCATGGGGATTTCTAACAAGTTATTTCATTCATTATCCACTATGAACAGTGACTAGCTTTGTGCAATTGTTCATGTGATATATGTGTGTCTTTTCCTATGCAGAACTAAGTGCTTGTCGCAATTATTTCTTGGTTGATTCAAAGGGAGGACTTGCTGGGGACCAGAATCCAAATGGCCTCAAGTGGAATTTTAAAAACCAGCCTGTCTCTTTTCCCTGGGATCCCTTAGTCAACCCCACACCTTTTATGAACAAACAGCAGGGAAGAGTGTTTGTACAGTATAATGACATTTGGTTGTGTTTTTAAGGTTATTTTCTTACAAAAATAAGAGACCCTCCAACCACGGGCTGTTTTGAAGGATGCTTGTGACATTCTGCTTGGGTCTTCAAATGGTGAGGATAGGAATGGTGGGGCAGAGCCAGTGGAGGTGACTAACGAGCATCCCACCTAAATCCAGTCCTCCCCTTGGATCCGCCTTTGTCCTGCTTGTGTCTCCAGGCAACCTCTTCAAGTTGGTCAGGCTTTGGGCAGGTGAGTGCTTTGTTGTATGTGTTTGTTTCTCTGCGTTATCTAGGGGTGCCTTGATTAAAATCGAACTTTATTACATACTGATTCTGGAACAAAACAGTTAGAAAATCTTTAAAAAAAAAAAAAAAAAAGCCGACAAAGTTACTAGGCCATCCTGCTACTTCTCTTCTGAGTTCCCAGCAATGACTCAGGCGTCAGAGGTGATGCTGCGGTGGAAAACCTGACTGTGTGTGTCTGCTCCTGTATGTTGTGCGAGTAATTTATTAACTGTCTTTCTAAAGGTTTGCTGCTTTTCAGATGCACTATAATTTGGGACGTAATCCTTATATTGCTTTTCCAAGGAAGTTAAAAAAAAAAAAAAAAAAAAGCCTAGCGATTAGTATGCCAACTGCCACTCTCCTTCAAAAGGAGCCAGGACCAGCGACGACTTTCGAGAGAGGACTGGCTCAAGTGAAGTGCGCACAGTGTGAAGTTTAACGCTGTTGTCAAGAGGCCTAAACACACATTTTTTTAAAATATTTATGATTGCCATCAAAGAAGAAGAAAAAGAAGAAACAGGGAAAGGTTTGAAAATGATAAGCCTGTTGAGAAACCAAAAGTCCTGTCCCGTGAAGCTGCTTGACATCCTGTGGAGTAGCATAATCCTCTCAAGTTGAGGAAAAGCTGCCTGCAAAGCTTTCTCAAGTCCCTGTTTGACTACCTGTTTTTCTACATAATGCCCCATTTAAACTAGGAGCTGTTTTAGAAATGACTTCAAACTGCTCCACTGTTGCTTACAGTTTAAGAGGAATTTCAGATTCAGAAGGGAGCAAGAATCAAATTTAGCCCTCAAATCACTGTAAATAAAGAACAAAGGGTTTTTTTGTTTTTATTTTTACTTTTGAAGAATAAAGCTGTTTGTTGTATCATGAGTTAGTGTTTCTTCCCCAAATTGAAGACTGTGTTGGAAGTTGATTTCTGGTGAGTCAGTCCACGATACAATGCCCTGTATGGAGTTGATATTCATATGGGAAGTCTGTGTGCATGAGGCATTCTGTGTTGAAAGTGTATGTTTATCATACTGCCCGAGCCATCTCATGACCCCAGCATCCAAAACCGATGCTGTAGAACAGAATATATTTGTACACAAATGGTGTGTGCAAATAGGATTTGTACATAGAAAAGACTTACTGTGGCAGATTGAAGATAAATTATTCAACTGACGGTGCGAAAACATTACTTGCAAAGAAAAGTAAGTTTATAGTATTTTCCTACACTCTACCCTGGGAAATGATATTTATATCAAATGAATATCAGTGCATTTTAAATGTAATTTGAAAACAATGCTGCCATTTTGTGAAGAATACCCACTTGGTTGCAGAGGCCAACTTTCATAGCTTTGATTTAATGTTGTGACATGGTGTTATGCATTTCGCTGTCAAGCAATGGATAAACAACTCTGACCTTCATTCTCATTCCAGTTTATTGACCTCAGATAAAACACTGGCCCTTCTTAGAAGCAGAAGTGCACCAAGACCATTCATTTCAGGTAGACTCACATTCAGTGCCAAGTGCTCCCATGGGAATAATCAGACGCATATGTTGGGAAAGAGTGAAGGGACATGGACAAAGAGGGGTTTTCCTACAGATGGATGCTAAGTCTTCTACCAAAACATGTCTGGAGGCAGAGGTATGACCTCCCCCTTAAGTCCTAACAATGTATTTTGCGTGTACAAAACCTGGGATGCCCGTTCACGCTCTGACACAAAGACATGGCACTTCTAGTGAGTGATCAGGAAGATTCCACATGCATTTGGGAGCTTCAGGTGCTTGTTAGACACATTGAGCCATTCAAGGCAAGCACCACCTTTGCTTGTGAGGCCAAGAGGGCCTGTGACAATTTGTTCCAGAACCAGTCTGATACAAGTGCACCTCTAATATATGCCTTACAAACTCCAGAGGCCATATTCAAAACAGGGTCTTCTCAGTGTATGCAAGGGGCTGCAGCCCCTCTTCTCTTCCTCCCCAGGTTGAACAATACGGACAGTTTTCACACATATCTACCTGTATAACCCTCTGTACCTCTCATAACTGGTCAACGACTGTAACAGGTTACATCAGGTGTTTTTCTACATACTTTTTACACAGATTCTATGCGATTAATGTAACTTAATTCAATGCATCATTTTATTGTACTAGTTCTTAGGCCTGTCCTTATTTTTTTCTAAGTGATTGTGGTTTTTCTTGTGGTTTTGTAAAAATGAAAGGCTGTTGATGCTTATTCTCTGTAACTAAGAATTTTTACCTTTTGGGGAAAAAAAAAGCATTGCTATGAACTAATGAATTGAAACTTCATTTACTCATTGTAAATACACTATTGTGCAAAAAAAATTTTTTTCACTCAATTGAATTGCTAGTGTTAACTGAATTTTGTCTAGACACCATTTCTGTTGATGAAATAAAGACATATCATTATGCATTGTAAACTGATTTTCTCTGCCTCTGATCCCTGTGTTCCAAATTACGGAGTGAGAAACCTCAGGAAATCTTTTTTCCCAGAGGCCGTTTCTCTTCCTCTAGTTTGGACTCTTACTTGCTACCTGCTTAATCTGATTAGAAATCTTTAAAATTTGATAATACTAATGTGGTCCCTAAATTCTGAATTTAAAAAATTCCTAGTGCTTGTGAGAGTAGATAAAAGGCTTTAAACCCAATTTCTCGGTTTTTATATTGTGCTATCACTATGCAGAATGTTACCACAGGAAAAAACTGGGTGATGGGTATCATTTCTTGCAACTGCATGTGAATCTGCAATTATATCCAAAAAAGGTTTAATTTTTTTAAAAAACTAAATGAAAATAAATGAGGAAAAATAAACCAACACCAAGAGGCAATGAGTTGTGAGGAAAGATGTTTAGAATTGTGGCTGAGGAATCCATACAGTCACGCATTGGTGAGTGAGGGGGTACGTCCTGAGAAATGCATCCTTACACGATTTCATATTGTGAGAACATCAGGGTGTGCCACACCAACCTAGATGTGAAAGCCTATGACACCTAGACCATGCTTCTAGGTTGTAAACTTGTGCAGCGTGTAATTGTACTGGATATGGTAGGCAATTGTCACACCAGGGTGAGTATTTGTGTATGTTAATATAGAAAAGGCGCAGTAAAAATAGGGTGTTATAATCTTACAAAACCATTGTTGCGTTCCATCATTGACTGAAAACATGGTTATGCTATGCATGACTGTACAGTTTAAAAGGTGTATTCTAAAAGTGTATTTGATAGTTATGTCTTGGATTTTGATGTAAACAGAAAACAAGATATTGAATGGTGGGCAGGTTGAGTGACAGTGAGCAAACACTGGACTGGAGCTCGGAGGTGAGGGAAAGCCAGTAGGACAGAGCCGGGCGGCTGAGCTGTCAGCGAGGCTGTGAGTAACGAGTGCGTGCGCACAGCGTCAGGCAAGGCAGGGCAGGGCTGCCGAGATCCCTGTTTCGAGAAGTGCCTGCAACCGCCAGGTGGCAAAACCGAAAACCTGCCAAGTTCTGCTCCCTCGGGCGAGTCTTCATGGGCACTTAAGGAGTCAAGGAAGGCTTCCTGAGAGCAGGTGATGGGTTTTCCAAATGTGTGTTGCTCTGAAAACATCACAGTCATAACATTTTAGGTACAAGAGGTAGATTACCTATGCCTGAAGACATGAAGTTAATCCACTCTAAGAAAAACAGGTGAGTCATTGTCTCAAAATTATCTGTGGGAAAACATGGTAATTTAGAACTGATGGTCATTTGCACCTTTAACCCTGACATTTGCTCTTGCAATACAAATGACACTGATGCTTTGAAGCAAAGTAAACCTCATCAGCTGTTGTGTCCTGCAAAACAGGCATCCCCAACCTCTGGGCCGCAGACTAGTCCATGGCCTGTTAGGAACGGGCTGCCCAGCAGGAGGTGAGCAGCTGGGGAGTGAACATTACTGCCTGAGCTCCACCTCCTGCCCCATCAGCGGTGGCATTAGATTCTCGTAGCACAAACCCCACTGTGAACTGTTCATGTGAGGGATCTAGGTTGCAGCTCCTTATGAGACTCTAATGCCTGATGATCTGAGGCGGAATGGTTTCCTGAAAACATCCTCCTACCCCACTACCTCTGGTTCGTGGAAAAATTGTATTCCACGACACCAGACCCTGGTGCCAAAAAGGTTGGGGATTGCAGCTGCAAAAGAGCTTTTTTTTTTTTTTTTTTTGAGACAGTCTCACTCTTTCAGAGTGCAATGGCGTGATCTTGGCTCACTGCAACCTCCACCTCCCGGTTTCAAGCGATTCTCCTGCCTCAGCCTCCTTAGTAGCTGGGACTACAGGCCCATGCCACCAAGTCCAGCTAATGTTTTGTAGTTTTAGTAGAGATGGGGTTTCACCATGTTAGCCAGGATGGTCTTGATCTCCTGACCTCATGATTGGCCTGCCTCGGTCTCCCAAAGTGCTGGGATTACAGGTGTGAGCCACCGTGCCCGGCCTACAAAAGAGCTATTAAGCACTGTCCAGCCCCAGGTGGACAGCAGCCATTTTCTTTCCTACTTTACATGTGCTTCTTACAGGAAACTTGCATCTCCCTCTGGGGCACAGTGAGGACTGTTCCTTCTACACCAGGCCCTGCCTGCAGTTTTGTTGTATTTGGAAAGACCTGAGCTGTTCTTTAAAATTATTTTAGAATCTTTCACTCTTCTCCACCCCCCACCTCATCCCACTCTACCTCACCAGTTGGGATGCATTAGCAAGACTGTACTTAAAAGTTTAATACCAGTTGGTGAAGATGCCATGAGCAGAAGTGGGTTTCCAATTCTCCTTACTGAGCACCTATGTCTTCCTGGTACAGGCAAACACAGTACTTCCTGGTGTCAAAAAATCAAGGCCCAAAGAGATAGAGGTAGCCATACATCCCATTATGGAAGTGTCTTTCATTTCACTCAAGAGCATGGCACCCCCTGTCTCCACACCTGTCCCTGGTTCCTGCAGATCCTGACACATGCCTGCCACTGGCCCACTTAGCCACAAAGAGGCATTGCTGATTCTCCGTGGCTAGTTCTTACTCTTCCCTCTTGAAGATAAGTGCATACCTGAGACAGTGCCCTTCATCCCAAAGCAGTGAATGGAAACCTTCAGAGACACTGATGCTAGGAGTCACTGAAAACATTACATTTTACACTGGGCCCTCCAGCCTTTGTTTTTTCTTCTTTTTAGAGACAAGGCCTTGCTATCTTGCCCAGGCTGGAGTGCAGTGGTTATTCACTGGCATGATCAAAGTGCACCGCAGCTGTCAACTCTTGGCTGCAAGAATCCTCTCACCTCAGCCTCCCAAGTTGCTGGGGCTACAGGCAGGCCACCATGCCCAGCTCAAACTTGTTTTTTTAACCTCCATTTGTGCCATGTTGTTGACAACCCAGTGAAGACTTTTCAGAGTGAAAAAAAAGATTGAAATTACCAAAAACATTGCCATAGAGGCCTCTGAAACCTATTGACAAACATATGACAAAAGACGACAGAAAGTGAATAAGGACTAAAGATTGGAAAATTGGAAGCAATGGGTAAAGTATTGCCTTTGGCGTTTATACATAAATATTCATTCAAGCAATACTGTATTACATACTGAGCATCCAAGATGTCAAATACCTTATCCTTATAGCTTTCACAGGCTAGTCAGGCAGGGACATGTACAAATAAACCATTGCCCAGGGGCTGCTGACTTTTACAGACAGGAGAACAAGGCTTTCTGGAAGGACTGTGGGCCTCAGAGCAGCTGGATATGGATTTGAATTCCAGCAGGCTGTGTGATCTTTAACTGTGGAGAAAGTTAATCTCTTTGAGCCTTGTCTGAACTATAAAATGAGAACGAACAATAATAATTTGACACCCTTGTATAAGGTATAAATAATGTGAGCACATGGAATATAGCATACCCCTTTAAGGCACTTTTTGGGACGGGCACAGTGGCTCACACCTGTAATCTATGTAAGTGCTATGGGGAGCTGAGGCAGGAGGATCACTTGAGGCCAGGAGTTCCAAACTAGCCTGGGAAACATAGCAAGACCTCATTTCTAAAAAAAAAAAAAAAAAAATTTAATTAGCTGGGAGTGGTGGTGCACCTCTATAGTGCCAGCTAGTGGGAAGGCTGAGGTGGGAGACTTGCTTGAACCTGTGAGGCGGAGGTTGCAGTGAGCTCAGATCAGCCAAGTAGCAACCAGCTGAGCAGCTTCATGGGTTGGCTAGTCAGTGCACATCACAAGGCACTCTCCTGGATGGCTCAGGACCACTGGGAGGGTGAGCGGGGTGAGGAAGACATGCTGGCTTCTACTGATCCCAGGAAGCTCCTGGTGGGGCACAATCATGGCATCACCACTACCCATGAACAATCCCAGCAGGATACAAAAAGAGCATGCGAGTGTTTGCCAGTGTTTTAATCAATATTTTATTTCCGTGGCATTGATGAATTAAAAATCCAACTGGTTCATCCCCGAGAAATGAACTGATGAGAGGAAAAGCATGGAAAGTTTCTTGCCAACCTCTCCTTTATAGACAGGAAGCACATCTGACCTGACGCTGAGCGCAAAGCTCCAGGCCTGCTGTGGACCCATGTTTAAGGGGCCATCGGCTACTTTTGCTGCTACTGCAGAGCTGAGGTACTCTCTTGCAAAATATCCCACCAGGTTGTGCTGGGACTGGGGAAGAGGTGACATATCCCAATCCTCCTACTCGAGACAGAGCCGCTCTTGCCCCTAGATCTCCTCTGACAGTGTACAGCTCCTCACTGCCCGAGCATCAGACCTGCCTCAAGCAGTGTGGCCCAGCAAGGAAGTGAGAATCTGTCCCCAGCCCTCATAAGGGAAGGGTCTCCTGTGGATGTGACATGGCCCTTCACCTGGTGGGTGTCTGCGGAGGATGTGGGTCCCAAAGCGCTTCCTGTAGTTTGAGCTGACAAAGGCACGACTCTCCTCCTGCAGATAACAGCTGCTCCTGATGCATTATTTTTTCATAATAGACGAAAGTTCTAGAATCATGTTCTGAAAGAGATAGGAAATCAAAAAACAAACAAAACAGACTCAAAGGACTTGTAAGAGTCAGCCCTACCCACCCACCTGGGATTCTATATATGTCACAAATGCTGGGGATCAGAGAGCTGCTGCAGACAGCAGCTGTCCCTGTGTTTCCCCGCAGGTGAACGTCCGTCCATGTAAGAGGTGGTGCCCGATAGCATTACAGTGAAAATTCCGGTTCCTTCCTGCTGCCTCCTCTTCCTCCTCCTCCCTACTGTTGTGCTTTTTGTTGTTTTGTGCAAAAATTCAGGCCTAAAACAAAAAAGTCAATTTGTTCCTAAGCTCCATCTTAGTCCCTTTACAATTAGCCAGATTTTTTGACTTTGGATAATGTGGAAAGTGAACTCATTCAAATACAGAATTGTCCATTTTGTAACAGTCTATCTCTGATGCTAAAAATATGCTAAACTCAGGAGGCCATGTGCCGGAAGAGCGAGGGGCAGCCATGGATGAGGAAGCAGGAGCTTGAGCTGAGTCAGACAGGCTAAGGATCAAATTTGAGCTTACTTGCTCATCCAATAAATATTAATGTATCCCCCGCTACATGCCAAGGACTGTGTTTCACACAACCTAATTGTGTGATTTAGGACAACACCTATTTCCTTATCTGTAAACTAGAAATTAGCACATGGGTACAGAGAGGAAGTCCACATCGGTGTCCAGACCATGATCCAGCCCTCAATAAAGCGGTGTCCTTCCTCATCTTCTTCACATTCTTTGGTAATTGATAAATTGTGTAAAACTTCTCAGCCAAAGGTTCAACAAATTATAACAATCCACCCTCCAAACAGCCACCTCATAATCCTTGTTAATAATGAGTTGGGTTGGGCGCAGTGGCTCATGCCTGTAATCCTGGCACTTGAGAAGGCTGAGGCAGGAGGATTGTTTGAGCCCTGGAGTTCAAGGTTGCAGTGAGCCATGATGGAGCCACTGCACTCCAGCCTGGGTGACAGAGTGAGACCTTGTCTCTAAAAAATTGAAGTAAAATAAATGATAATGTTAAGTTAAAAATTACCTTCCCAAATGAGACAAAGAACCTAGAAGGCAAAGAGATTGTTCATAATATAAAATTAAAAGTTTAAAGATGTCATAAATGTGGAAAAGGGACAAGCACAGGGGGAAAAAATATTTCCATGTCAGTATAGACAATAGGTTAATATGATACCAGATAAGAGCTCCTAGAGGCTGGACGTGGTGGCTCACACCTGTAATCCCAGCACTTTGGGAGGCCAAGGCGGGCGGATCACCTGAGGTTGGGAGGTTGAGACCAGCCTGACCAACATGGAGAAACCCTCCATGTTGTACTTTTAGAAATTTTGTACTAAAAATACAAAATTAGCCAGGCATGGTGGCATGTGCCTGTTCAGGAGGCTGAGGTAGGAGAATCACGTGAACCCGGGAGGCAGAGGTTGCAATGAGCTTAGATTGTACCACTGCACTCTGGCCTGGGGGGCAGAGCAACACCCGGTCTCAAGAAAAAAAAAAATGACAATTCATGGTAGAAATACAGATAGCCAATAAACATATGTACAATCTTAGTAGTAATCACAGAAATGTAAATTAAAGACAGGGATGGGGAAGGGAGTAAGATAATGTCTGCTGTTGGCAAGAGTATGAGGAAATGGGTGCTATGCTGGTGAGAGGGTAAGTTGGAATAGTCCTCCCTGAGAAAAAATCGGCAGCATTTATCAAAACAAAATGTAGCCAGGTCTGGTGGCTCATGCCTGTATTCCCAGTGCTTTGGGAGGTCAAGGTGGGAGGATCGCTTGAGCCCAGGAAGTCGAGACTACAGTGAGCTACGATTGTACCTCTATACTCCAGCTTGGGCAATGGAACAACACCAGGCCTCTTAAAAAAAAAAAAAAAAAAAAAAGCAAGCTGGGTATAGTGTCTCATGCCTGTAATCCCAGCACTTTGGGAGGCCAAGGTGGGTGGATTACGAGGTCAGGAGATCAAGACCATCTGGCCAACATAGTGAAACTCCATCTCTACTAAAAAATACAAAAAAATTAGCTGGGCGTGGTGGCACACGCCTGTAGTCCCAGCTACTCAGGAGGCAAAGGCAGGAGAATTGCTTGAACCCAGGAGGCAGAGATTGCAGTGAGCCAAGAAAGCACCACTGCACTGTAGCCTGGGTGACACTGTGAGAGTCCATCTCAAAAAAATAAATAAATAAAAACAAAAACCCATCACTAATCATCCATGAAATGCAAATCAAAACCACAATGAGCTATTATCTTACCCCAATTAGAATGGCTACTATTGAAAAGACAGAAAACACAAATAGATGCCAGTGAGGATGTGGAAAAAGGGAACTCTTATACACGATTGGCAGGATTGTAAATTAGCATGGCCTCTATGGAAAACAGTATGGAGATTTATCAAAAACCTTAAAGCAGAACTACCATATGATCGAGCAGTCCCACTACTGGATAAAGGAAATCAGTATAGCAAAGGGATATCCGCACTCCCATGTTTATCACAGCACTATTCACAATATGAAATCAACCCAAGTGTCCATCAACAGACAAATGTATAAAGAAAAGGTGGTATATTACACAATGAAATACTATTTCGCCATATAAAAGAATAAAATCATGTCATCTGCAGAAACATGGGTGGAACTGGAGGTCATTATGTTAAGCAAAATAAGGCAGGCACAGAAAGGCAAAACTCACGTGTTGTCACTCATGTGAACACTAAAAACGTTGATGTCATTGAGGTAGTGAGTGGAATGATAGATACTAGAGGCTGGAAAGGGCATGTGGGTGGGAGGGGGGTGAAGACAGGTTGGTCAAATATACACACATACAGTTAGATAGAAAGTTCTAATGTCTGCTGGGCATGGTGGCTCAACCCTGTAATCCCAGTACTTTGGGAGGCTGAGATGGATGGATCATGAGGTCAGGAGTTCAAACCAGCCTGGCCAAGATGCTGAAACCCCATCTCTACCAAAAATACAAAAATTAGCCAGGAGCGGTGGCACATGCCTGTAATCCCAGCTACTCGGGAGGCTGAGGCAGGAGAATTGCTTGAACCTGGGTTGCAGAGGTTGCAGTGAGCCGAGATCTCACCATTGCACTCTGTCTCAAAAAAAGAAGAAAGAAAGTTCTAATGTCTGAAAGCAGAGCAGGGCGACTCTAGTACAACAATGTATTATATAATTCCAAGTAGCTAAAAGAATTTGAAATGTTCCCAACACATAAGAATGATAAATATTCAAATTGATGAATATCCCAATACCATGACATGATCATTATACATTCTATGATGCAACAAAATATCACATGTACCTCATGAATGTAAAATATCACATATCAATTAAACATATGTTTTAATAAAAATAAAAAACAGGCCGGGCATGGTGGCTCACTCCCATAATCCCAGCACTTTAGGAGGCTGAATCACTTGAGGTTGCTTTGAATATCTGTTTACTTTTCTGTACTGTGAGAAAAGGGACTGTGTTGTTCTGTCAGCTGTTTTATCCCAGCACCCAGCATACAGTGCCTGGTATCCAGTAAGCATTCAAAAAACACATCATGGGCCAGGCGTGATGGCTCACACCTGTAATCCCAGCACTTTGGGAGGCCGAGGTGGGTAGATTACTTGAGCCCAGGAGTTCAAAGCTACGGGGAGCCATGATCATGCCACTGCCTTGGAGCTTGGGTAACAGAGCAAGATACTGTTTCAAAAAACAAAAACAAAAAATTAATTAATTAATTAAGAAATAACAGATTTGGGGATGGTAAAAAGACAAAAATAAGACAGGAAATTTCTCTTTTTGGCCTATATATTTGTGTTGCCTGAATTTTTACAATTTAAACACTTATTTGTTCAAAACAAATATTAAGGAAACAAGTTTCTTATTTAAAACTGTGGTCTAGGTACTACAGATTATATGGTATTAGGAAAGGGAAAATGTTTCTCTGTTTTTCTAGGAGCAAATCTCAGTGCATTCTTCATCTCCCTAACATCCCAAAAGATTGGGAGAGTTCGCCGGGCAACTTTCTTCCTAATGTCAAAATCTCCTTCCTCTACGGCCATAATTCTGAACGCTGGCTGCAAATTAGAATCACCTGGGAGATTTACAAAGGAAGGAAGGAAGGAAGGAAGGCAGGGACGGAGGGAGGGAGGGAGGGAGGGAGGGAGAAGAAAGGAGAGAAAGAGAAAGAAAAAAAGAAAGAAAAGAAAGGAAGGAAGGAAGGAGGGAGGGAGGGAAGGAAGGAAGGGATGCAGGGAGGAAAGAGAAAAAGAAGGAAAGAGAGAAAGAGGAAGGAAGAAAGAGGGAGGGAGAAAGGGAGGGAGGGAGGGAGGAGGAAAGGGAGGGAGAGAAGAAAAGGAAAGAAAATCATGGCTCTAGCAGATAGCTTTCTGAACTTCTAAAACACAATAGATTCCCATCACAGGACAATTCTCTGTAAGGAACAGCCTAAGTGGCCAAACAACTATGGTTCTATCAGGAGTCATTTCACTCTGAAATGTCAACTACTGTAATCAGTATATATCTGACTGAGTCATAGAAATTCTGCCATCTTGAACCTAATACAACAAAATAGGCAGTTTACAGTCCATTTATTGAAAGTAGAGGATTATTTGTTTGCTAAACTAATTTCTTTTTTTCTCTCTCTCTCTCTTTTTTTTTTTTAAGAGATAGGATCTCACTGTGTTGCCCAGGTTGGGCTTGAATTCCTGACCTCAAACCATCCTCCCAGCTTGGCCTCCCAAAGTGCTGGGATTACAGGCATGAGCCACCACACTCAACCCCTTACACTAATTTCTAATGAAAGATCCCTCTGTTTACAAGAAGCACCATGTGTCAGCCACTGGTCTGTGGAGATGAGAGCTGTGGCCTCAATTCCCAAGTGTTTCCATCATTTGGGGGGTGAAGTAGACTGTCAACTCTATAATAAGCTTGGGAAAAGGTGACTATTATTAGGAAAGCTCTGTGGCCAAAGGCATTTTTTTTATAATTCCTAGAAACATAAAGAACAAAGAAGGAAGAAAAAAATGAAATAAGAAAGAAGGTTCCAGTCTGGCATGTAAGGCCCTTGGAAGTAACCACTCTGCCCCAGCAACAAATAGAAATCTGAACAAACTAAAAAGTCAGCAATTCTTCTTAGCTCTGTTGGAGAAGAGGGGTTACTGCACAAACTGCTGCCTTCAAAATTAGAAAGTCTAGGGCATAAAAGATTGAGACCCAGTCATTGGACTATAGAATGTTTCCCCTCCCCACATTCCTTACCACCACACCACTAAAGGCCTATTTACCAGAGTCTTTCTCTTTCCTTTTTCTTGAGACAGGGTCTCACTCTGACTCCCAGGCTGAAGTGCAGTGGCACAGTCCTGGCCACTTGGGAGGCTGAGGTAGGAGAATTGCGTGAGCCTGGGAGGTTGAGGTGGCAGTAAGCCATATCCATGTCACTGCACTCCAGCTTGGGGAACAGAGTGAGACCCTGTCGCAAGAAAAAAGAGAGAGAGATAGTTTTGCCATGTTGCCCAGGCTGGTCTCGAGCTCCTGAGCTCAAGGGATCAACCTGCCTTGGCCTCCTAAAGTGCTGGCATCCCAGGTGTAAGCCACTTAAGATTTTTTTCGTCTCTACAAAATATTGAGATTTCAACCAAAAAAGCACAAAGCATACTAAAGGGAAAAAAAAAAAACAGTTTGAAGAGACTGAATGAGCATGAGAATCAGAGTCAGATAGGGCACAAATGTTGGAATTATCACACCAGGAATTTAAAACTATGATTAATATGCTAAGGCCGCTAATGGAAAAAGTAGACAATATATAAAAACAGGTAGATAATGTAAGTTAGGAGATGAAAAGTCTAAGAAAGAATCACAAAAAAGTGCTAGAGATCAAAAACACTGTAAAAAAAATAAAGAATGCCCTTGATGGGCTCGTTAGTAGACTGGACACAGCTAAGGAATGAATCTCTGAGCTTGAGGATATAAAAATAAAAAACTTCCAGGACTGAAAAACAAAGATAGAAAACACTAAAGCAAACAAACGAAAACAAAATAGAACAGAATACCCAAGAATTGTGGGACAATTACAGCAGGTATAACACACATATAAGCCAGAAGAAGAAACAGAGAAAGGAAGAGAAGCAATATTTGAAGCTAAAGTACTAATATGCTCCTAAATCTGATGTCAGACACCAACCCACACATCCAGGAAGTCCAGAGAACACCAAATGGGATAAACACACCAAAACACACACACACACACACACACACACACAAACTACATTTAGGCTTATCATATTCAAATGTCAGAAAATCAAACAGAAAAAAGTATATATTGAAAGAAGACAGGGGCCAGGCACAGTGGCTCACGCCTGTAACCTCAGGCTTTGGGAGTCCAAAGCAGGCAGATGATCACAAGGTCAGGAGATCGAGACCATCCTGGTTAACATGATGAAACCTCATCTCTACTAAAAATACAAAAAATTAGCCAGGTGTGGTGGCTCGCACCTGTAGTCCCAGCAAGATTTCAGGATATAAGGTTAATGTGCAAAAGTCTATGACTTTCCTACATACCAGCAATGAACAAGTAAAATGTGAAATTAAAAGCATATGACCAGGCACGATGACTCACGTCTGTAATCCTAGCACTTTGGGAGGCTGAGGCAGGTGGATCACAAGGTCAGGAGATCGAGACCGTCCTGGCTAACACAGTGAAACCCTGTCTTTACTCTGTTTCTTCTTCTGGTTTATATGTGTGTTATACCTGTTGTGATTGTCCCACAGTTCTTGGGAATTCTGTTCTATTTTGTTTTTGTTTGTTTGTTTTAGTCTTTTTTATCTTTGTTTTTCAGTCCTGGAGGTTTTTTATTTTTATATCCTCAAAAATCCAAAAAAATTAGCTGGGCGTGGTGCCGTGTGCCTGTGGGTCCCAGCTATTCAGGAGGCTGAGGCAGGAGAATTGCTTGAACCCAGGAGGCAGAGGTTGAAGTGAGCCGAGATAGCACCTCAAGACTACACTCCAGCCTGGGTGACAGAGTAAGACTCCATCTAAAAAAAAAAAAAAGTTACATTTCCTCAGTGTAAATTATCTTTTACTCCTACTTATATTTATAAATACAATAAAGTCCATACAGAAAAGAAAAGAGAGAGCTCATCCACTTCAGCTTCATCACCTTCTCTCCAGGATTCTGAGCTTGGCTGGCCTCTCCCAAAAAAATAAACTGAAGAATTAAGAAAATCCATCTCACCTAAAAACTGCTGTATCTCCCTCAACAATACAAAGGCTTCTCTTGCATGGAAGGTACAGAAAAAAGAAAATGGTGAAAATTGTATTTCTGACTTTGCAAATGCAAATAAGAAGCAGTGGATGGTCTGAAGGTAATGAGTTATCCCAATGGATTGTTCACAGTCAGTTACAGATTGAACTTGTTCTACTCTTTTCCCCCTTCTCACTATTGCACTTAACAGGAAAGAGGGAAGGGAAGGGAGGTGGAGGGGAAGGGGAAGGGGAAGGGGAAAGGGAAGGGAAGGGAAAAAGGAAGGAAGAGAGGGAGGAGAAAGAAAGAAAGAAGAAAAAGAAAAGAAAGAAAGAAAGAAGAAAGAAAGAAAGAAAATTTTTAAAAAAGATGTAGCTGCCATTGGCCAAATAATTCTATTTTTTTTTATTTTTAGAGACAGAGTCTCACTCTGTTGCCCAAGCTGGAGTGCAGTGGCATGATCTTGGCTCACTGCAGCCTCAACCTTCCAGTCAAGTGATCCTCCCAAGTAGTTGGGACCACAGGCATCCCCCACCACACCTGGCTAATTTTTTTTTTTTTTTTTTTGAGAAACAGGGTTTCATCATGTTCCCCAGGCTGGTCTTGAACTCTTGAGCTTAAGTGATTCCCTACCTTGGCCTCCCAAATTGCTGGGATTATAAGCATGAGCCACCATGCCTGGCCCCAAATTATTCTAAAATAGTGGTTCTTAACCCTGGCTGCACATTGCACTCACCAAGGGAGTTTTAAAAATATTGATTCCTGAATCCTACCCACAGAGATTCTGGTTTTATTATAATTGGAGGGTCCTGGACACGATGGTTTTTAAGCCTCTCAGATGGCTTTAATGTGTAGCACGGGTTAAGAACCCTGCTCTAGTTTGGCATAGAGTTCTAAGCACCCATACATTGATCCTAAGCATAGTCTTCTGAATAAATGGCTGATCACTGACAAGAAAAAGATATCAGCTTGAAAGAAGCATTTAGTAAAAATCCAAGTAGGTTGATTTGCTCTCATGGTATGGCTGTAGTACAGTAACATCAGTATCTAAACCCACAGGAGATGTAAAACTGGGGCAGAGGGATTCAGTCATTATTAACACAAAGAATGGAACAAAGGAAGAAACAAGCATGTGAGCTCAACTCAGACGCTCTCCCACAAACCTTGGGGGAATTTTCTCTGTAATGGAAACAGTTGACTATTGGGAGCAGTGAGTAAGCAAGTGTCATCCTTTGTTCCAGAACTGAGAAAAATCCACAGTAAATATCCATTTCATGTTTACAGCGTCTGGGAAATGTTGATCCCACAGTGGTTTTTCATAGAACAAAATTAAAATCAATACAATATTGATTTTTGTCTTTGTAAAATATATCACCAAATATTTGTATACGACTTTGAAATGTCAAAGGTATTAAAACAATGAAGTACACCCTCCTTTTTTGGTAAGATGGGGGCAACTCAAGGTTACAAATGATTCCTCCTCTGGACCGTTTTCCACACTGTGACAGAAGGGCTTTCTAAACTGCAGTTCTGATTCAGTCCCTTCTCTGCTCCACATCCTCTGTCAGTTCCCTATGGCTTCCTTACAGAGCCTCCATGCCCACTCCTCAGCCTTCCCTCCCTCTGCCCCCTCCTACCACCCTGTGCTCTAGCCGCATGCAGCTCCTCAGACAGCACTGCTGTGTCTTGCCTCTTAGCTTTTGTCTGCGCTTCTCCCTCTACCAGGATGGCTTCTTTCATGTGCCCCAGTCCTCCCGGTTTTGGAAACACTTGTCACATTTTTCAAGATTTAGTTCAAAGTAACTTCAACTATGAACTTTTCTCTGACCTATCCATATGACCACTCCCTCCTTTCTCACTCATTCCCACTAACATGACATCGTACACTTGATATATTTACATGTTTACCTGTCAAATTTTCCTTCTACACTCTAAGCCCTTTGATGTCAGAGACTGTATTTTATCCATTTATATGCCCAGTACTTATAAAGGTGTTTGGTATAAAGTAAGTATTCTCTAAGTTTATTTTATGAATCGAATTTAACTGAAAGTATTGAATGAATATTTTATCTCTCCATAAATAATCTGCCTCTCTGTCAACACAAACATACATAAACACCCCAGGAGTGATGAAAGAAAAAAGCATCCAGATTGGAACAGCTCTTGTGATAGTTCCATGATCAGTAGGGCTGTCTGTCTTACCATTGATGTTCTGTGCCCAGTGACTGAAGGCAGAGGTGAGGAGCTGTTTTCCTGGTGAGGAAAATCCAAGCAGGAGCTATTCTGAGAACTAGCGCTCTCTGAGTCACTGTGCAGATGTCGCTTTTCAGACAGCAATCTGGACAGAAAGCTGCCCTTGCGACTGCCTGGGTGAGATCTGTCTATCCAGAGCCCACTCTCTCTCATGCTGCCTTCACTGTCTCTGCAGTGACTATGAAGATCTGTGAGAGGCTCACCTGAGGGCTCCAGGTCCTGGGACTGCTCCCAGGTTCCTATTGCATGGGATGGACAGTTTCTAGGGGCCATAGTTGTACCTAGCCAGGACTGGGATATTGTATTCTGTAAGCCAAATGAGGAATAGTCTGATTGCTGTCCCAGGTGCTGATTTCCACCACTGCCAGCCCAGGGACAAGGGCTGTGAACATGGAGCTGTCCGCTGAGCTGATCCTTCTCAGACCAGTCTTTTTTCCCATTGGAAGGGTCTACTTCAAGTTGCCTGGGCTGTGGGATTTGCCACGTGGTTTTAGACTTTGGAACATTAACTCGAATGACTTGCTGTTGATTGTTAGCTTGAAGTGGAGAGATTCTTTCAGGCAAGGAAGAACAAATCATACACTGCTGGGCCACTGAATATTTCTTCAAATGGAATGGAGGAGGGCCTGTTTCATCCTCAATGCCCTCACTGCTGGATTTCTTATAAAGTGTTCTCATAATTTTTCTAATGCCCAGATGAAATATTTCCAGTATGTTGAGTAACAAGGAAATGGCTGCAATGCTGTGCATAAAAAGCATGAAAATTGTCTTCTCAGTGGGCCTGGATACAAAGCAATCCACTGCATTGGGGCAAGGAGGTTGAGTGCATTTGTAAAGGGGGTGCATTTGAAACCCATAAAGGATATATTGGCCTATCATGAATCCTACTTCCAGTACAGATCTGGTCAAGATGTGTAAGACATAAGTACGCAGCAGACATCCTTTCAGAGGGACTTTATGGATCCTCTTCTGCTCCTCTAGCCTCCTCAGTTCCCTATCTATCCTTTGCTGCTCCTCCAGGTCAAGCTCTGGATTCTCCATCTGGGCTCTAAGGTGTGACTTTTTCCTCTGCCTCTCTTTCTCAAAGGCCCTGAGCCTATAAAGTGCATGGCCCATATAGACCAAAGAAGGAGAAGACACGAAGATGATCTGTAAAACCCAGAACCGGATCAAAGAGATAGGGAAGGCATCATCATAACAGATATTGTTGCAACCTGGCTGCCGGGTGTTGCAGGCAAATGCTGACTGTTCGTCATCCCAGACATCCTCGGCAGCCACACGAAGTACCAGCATTCGGAAGATGAAAAGGATGGTCAGCCAGATTTTCCCCACTATGGTTGAGTGGGAGTGAACTTCCTCTAGGATGCCACCCAATAAGTTCCAATCCCCCATGGTTAAAGACTAATGTCTGAAATATACAGAAAACAGAGATTAATAGTACCCATGGTTGTAATATATAGACACAGACTCAAAAATATAGCAGGTTCTTTTGTATGTCTGCAAAACTATGAAGGATCTTCCAGCCCTAATATTTACAGCCCATGCTTAAAATAAGATATTTCTTAAGATATTAATTTTTGAAAAAACACTAAAGACCCCACCATTTCACCAAGTTTCCATCCTATCCTCTTTTACTCCCCCCACACAGATGCCTGCTATTCTAGTATACTAATAGGCCTCCGTATTTGCACAATTGATTCTAATTGCACCATTGTATTCATTTTTCTATCCATACGAGATGCTCTATTTACCATACATCTGACATGATCTTAAAGGAGTCTCAGTTCCTCAGGAAGTATTCCCTAACCATCCCAAGTTGTAAGTTTCCCATTCCAGAATTCTCACAACATTATTGTTAATACTATTCATCTGGGACTGTGCCTAAATGAGTTTTGTGATGGTTGTGGCTTATGTTCCCCTTCCTGGAAGTACCCTTGCAGATAGAGACTCTAAAGCATGTTGCTCATTGCACACAGAAGCCTTCAACATATAATAGTGAACAGAATTGTCTTTTCACTTTAAAATTCTGTTCCTTTACCCTATCACCAAAATAACCATCAACAGGCAAAATAAAGTAAATCCTCATGATATGTTATACAGGGCTTTCACTGCAAGACAAAATATAGGTAAAGAAAATATAAATCCATCAAGTAAACCCTCAGGAACTGGCTCATATCAGGGTAGCAGCAAAGATTAGGCAGACACAGACACAATAACACATAATTACATCCATTAAGCCACATCTGGAACATCATGTTTTCCTGGAATTTTTGCTAACTTAGAAGAAAAGTGAATATAAACTGCTTCTCTAGCAAGCTTAGGATCTGGGAAACAATCCAGGTGTAGCTGACATGAACAGTTACTTCGTTTATCCCAAAAAGCTGGTGCTTTTCAAGGTTCAGTGAAAAAACTTAGTAGGTTAAAGCTTTCCAAGATGTGGAAGGCTTCTAGATAAAAAAGATATAGAGGAAAAATAGGAAAGCATTATTAAGTTAAAATAGATAATGAGGCCGGGCACGGTGACTTACACTTGTAATCCTAGCACTTTGGGAGGCCAAGGCGGGCAGATCACTTGAGGTCAGGAATTTGAGATTAGCCTGGCCAACATGGCAAAACCCTGTCTCTACTAACAATACAAAAATTAGCCCAGGTGTGGTGGTGCACATCTGTAATCCCAGCTACTCAGGAGGTGAAGGCAGGAGAATTGCTTGAACCCAGGGTAGGGCAGAGATTGCAGTGAGCTGAGATCATGCCACTTCACTCCAGTCTGGGTGAAATAGCAAAACTCTGTCTCAGAAAACAAAAAAAAGACAATGAAACAATTATCCCCTTCCATAATTCATTCATTCAGTAATATTTGCTAACATCTTTCTATTGGCCAGGTGGAGTGGCTCATACCTGTAATCCCAACACTTTGGGAGACTGAGGTGGGTGGATCACTTGAGGTCAGGGGTTCAAGACCAACGTGGCCAACATGGTGAAACTCCGTCTCTACTAAAAATACAAAACTTAGCTGAGCATGGTGGTGCATGCCTAAAATCCTAGCCACTCAGGAGTATGAGGCAGGAGAATTGCTTGAACCCAGGAGGCAGAGGTTGCAGTGAGCCAAGGCCTGGGAGACAAAGCAAGACTCTGTCTCAAAAAACAAAATAAAGAAACTCAAACGGCTATCGCCTAGGCATTGTTCTAGATGCCAGGAATTCAAATAACAGGATATATTTGGTCCCCAATCTCACAGTACTTGATCACTAAGGACTCCCACTTAATCTATAAAATGAACCAAGGCTGATAATACAAAAATGAATGTCAACCCCAAAAAAAATAAGAGAAAAAACTTGGAATCCTCAGATTTTTTTTCCTATTCCTCCCCCCCACCAAAAAAAATTGATTCCAGATAGAACAAAATATTAATTGTAAAAAAGTAAGCCATAAAAGTATTAAAATAAATTATAAAATAATATGTTTTGTGACCTTGAAGTAGAAGGCTTTTTAAGCACATCAGTGCCAGAAATTATAATTAGAAAAAATATAGATTCTAGCTGGCATGGTGACTCATTCCTGTATTCCCAGAACTTTAGGAGGTGGAGGTGGGAGGACTGTTTGAACCCAGGAGTTACAGACCAAGCTGAGCAATATAGCGAGGCCCTTGTCCCTACAAAAAATAAATGTAAAAAGTTGGCCAGGCACAATGGTGAGTGCCTATAGACCTAGCTACTTGGGAGGCTGACATGGGAGGATCACTTGAGCCCAGGAGTTTGAAGCTACAATGAGTCGTGATTGCACTACTGCAGTTCAGCCTGGGTGACAGAGTGAGACTCTTCCTCAAAAAAAAAAAAAACAAAAAAACAAAAAAAAAACAGATTCTATCAGCAAAACTGAATGGTAAAGGTGGAGAGATCCAAAGGCATCTGGGTCTAGAGAATAACAACAACAAAAATGGTACAAAAAGGAGATACACTAAATAGGTAGAAAGGATCACTCAAAGACAAAAAGAAAAAGTAAGACAATGACAGAAGGGAATAACACAGGGGAAAAAAGAGTCTACAGATAAATATGAGAAATGGCCAAGGAGAGAGAGGAGGAAAACCATGAGGATGGTGTCTCTGAAACCAAAGCAGAGTTTCAAGAAGGGGAATAGTTGACAAAGCCAAATACACACACACACACATACACACACACCACTATTTAAATAAATTTAATTTAATGGTGATATACCATGCTCAAGGATTGAAAATTGCAATATAGGTAAAGATGTCAATTCTCCCCCAAATTAACTAATCCAAAGGTTCAGTGTGAAATTGTAAATCACTAAGTAAAATAAAACTATAAATGTACATGTATATGTATGCACATATCCATGAGACGTATATGATTTTATTGAGGATGAAGAAAAAAATGCAGAAGGATACACACCAGGAATTCGTATAGGTTACCTGAGGTCTACTGAATGTGATGAGAGTGGAGGGAAAGTTAAGGTGGATAAAAGAGAGGCAAAAAAGAGAAAGAAAAGGAAAAAAGAGTTCTAAGAAAGCATGACTGATTTTTTATCAAAAGTGTACATTATGTAAATTTTTACCTGTATGTACATATATAAATATAAATAAATTTTTAATAAAATTGAAGAAGTGGTAGATAATCTCAGAATTTGGAAGAGTTATTAAGACTTTTATAATTTACTCAATGTACTTGTGAATTGTTTGAAATTCAAAAATTAAGAATGCAGCCATTTATATTACTTGCAAATAAAAATCAGATATTAAAATTCAGGACTCATATCTCATTAACCAAAAGCAATAATTTACTAAATTCTATCCTGTCTTAAAGAGTTTTGGTATTTTTCCATAATTATTTTCTTTAAAAATTCTAGTTATTATTCTTTATTTTACAAATGGATTTCCTCTGCAGGTAGATAACTGGAAAAATAAATAAATAAAGGATTTCTTTAGCACTTTAAAAAAAACCTATAGCTTCTATTTTCTATAGAAACCCAGAGGTGGGAAAGCTAACTCATGTCAATTTTACTCCTGTTTGGCAGTGTTAAGCTATATAATACTTCTTTTTGCCACTGTGTCTTTAAAGTGTGGAAATTATTCTTTTTAAATAGCAAGTAAAGGAAAACTGAGCTTAACCTATATGAAAAACAGAAATACAATCTTACATATTAAAATACAAGACATTTTGTCCTTTAGACAACCAGTCCATTTTCTAAAAATAACTATTTCTTACCACTAAATTAGTGTGGGTCTTAGAAATATTCTTGAATTTTCTTTTATTTATCAAATACAAATTTAGCACCTCCTATGTAAAAAGCTGATGGTCCTTTTCATCATATTATTTCAGATCTTGTCTTTCTACCCCCACAAGGAGTTTCTATATATTTCTCATAAACAAGAGAGTCCACATATTTACTACTTACCTTATGGGTGAACAAAAAAATCACGATTGGGTTCTCAGAACCTTAAAGTTGCACTGTGTGTGGCTCATTAGTGGAAAAATTGCTGCTGGTTGCAGATATAAAGGCTCTGATCAGGTGGCTGTGGGGCCCTAATCCAGAATGAGCACAGCTATTTTGATCAATGGAGTCTAACCTAGTCCTCCCCCAAGGTTCAAAATGTCCTCTGGTGCTTTGCAATTTTCTTACAGTATTTTTATTTAATTGATACCAAGCTGGGACCTCTCCTGGTGTAACATATTTGGAAATGGAAAGTGAAACAAATGAGAATTTTCATTTTGCATTGGTGAATGCATACAGTAATTTAAGTTCGGGCACATTTCTTTCAGTCTGTTGATTGTTCTAGGAATCGATGTTCACAGATCAATGAGTCATGTCCGATTTCATAAACAGCTGCCTGGGGTGAGTCTGGCCTCATAAATGTGAACAAATAATAATGGAGTGGAAATCAAACCTAAAGTGTTATTGCAAATCATGCTATGCTTGAAAGAAGTAACATCTCAAAAAGAGAATAAACATATGTAGAGTTGGATGTGATGGTTCATGCCTATAATACCAGCACTTTGGGAGGCCAAGGCGGGAGGATTGCTTGAGGCCAGCAGTTGGAGACCAGCCTGAGTAACATTATGAGACCCCCATCGTTACAAACAATAATAACAATTAACAGGGCATTGTGATGCATCCCTGTAGTCTTAGCTACTCAGGAGACTGAGGAGGAAAGATAACTTTAGCCCAGGAGTTCAAGGCTGCAGTGAGCTATGATTGCACCACCCGTTCCAGCCTAGGTGACAAAGCAAGACTCTCAAAAGAAAAGAAAAGAAGGCCAGCATGCAGTGGCTCATGCCTGTAATCCCAGCACTTTGGGAGGGTACAAGCAGATCGCTCGAGCCCAGGAGTTTGAGACTACCCCGAGCAACACTGCAAAACCCCGTCTCTACAAAACAATACAAAAATTATCTGGGCATGGCGGTGTGCACCTGTAGTTCCAGCTACTTGGGAGGCTGAGGTGAGAGGATCGCTTGAGCCCAGGAGGTGGAGGCTTCACTGAGCTAAGATCGCAATACTGCACTCCAACCTGGGCAACAGAGCAAGACTCCGTCTCAAAAAAAAAAAGAAAAGAAAAATAGGAAAGAAAAAATATAAACCTCCCCCTACCCCTCTCCTCCTCCTCCTACTTCCTCTTCTTTCCCCTCCCCTTCCTCCTCTTCCTCCTGCTTGGACCTGGAGGGTTCCGGAGGGTGGTGCCGCTGGGTACCGGTGCTGCACAGCCTGCTCCCTAGATGCAGACACCCACACAGTCAAACCCTACAGACTCCATCTTCCAGGAAGGTCCACAGCTAGCAGCCGCCTGCCTCCCAGGCCCCAGCACAGGACACGCGGGGTGCGAGGCCACACAGCGCCAGACCCTCCACCGGGCCGCGGATGGCACGGAGCTGCCTCGAGGTGAGCAGGGGCGTGGGGGCCGGAGGGTGTGCAGACGTCCTGGAGGCTGAGGGCTGTCGCTCAGAAGCTGGTGCTCATCGGAACTTGCTGCTGGCCCGAGTCGCTCCCCTGGCTCCCTTCTCTGGGTGGAACTTCACGTGGATCTGATTGCGCAGCACAGCTGCCCTCAGTATCCAGCCTTTGGCGCCGTGCTGAAACTCCCTGCCCATCCGCAGAGACTTCTAGAAGGTGGTGCTGCGCTAATCCACATCCTGGACATCCAGGATCTTGCTGTGCTAGTCCACTCAGGTGCTGATCAGCCCCTCCCGGATCCGCTGCGTCAGCCCACCTTCCCGGGCTGCCACCGTGGGGCTTAGGGCACTGCCACCCCTGTGCGTGTTGAGGGCGCGGCTGCGAATCTGGGCCTACAAGGTCCTGACGGTTCGGTGGGGGGAGGGCAGTGGGGGAGGCACACATGTCCCAGAGCAGATCGTCCTACATCTCCTTTTGTGTGTGTGTGTGTGTGTGTGTGTGTGTGTGACAGAGTCTCACTTTTTTTTTTTTAATCGTATTTAGGTTCTAGGGTACATGTGCAGATCATGCAGGATTGTTGCATAGGTACACACATGGCAATGTGGTTTGCTGCCTCCATCCCCCCCCCCCCCCCCGACATCTGGCATTTCTCCCCATGTTATCCCTCCCCTACCTCCCCAACCCTCCGCAGTCCCTCCCTTGGCCCCTCCAACAGACCCCAGTGTGTGATGTTCCCTTCCCTGTATCCATGTGTTCTCATTGTTCAACACCCGCCTATGAGTGAGAACATGCAGTGTTTGATTCTTGTGTCAGTTTGCTGAGAATGATGGTTTCCAGATTCATCCATGTCCCTACAAAGGACACGAACTCATTTTTTTATGGCTGCATAGTATTCCATGGTGTATATGTGCCACATTTTCCTTGTCCAGTCTGTCGTCGATGAGCATGTGGGTTGGTTCCAGGTCTTTGCTATTGTAAACAGTGCCGCAGTGAACATACGTGTGCATGTGTCTTTATGATAGAACGATTTATAATCCTTTGGGTATATACCCAGTAATGGCATGGCTGGGTCAAAAGGAATTTCTGTTTCTAGGTCCTTAAGGAATCGCCACACTGTCTTCCACAATGGTTGAAGTAGTTTACACTCCCACCAACAGTGTAAAAGCGTTCCTATTTCTCCACAACCTCCCCAGCATCTATTGTCTCCAGATTTTAATGATCACCGTTCTAACTGGTGTGAGGTAGTATCTCGATGTGGTTTTGATTTGCATTTCTCTAATAATCAGTGATGATGAGTGTTTTTTCATATGTTTGTTGGCCTCATGTATGTCTTCTTTTGAAAAGTGTTATATCCTTCTCCCACTTTTGGATGGGTTTGTTTGTTGTTTTCTTGTAAATCTGTTTAAGTTCTTTGTAGATTCTGGATATTAGTCCTTTGTCAGATGGGTAGATTGCAAAAATTTCTTCCCGTTCTGTTGGTTGCTGGTTCACTCTAATGTTGGTTTCTTTTGCTGTACAGAAGCTGTGGAGTTTTATTAGGTCGCATTTGTCTATTTTGGCTTTTGTTGGCAATGCTTTTGGTGTTTTAGTCATGAAGTCCTTGCCTATGCCCATGTCCTGAATGGTTTTGCCTAGGTTTTCTTCTAGGGTTTTTATGGTATTAGGTCTTTATTTTAAGTCTTTAATGCATCTGGAATTAATTTTAGTGTATTTGTATCCCAGGCTGGAGTGCCAGGCTGGAGTGCAGCGTTGCCATCTTGGCTCACTGCAACCTCTGCTGGGATTACAGGCGTGCACCACCACGCCCAGCTCATTTTTTGTTTTTAGTAGAGACAGGGTTTCACCATCTTGGTTGGTCATGCTGGTCTCGAACTCCTGACCTCAGGTGATCCACCCACCTTGGCCTCCCAAAGTGCTGGGATTACAAGCGTGAGCCACCTTATATGGTTGAGGTTGATTATTTGTAATTCAATTTTACCTCCCTTTATTGTTGTCTGAATTTACCTTAGAGATTACACATACATCCTTTACTTATCAATGTTTAATGTTCTGCCTCTGATGAAATGCATTCAAGGTATTACATTCATTACTTTTCAGGTGACTTTTAACCTAATGCTATACAAATATACTTATTAATACATCATATGTTTTTACCTCTAGTTAATTCTGACAGACAATTTGTACTCTGGGCTGATGTGCCAGGCTAGTGGGATTTTAATGTCACCTGTCTACCTTTCATTATCATCCTTTTTAAAAACTACATGACCGAAAATAGAATAGGCAGGTGATACTGATGAACTACCAGTAATTTTGTGCACTTCTACATTTTATATGGAAAAGAGCAGGCTTACAAATGTGCCTTAGAGCTGTGATCTGAAACCCTCATTAGGTTCTAGTGATGCCCTTGCAGTCAACACCTCTAAGATGGCACTCAGATTACGTGCCTGAGAGGTGACTAGTGGAAGATGCTGTACATTGAGAGTTTGGAGTCCTGGCCTGTTGGCACTGGGCAGGCAGATCACAAGGTCAGGAGATCGAGACCAGCCTGGCTAACATGGTGAAACCACATCTCTACTAAAAAATACAAAAAAAATTAGCTGGGCATGGTGACACATACCTGTAGTCCCAGCTACTCAGGAGGCTGAGGCAGGAGAATCTCTTGAACCCAGGAGGCAGAGATTGCTGTGAGCCAAAATCTTGCCACTGCAGTCCAGCCTGGATGACAGAACGAGACTCCATCTCAAAAAAAAAAAAAAAAAAAAAAAAAAGAAAGAAAAAATGGAAGTCAATCTCACACACACAAAAAAACAGCAGAATATCCTAAATAAAACATTAGTAAACTATATCCAGCAATATGTTTATATATATATAATACATTACTTCAAAGTTGTGTTTATTATTGTGTTGACAAGGAGTTTTAAGAAAATAAGGAGGCTGGGTGCAGCAGCTTATGCCTGTAATCCCAGCACTTTGGGAGGCCAAGGTGGGTGGATCACCAGAGGCCTGGAGTTCGAGACCAGCCTGGCCAATATGGTGAAACCCTGTCTCTACTAAAACTACAAAAAATTAGCCAGGCATGGTGGTGGGCACCTGTAATCCCAGCTAGTCAGGAGGCTGAAGAAGGAGAATCACTTGAACCCGGGGGACAGAGATTTCGGTGAGCTGAGATCACAGCATTGCATTCCAGCCTGGGCAACAAGAGCAAAATTCCATCTCAAATAAATAAATAAATAAATAAATAAAGTAAAAATAAAATTAAGTTTATTCTGAAACTGCAAGGTTTAATTTTTAATGATTTAATTTACCATATTTAATAAAGGGGGAAATAAATAAGTTTTTTGTTTTTTTTTTTTTGAGCTGGAGTCTCACTGTCACCCAGGCAGAGTACAGTGGCACAATCTCGGCTCACTATAGCCTCTGCCTCCTAGGTTCAAGTGATTCTCCAGCCTCAGCCTCCTGAGTAGCTGGGATTACAGGTCTGCATCACCATGCCCAACTAATTTTTGTGTTTTTAGTAGAGACGGGGTTTCACCATGTTGGCCAGGCTGGTCTGGAACTCCTGACCTGAAGTGATGCACCTGACTTGTCCTCCCAAAGTGCTGGGATTACAGGTGTGAGCCACTGCACCTGGCCTAGAAAGAAATTTTTGTAAGCTGATAAACAGTATACATTTTTTCTTCTTTTTCTGAGACAGAGTCTCACACTGTCTCCTAGGCTGGAGTGCACTGGCATAATCATGGCTCACTGGAGCCTTGACTTTCCAGGCCCAAGCAGCCCTCCCACTGAACCACCGAAGTAGCCGGGACCACAGGGGTGTGTTACCACACTCCAGCGCCATGACATCTGGCTAATTTTTTTTTTAAGACAGTCTCACTCTGTCACCCAGGCTGGAGTGCAGTGGTGCCATCTCAGCTCACTGCAACTTCTGCCTCCTGATTTCAAGTGATTCTTGAACCCAGGAGGGCTAATTTTTTGTATTTGTAGTAGGGATGGGGTTTCACCATGTTAGCCAGGATGGCCTCAATCTCCTGACCTCGTGATCCACCCGCCTTGGCCTCCCAAAGTGCTGGGATTACAGGCGTGAGCCACTGCGCCTGGCCCTGGCTAATTTTTTTTTTTATTTTTGTAGAGACAGGGTCCCACCATGTTGCCCAGGCTGGTCTTTAACTCCTGGGTTCAAGTGATCATCCTGCCTTGGCCTCCCAAAGTGCTGGGATTACAGGCATGAGCCAGTGCACCCTGCCAAACTTTGTGTCCTTGATGTAGAAGCTGGTAAAAAAGAAAAATAAATAAATGAGTAAATAAAAGAAAGCAGGGCCTCAAATATGAACACCTGTGTTCATAATACTCCACGGTAGCCTAAATGTGGAAACAATCCAAATGTCCACTGAATGGTTAAATAAAAAGTGATAGGCTGGGCACAGTGGCTCACCCCATAATCCCAACACTTTGGGAGACTGGGAGGGAGGGTTGCTTGAGCTCAGGAGTTCAAAACCAGCCTGGGCAACATTGCAAAACCACATCTCTATAAAATATACAAAAATTAGCTGGATATGGTGGTATGTGCCTCCAGTCCCAGCTACTTAGGAGGCTGAGAGGATCACTTAAGCCCAAGAAGTCAAGGCTGCAGTGAGCAGTGACTGCATCATTGCATTCTAATCTGAGCAACAAAGTGAGACCAAAAAAAAAAAAAAAGTAAATAAATAAATAATAAAATAGACCAGACATAGTGGTTCATGCCTATAATCCCAGCACTTTGGGAGGCCAAAGTGTGTGGATCACTTGAGACCAGGAGTTTGAGACCAGCTGGGCCAACATGGTGAAACACTGTCTCTACTGAAAATAAATAAATAAGTAAATAAATAGCCGGCCATTGTGGCGCACACTTGTAGTCCCAGCTACTAGGGAGGCTGAGGCATGAGAATCGTTTGAACCTGGGCGAGGAAGTTGCAGTGAGCTGAGATCATGCCACTGCATTCCATCTTGGGCAACAAAGAGAGACTCTGTTCCCAAAAAAATAAAATGCCGTAGATGCATATGATGGAATATTATTCAATCTTAGAAAGGAAGAAAATTCTGACGTACTCTACAACATGGATGAACCTTGAAGATATTATGCTAAGTGAAACAAACCAGACACGAAAGGACAAATATTGTGTGATTCTACTTTTTTTTTCCTTTGAGATGGAGTCCTGCTCTATCACCCAGGCTGGAGTGCAGTGGCGAGATCTCAGCTCACTGCAACTTCCACTGCCTGGGTTCAAGCGACTCTCTTGCCTCAGCCTCTGAAGTAACTGGGATTACAGGCACACACCACCATGCCAGCCAATTTTTTTGTATTTTCAGTAGAGACAGGGTTTTGCCATGTTGGCCAGGCTGGTCTCAAACTCCTGACCTTAGGTGATCCACCCCCCTTGGCTTCCCAAAGCGCTGGGATTACAAGCGTGAGCCACCATGCCCAACCCGATTTCACTTCTCTTTTTGAGAATGGAGTCTCGCTCTGTTGCCCTGAGTGGCATGATCTCAATTCACTGCAACTTCCGCCTCTTGTGTTCAAGGGATTCTCCTCCCTCAGCCTCCCTAGTAGCTGGGACTACATGTGCGTGTCACTATGCCCAGTTAATTTTTGTGTTTTTAAATAGAGACGGGGTTTCTCCATGTTGGCTAACCTGGTCTTGAACACCTGACCTCAGGTGATCTGCCTGCCTCGGTCACGCAAAGTGCTAGGATTACAGGCATGAACCACCTCACCAGGCCGTGTGATTCCACTTCTGTGAGCTACCCAGAATAGTCAAATTAACAGAGAGTGTTCATAGAATAGTGGTTACCAAAGGCTGGAAAGCAAGTGGGGAATGGTTACTGTCTAATGTCTGTTGAATGCATAGAGTAGGTAGAGTTTCAGTCGGGAAGATAAAAACAATTTGGAGATGGGTGGTGGTGATGACCACATGTGAGTGTAATTAATGTCACTGAACTGTATATTTTAAAATGGTTAAACTGGCCAGGTGCAGTGGCTCATGCCTGTAATCCCAGCACTTTGGGAGGCTGAGGCAGGTGGGTCGCCTGAGGTTGAGAGTTCGAGACTAGCCTGACCCAACATGGAGAAATCCTGTCTCTACTAAAAATACAAAATTAGCCAGGCATAGTGGCACATATCTGTAATCCCAGCTACTCGGGAGGCTCGGGCAGGAGAATCACTTGAACCGGGGATATGGAGGTTGCAGTGAGCCGAGATCATACCATTGCACTCCAGCCCGGGCAGCAATAGCGAAACTCTGTTTCAATAAAATAAAATAAAATAAAATGGTTAAACTACTACATTTTATTATAGATATTTGCCACAATTTTTTTTCAAACTGTGCATAACAGCATTACTTTTAACAGTCCCGAACTAGAATACAAATGTATATGACAGTGGGATAAATTGTGGTTCAACTGAAATATATACAACAGTGAGAATTTACTATTGCTATACTCAACACAAGCATGAATCTCACATGCTGCTTAATGAAAGAAGCCAAATAGTATCTACAGTTACAATTCCATTTGAAAGTTCAAAGACAAGCAAAATGAATCTATAATAATATAAATCAGGGATAGTGCTCTGATAGTGTTTGTCCCTAGGGAGAAGGAAGGACTAATACTAGGAATGGTGACGGTGGGCACTCTGGAGGGCTGGTAATGTTCTCATTCTTGATCTGGGTGCTGTTACACAAGTGTTCACTTTGTGAAAACTCACCATTTCTTTCATGCACTTTTCTATGTGAATGCCATACCTCAATTTTGAGTTTGACATTTTTATGTCTGTACCTTCTTCCTAACAAGGCAAGAACTATAACATTTGTATGCTTCCTTGATCTCCTCTACTCGCCATTATGTTGATACTGTCTAAAATTATAATTCTGATTTACTGCTTTCTAAAAATATCTTTCTCTCCCTATATATATCTTACCAAGGTATCTGAACACTGTTATCCCCATAGCTTTTGCAGTATCTTCTGGACTTTTTGTTGAGTATTTTTTCCGAAATGTTTCAATGTGAATCATTGGCAAATCTTTTTAAAAAATTTTTAAAACTTTTCTGTAACTTTAGAGGTACAAATGGTTTTCAGTTACGTGGATGAATTGCATACTGCTGAAGTCTAGGATTTTAGTGCACCAGTCACTGAAGTCACAAATATTGTACTCAATATAGGCGCAGTAGCTCACACCTATAATTCCAGCACTTTGGGAGGCCAAGGCGGGCGGATTGCCTGAGTTTGGGAGTTTGAGACCAGCCTGGCCAGCATGGTGAAACCCCATCTCTACTAAAAATACAAAACTTAGCCGGGCATATAGGTGCCGGCAATCCCAGCTACCCAGGAAGCTGAGGCAGGAGAATCACTTGAACCTGGGAGGCAGAGGTTGCAGTGAGCCAAAATGGTGCCATTGCACTCCAGCCTGGGCAACAGAGCAAGACTCTGTCTGAAAAAATAAAACATTGTTTTTCATCCCTTCCCCATTCCCCCTTCTAAGTCTCAATATCCATTATACCACTCTGTATGCCTTTGCATACCCATAGCTTAGCTCCCATTTATAAGTGAGAACATGAGGTATCTGACTTTTTTCCCTCTGATTCCCAAGTTTTATTCAAAAACTCATACAAAATATTCCAGATAAATGAATTTTAATCCTCATCTTCCTCCTCCTATTTGTCCTAGTTAATTTGAAAGTAAAATAATTCATAACTTTCTTCACTGTTAGCAACTACGTGCAACCAATTCCATAGATTATTTTTCTTCAAATATTTTTTAGTGAGATATTTCAAATACCTTTAGGAAAAAAATCACCTCGGAAATTATGGTGATCTTGCTCTTGCTCCTTTCCATAGTCACAACACCTCCCTTGAGTTTCCTGGCTTTTCCATTCACTTTCCCCTCTTGCAAAAACTGCTCAAAGTTAGCAGCATCCATGATTCCATCTTCTACAGTGGGGGCAATTAAGAGTAAACTTCAGAACTTGCTTTTTTTCTTTTTGCCCCACTTTGCCACAAGCTTTTTCATGAGTGCCATCATGGCAGTGGAAGCAGAAAGGGGTATCTGGATTTTTTGTTTTTTGAGCTGAAGTCTCACTTTGTTGCCTAGGCTGGAGTAGAGTGGCATGATCTTGGCTCACTGCAACCTCTACCTCCTGGGTTCAAGTAATTCTCCCTGCCTCAGCCTCCCGAGTAGCTGTGATTACAGGTGCCCACCACCACATCCAGCTAATTTTTGTATTTTTGGTAAATATGGCATTTTGCAGTGTTGGCCAGACTGGTCTCGAACTCCTGAACTCAGGTAATCTGCTCACCTGGGCCTCCCAAAGTGCTGGGATTGGTATCTGGTTTTCAATTTCTGAGTTACTTCACTTAGAATAACAGCTTCCAGTTCCATCCAAGTTACTCCAAAAGACATTATTTTATTCTTTTTGTATGGTTGAGTAGCTCTCCATGGTATATGTATACCACATTCTCTTTATCCACTCATCAATTGATGGACACTTGGTTGATTCTCTATCTTTGCAATTGTGAATTGTGCTGCAATAAATGTGTAGTTGTCTTTGTGATATAGTGACTTCTTTTCCTTCCAATAGAGATCCTTGGTAAACCTTAATGTTTCTATTAAGTCCTCACATTTGAATGACAGTTTAGATAGATTAAAACTTTAAGTCCAATACTTTAAATATGACATTGTTTTCCTACACCCAGTATTGCACTTGAGAAGACTGAAGTCAATCTTTTTCTTGTTCCTTTATACATTTACTGTAAAAGCCTTTATATTTTTCTCATTACCTTGCTACTCTTAAATTTCAGCATATGTCTCTCATTTGGCACTCTATGGCCCTTTCAATATATGTTTTTTCCTCCTGGGCTTCTTACCTCAATGTTGGCACACCTACTTCTGGCCTCCATCTTGCTTAAATCCCCTTTCATATTTCCTATATATATATTTTTTTGCTTTCTTCTGGGGGTTTCTCAGGCTGATTTTCCAACTAACTTATTCTGCACCTATATCTATCCTACATTTTTGTTTTTGTTTTCTTGAGACTGAGTCTCATTCTGTCACCCAGGCTGGAGTGCAGTGTCGTGATCTTGACTCACTGCAACCTCTGCCTCCCGGGTTCAAGCAGTTCTCTGCCTCAGTCTCCCAAGTAGCTGGGATTACAGATGCCCACCACCATTCCCGGCTTTTGGTATTTTTAGTAGAGACAGCGTTTCACCATCTTGGCCAGGCTGGTCTTGAACTCCTGGCCCTGGCCTTTTAAAGTGCTGGGGTTTCAGGCATGAGATACTGCACCCAGTCTGTATCCTACTCCATTTATTATGTTATTTTAAATGTTTCATTATTTCTTATTCTTGTATCATGTTGCTAGCATCTTTTAATGTTTATTAGTTTCATTTTAGATTCTGAGTCTTACATAATCCAGTTTTCTTTTGAACCAGTAGTATCTTTCAGTCATCATATTACTTTGCTTGTAAACTCACTAACCTGGTAGCATGAGATCTTCTGAGTGATATTATGCACTGGAGGACTGACAGCCAACCCTCTAGTTGGTATTAAGGGTTCAAAGAGAGGGAAGGGGACAAGCCCCCATGTTGGAGGGCCCTAGCACTACAAAACCACTGCTAGTTGTTTCAATGTGTAATCCTTTAGGACAGGGCTTCTTCCTTTGAATACCCTGAGAAAAATGGCAATGAGAAAAGGCGCTTCCTAGAATCTAGGGCCTACATTACTAACTCACTAGTTCTGTGAGTCTGAAGGCAGAGGGGTGAAGAAGTAATGCCCAAGCTAATCAATCCTTACACCTGTTTTCTCAAAAGCTTCACCCAAAAAGCTCTTATGCTACTCTAATTTTATCTGTGAGAACACCTGCAGCAGAGATATGGCTCACCGTTCCAGTGCCTGCTGTGAGAAAGCAGGCAAGAGCAATCAGTTTTCTCTAACAAATCTACTCAGAGCCATTCAGCCAGCCACACCCCAACAAGGAACCACTTCAAAATTGCTTCCTATGTCCCCTGGGACTTTTACCTCTTTTGATGTTTTTTTTTTTTTTTTTTTTTTTTTTTTTTTTTGAGACAGAGTTTCACTCTTGTTACCCAGGCTGGAGTGCAATGGCGCGATCTCGGCTCACCGCAACCTCTACCTCCCGGGTGCAGGCAATTCTCCTGCCTCAACCTCCTGAGATTACAGGCATGCGCCACCATGCCCAGCTAATGTTTTGTATTTTTAGTAGAGACGGGGTTTCACCATGTTGACCAGGAAGGTCTCGATCTCTTGACCTCGTGATCCACCCGCCTCGGCCTCCCAAAGTGCTGGGATTACAGGCTTGAGCCACCGCGCCTGGCAGCTCTTTTGATGTTTTAATTATTACCTAAACACAGTAAAAGTAAAATAAACATTCTAATCAAAATACAACAAAACTTTACATGGTTTTATTATACATTACTGTTATTGAAAGCAAACTTTATACAAAATGTTTTATACAGATACAAAAATCCTTGGCTAGGCAAAGCCATTTATGTGTGTCCATACAGAGACACACATACATACATATACACACAGTATTTTACATCATTATAATTATACATATTTATAAATACATTATTTAAATTATTTTACAATATACCAAAATAAGAGGCAATTATAAAAGCAAATAAAAAAAGGGATGAACAATTGAACTAGTCACTAAGTTTAAAATGCTACAAAACTATTTTTTTAATCTAGAAAAGAAAGTCATTTCTTTAAAATATCAAAACTAAAATTTCAATACATCACTGTTGCTTTCATTTTAGGTTCTAACATGTTTGAAAATAAATATTTTGGCCAATAACAGATAAGTAAATCAGAATGAAGACTGGAACAAGCTGAACATGCTGATGTGAAATTAGAGAGTCACCAAGTAATAACAAATGTAGATTATCATCTGGTAATCAAAAAGGTGATAAATCTCCCTCTAGTGCTCATTTAGAACATGAGGAATTTGAAGCTTCTGTGTAGTATGCAATATCAATTAAGACTCCCAGGAATTCGGCAACTTATCTGTAATGTAAGAAAATGCTAAAGTTATGATTCTATTTATTTTTCTGATAGGACTATCTCGTAATGTGTTACCTTTTAAATGAGCTCTATTTAGACAATATTGGTGTTTAGTAAGCTGGCTTTCTCATCTTCCAATTGGTTTCAAAATTAAAAAAAAAAAATACTAGCTTTTGCAATCAGTTTGGTAACTATCATTATACTTTGATATTGACAAAAATTTAATGAGACTACAGTACTTGTGGTGGAAAAAAATCAGTTAAGAGGCAAGACAGGAGTGAAATAACCCATGATATGTGCTATCCTGCAAGCAAGGAAAATCTCAAATATCAAATTCATTAAATGGTTTTAGATTTTTGGCGAGATACAGTAGCTTATGCCTGTAATTCCAGCACTTTGGGAGGCCACGGCCTCTGATCGCTTTTGATGTTTTAGAGAGACCAGCCTGGGCAACATGGTGAAAATCCCATCTCTATTTAAAATAATTTACATTCTCTTCACAAGAAAATGGAAATCGTATTTTAAGATAACATTAAAGTTAAAAAAAAGAAAATTGGTTTAATTTCTTAAAGGCTGCAAAAAAGCAGAGTTAATCTAAAAGATAACCAAGCCACTTTGCCCAGAGCTTTTTAAAAAAGTTTAGAATAAGCTTCTTCAAATTCCCCATTATTTAATCTTACATTCTGTTGTATGGCTTTATTTTTTTTTCTTTTGAGATGGAGTCTTGATCTGTCACTCAGGCTGGAGTGCAGGGGTGCCATCTTGGCTCACTGCAACCTCCACCTCCCAGGTTCAAGTGATTCTACTGTCCCAGCCTCCCATGTAGCTGGGATTACAGGCAAGTGCCACCAGCCCAGCTAATTTTTCTAATTTTGGTAGAGATGGGGTTTCGTCATGTTGGCCAGGCTAGTCTCAAACTCCTGAACTCAGGTGATCTGGCCACCTTAGCCTCCCAAAGAGCTGGATTACAGGTGTGAGCCACTGCACCCAGCCACATCCTGAATTATATAAACAGAAATTTAACATCATAATTACATGAACCCAAGAGGCAGAGGTTGCAGTGAGCTGAGATCTTGCTACTGCACTCCAACCTGGGTGACAAAGTGAGACTCCATCTCAAATTTAAAAAAAAGAAAAGAAATTTAATGTTGGCCGGGCGCAGTGGCTCACGCTTGTAATCCCAGCACTCTGGGAGGCTGAGGCGGGCGGATCACCTGAGGTCAGCAGTTCGAGACCAACCTGGCCAACATGGTGAAACCCCGTCTCTTAAAAAAAAAAAAAATTTAATGTCATAGTAAACTACTAAACATATTTTGAAGATCTCACTAGCACTGTGCTGTATGTCCAAATCTAGTTTTTTTTTTTTCTTTCTGAGAGACAGTCTCACTCTGTCGCACAGGCTAGAGTGCAAGGGCGCAATCTTGGTGCTCACCACAACCTCCGCCTACCAGGTTCAAGCGATTTCATGCCTCAGTCTCCCAAGTAGCTGAAATTATAGACACATGCCACCATGCCCAGCTAATTTTTGTATTTTTTTTGTAGAGAGGGGTTTCACCATGTTGGCCAGGCTGGTATAGAACTCCTGGCCTCAAGTGATCCGCCCACCTTGGCTCCCAAAGTGCTGAGATTTCAGGCGTGAGCCACTGTCCATGGCTCTCTATGTCCAAATACAGTTTCTATTCAGATTTAATTCAAACTTCATTTAATTTAAAATTGGATGTTTTGGATTCAAATAATTAGGACTACAAATCAATTAAAAATACAGTGATACATTAAATATCTTTAAAATTTTGCTTACATAAAAATCCAAAATATTTAAGCAACTGGCTGAGATCTTACAGAAAAAAACCTGCTGGTGATTTATTTATTTAATTAGTTTTTAGAGACTGGATCTCACTATATTACCCAGGCTAGAGTGTACTGCTTATTCACAGGCACAATCCTAGTACCCTACCCTCAGATTTCTGGGTTCAAGCAATCCTTCTGCCTCAGCCTCCTAAGTAGCTGGAACTACAGGTGGTCACCACTACACCCAGTATTCTGCTGATAATTTAAATATTATTGCATTAATAAACCTGTATGTACAAGATGACTTGTAGGAGAAGTACAAAAACTGAGGAAACATGTCTGTGAACATTATTAACAATTTAATATGGTAAATCATGTCATCAGCTTAGATGACAAGAGACTTTATAAATGTTTTGTATTTTAATTAGCACTAATTAAAAAATGTGAGAAATATTAAATTACCATGACAACACAGACTTTGCTGCTTATGAACCACATACTGCAATTCAAGAATGTTTGGTTTTATATTTATCTATAAAATGTTTTTAGTAATCAAATGGATTTCCCCCCACCTTAGACTCATCAGCAATCAGAAGGTTGAGGAGAGATGCCATGCTGATCTGAACTGCAGCAGGCTTCACTCTGAGCACGTCCCTGTGGATGAGGTCACCTTAGTTAGATGCCTGCTCGAGCAACCATCCTCCAACCTGTGCCTGAGGCAGGAACTCAACTGGATGTCTCTCACCCACTATTCACATCTTCAGGGACTAACCAGCCATTCACTGCACAACTACAGTGTCAAACATTTATTTTACTAGTCTCCTGTAGTGTAACCATTAACTACCTGCATTTTGACTTTTCAAAGAGCTTCATTAGCTGCTGGAATCTTTCTGAGACCTGAAAATTTAAAAATCAGTGTTAATTGTAAATACCTCAGTAATATTTTTCATCTTTGAAGAATACTTTCATAAGACAGCTAAAGACAGAGAAAGTTACCTTCAATAATAAAGAGATGAAGTAATGTTTAGAAAAGTATCTTCATGGCTGGGCGCAGTGGCTCACACCTATAATCCCAGCACTTTGGGAGGCTGAGGCGGATGGATTACCTCAGGTAGGGAGTTTGAGACCAACCTGACCAACATGGAGAAACCCCATCTCTACTAAAAATACAAAATTAGGTGGGCATGGTGGCACATGCCTGTAATCCTAGCTCAGGAGGCTGAGGCAGGAAAATCGCTTGAACCTGGGAGGCGGAGGTTGTGGTGAGCCAAGATCACACCACTGCACTCCAGTCTGGGTAAAAAAAAAAAAAAAAAAAAAGAAAAATATCTTCATATACTAAAGGTGATTATTAGTTAACTTTTCAATATTAAACTTTTGTTTTTAAAGAGACAGAGTCTAGCTGTGTCATCTAGGCTGGAGTAGTGTCAAGAGCATAGCTTACTGTAACCTGGGCTCAAGCAATCCTCCCAGCTCGGCCTTCCAAAGGACCGGGATTACAAGCATTATTTCTTAAACAAGCAAACATCAGTTTACAAAATAAACAGGATTTTCCCAGTCATACTTCTTCCACAATCACCAAGTTTTTAACAGTCCTACACTGAGCCATGCTTTTAAAGAGGCTGGCTAATAAATACCTACATATTCTAACACTCAAAAAGTAAATCTAAGCCAGCTCAGGAGTTCAGATCTAGCCTAGGCACCATAGTGAGACCCTATCTCTTAAAAAAATTTTCTTCACGCCTATAATCCCAGCACTTTGGGAGCCCAAGGCAAGCAGATTACATGAGGCTAGGAGTTCAAGACCAGCCTGGCCAATGTAGCACAACTCTGTCTCTACAGTAATCTACTAAAAATACAAAAAATTAGCTGGGTGTGGTGGCACACACCTGTAATCCTGACTACTTGGGTGGCTGAGGCACAAGAATCACTTGAACCCAGGAGGTGGAGGTTGCAGTGAGCGAAGATCATGCCACTGCACTCCAGCAGGGGCAACAAAGCGAGACTCTAACTCAAAAAAAAAAAAGAAAAAGAAAAAGAAAAAGAAAACTACTAACTTGAATTCAAAAAGAAAAAAATTCAATCTAAGCATTTGTTTACTTTTATTTGTCTGAATCAGGGTCTCACTCTGTCTCAGGCTGGTGTGCAGTGGCATGATCATGGCTCACTGCATCCTCAACCTCCTGGGCTCAAGCGATACATTTGCCTCAGCCTCCTGAGTAGCTGGGTCTATAGGTACATGTCACCATGCCCTGCTAATTTTTTTGTTTTTTGTAGAGACATGGTCTCACTATGTTGGCCAGGCTGGTCTTGAACTCCTGGGCTCAGGTTATCCTCCCTCCTCAGCCTCCCGAGTAGCTGAGACCACAGGTGCACACCACAGCATCCTCTAATTTTTTTTTTTTTTTTTGACGGAGTTTCGCTCTTGTTACCCAGGCTGGAGTGCAATGGCGCGATCTCGGCTCACCGCAACCTCCGCTTCCTGGGTTCAGGCAATTCTCCTGCCTCAGCCTCCTGAGTAGCTGTGATTACAGGCATGCGCCACCATGCCCAGCTAACGTTTTGTATTTTTTTAGTAGAGACGGGGTTTCACCATGCTGACCAGGATGGTCTCGATCTCTTGACCTCGTGATCCACCCGCCTCGGCCTCCCACAGTGCTGGGATTACAGGCTTGAGCCACCGCGCCCGGCCGTCCTCTAATTTTTAAAAATTTTTCTATAGAGGCAGGGGTCTTAATATATTGCCCGGATGGTCTTGAACTCCTGGTTGCAAGGGATCCTCCCACCCCGGCTGTGCTGGGATTATACATGAGCCACCACACCCAGCATAAATCTTAAGTATTTAGAGTAGCAACATCTATGAACAAATAGAGATGTAAAAATTGGGTAGTTACCTGATTTGGATTTTTATCCAACTTGGCAGCTAAATATGTAAATGTTTTAAATGATGGCCCTCTTTTCTGACACTCCAGTAAAATTTCCCGGTCATCATTTCTGAGGAGGAAAAATCTGTATTTAGTTTTTGTACATAATAGTAGGAAGGTAATAAAAATCCCACTGCTTAAAGTCCACCAATCAGGGAAATTTAAACCCATAGGAAAAAGGAAAAGTGTATATACAGAAATAATGACAATGGGTATCTCTGAGAAATAAGATTTAGATGATTTTACTCTATGAACTCCTATGTAATCTACAACAAGTGTACTGATTTATTTTCCTAAAGACAAAATTAAAGCTTTTTTTTTTTTTTAAATTCTACCTTTAATGTATACACTAAAAAACTTAGGGCCCAAAGATGGTCACAGACATAATAAGCAGAAGAACCAGAACTAAAATAGAATCCACATCTTCTAATTCCCAGACCTCTGCTTTTTCTAAATACCCTGACCAAATGTGTGTTTAATACAATTGCTGAGATTTTATACTGCCATCTGCAAAGTTATCTGAAATGGGGATTTGAGGACTGTGGAATTTGAGGACCATGAAAACTGATCACCAGTTTTCACAACACTCGGCTTCTCATTAAGCATTCTAGTCAAGTATGTCTACCTCTAGTCCAGTGATTCATAACTGTTGTTACTTCTACATCTGAATGAAGTCTTAATTTTCTTAAACAGTTCATATGAAACTCAAAAGGATAACTGGTTTAAAAACTGTAAACTTCTAATTTGGAGGAAAAATCAAAGTATTAGGTTGCTGCTAAAGTAACTGTGATTTTGCCATTAAAGTAACAGCAAATGGATTAAGGATTAATCCTTAAAGTAATGGCAAAAACCACAATTGCATCAACCTATACCAACACTCCCATTTTTGCCGTTTCATCACTTGTCATTCCTTCTAAGATGTGCTTACACCAGTTGCTTCCAAATGAAATAATAGTTTTCAATTTAAAAAGTGAAGTTAAACACAATTTTTAACTTTTTTTACTACTTTTTTTTAACTTCACACTAGAGCTTTTCAAAGCAAAAAGCTGTATCCATGATGGTACTGCACACCTCTGGTTAAGAGCCACTGTTCTAGACTGTTCCACAGTGCAGCAGTCTATAATGTATCTTCAACTAAATTTGGCTACTTTGAAGTCATCATCTTCCTTATTTTAGGATAAAGCTATGAAGACATGACAGATTAGGTATCTTTAGGTTTTAGGATTTTTTTATTTTGAGAGTTTTGCTCTGTCACCCAGCCTGGAGTACAACCTCTGCCTCCCAGGCTCAAGCAATCCTCCTGCCTCAGCCTCCCAAGTAGCTGGGACCACTGGCCTGCACCAACATGCCTGGCTAATTTTTGTATTTTTTGTAGAATTTCACCATGTTTTCAAGTTGGTCCCAAACTCCTGGGCTCAAGTGATCCACCTGCCTCAGCCTCTAAAAGTACTGGGATTATAGCCATGAGCCACTGCACCCAGCCGGACAGATTTGATTTCTGAGCTCAAAATTTCTTGGTGATTTAAATGTCTCACAAGAGTCTTACCTTGTCCATAAAATGATAATTTCTCCCTTCTTTTTAATAACATTTTTGGCAGAAAGGCTTGTAGAAGTGGTGAGTGCTGCTGATGAATCCTTAATCCCTGGAGATGCCTTTAATGATGAGAGATCTTTATTCACAGGAGGGGCCCTCTTCTTACTGACTTTCTTTCGGTGAGCTTCAGTATTCTCACAAGAATCTTGGGTAGGTTTTTTGGTCTTTTCCCTGTTGGTTGAATCTGTTTCCTTTCTTTGTTTTTTATGAGAATGATTTAGATCAGAAAGGTTTTTTCTCTTTTTGTGAGCATTATGCAAAGTCCCAGGCAACTCCGAATCATCACAATTTGATGCTGGCTCTGATTTTAATTTGTCCTTTTTTACTTCACATGAACTGGGAGATTCTGTGGTCAAGTCAATATAGGTGTCCTCAACAATGCATTCCAAAGGTCTGTTTGCCATTTGCACCTTTTCTTCCTTACAATTATCTTCATCTACATGGATCACCCCACACCCCAAGTCTTCAACAGCTAATTTAGGATGATTATCTTCACTTTTACTCTCACTTGAAGCATCTTGTGTCAAATCAATGAAAGCACCTACAGTATCGGCCTGCAAAGAACTGTCTAATATCTGAGCACTTTGATTTAAATTGCCTTCAGAACATCCCAAATGATCAATATTTAAAACTGTTACTTCTATGAATTCCCCCAAGTTTTTGGTTTCAGTAACTGGATCTTTTGTTAGGTCTATGTATGTGTTTGGAAGATGATCCCCAACAGGGTGTGAGAGTTCTTCCACTGAAGGCAATTCTTCAATGCTTTCAGGCACTTTTGGTTCCCACACTTGATCCAATTTGAAACATTCATCAGCCACTTCATCACTATGATCTGTCTTACCTGAAGCATCTTTAAGAAATTCATATATATCAGGAACCTGTGTTTGTATCACAGAGCTCTGTTCTTCATGAGTTGACTTACTGCTATCAACATTTTTATTGGAATTTTCTGCTTCTTCCACAGGTTTAAAAACTGTGTTCTGACATGAAATATATTCTTTCTCTACTGCCTCATCAGCTTCCTTTCCACACTTGGGCAAAGATGTCAGTGATTCATCAGGCATCATACTCTGTTTAAGACCAGAAGTAGATGGTGTTGCACGCCGTATTTTCACAATGAAATGATCATTGGACTTTTCCATTATGACAGCATGCATAGGTAGATTAGGGTGGTACTGAAAGCCTGGAGCAACAGATCGGCTTGTCCAGGATGAAGAACAACTTGATTTACTGCTTGAATTATCAGACTCCAGAGCTAAATGAATATCTTGCTCAGATGCATCCTCCTCTTCAAGTAAGGCATCTTCACTAAAATGAGCACTAATGACTTCTTCAGGAGTTGAACTAGATGAAACATCAGGCTTTAAAAAACTGAGATGACCATCTGACTTCAGAGGTGATGGTACTGTTAAAGAGACAGCTAGATCTTCAAGAAGTATGGAAGAAATGCAGGGTTTGCTCTTTTCTGCACTACACACATTATCTTTACTTAAAGTTAGGTTAGTAGACACTTCAAACATGCAACTTTCATCCAACACATCAGGATGAACTGGTAATGGAAGCCCTGAAGACAGAGACGGACCTTTTTCAGATGATAATAATGACCAATTATCATCACTAATAATTTTAGGACACGGAGAAGCCACCCCTGAAACTAGTTCTTCTGTACTACAAGCTGGTATGGACTCGCACTTAAGAGTCTCTAGCAGCTGCTTCTCTGGAGTCTTTAACTCCCACTCACTTTTTTCAGTACAGTTAACACTGCTGTCTAGAAGATCAGAACCTTGCAACAAACTTTTAAATATTTCACCCATTTGTGCATCACTCACTAAATTAAAAGTAAGGCTAGATGCTTGCTGTTCAGTAAGAATCTGAAAACTTCGTTCTGGCTTCAAAGCTGCATGCTGGGATGTCTGTGCATCCTCTATGCTGCTTCCTTCGTTTTTTTCTGACTTTGGGGTGCTTGGATGGTGTAATTCTAAGGAGTGCTCTTCAGATTGAGAGTTCTTTATATTATCAAAGCAGGCGTTAAAATTTTTTTTAATGTCATGCTTTACTGTGTTAATACAGGAGCTATTTTGGTCTTGATATTTTTCCTCAGATTTTTTACATACTAGTGAAGACTTATAATGAACAGTGTCTTCTGATTTTGGTAATTTTTCTTTCAGCGATTCTTTGTTGTCCACACTCCTTTTCTGACAACTTGAAGACTGTGCATTCTGTTTACTTGTTTTTTCAAGTTTGCCTTCATCACTATCTCTTCCAAAGTTCATGGAATTTACTAAGATTTTCCTAAGCTTTGCAAACAAATAATCAAGTTGTTCATCTACAAACTTCCACAATTTTTTTTTCATATCTGGTAGCTGCTGTTCAAATAAACGATCAACTATGCCATTCTTTTTAACTTGCTTAAGTTTAGATTCTATAACATCACAGAGATTCTTCTGTAAGGTAGTCACTGATTTAGAGATTTTGTATAAGTTGAGATGTTTAATTAGAGATGTAAAACTCAAAATTGCTGACTCAATAATTCTATGAAATTGTATTAATGAAAATTTTGCCTTGAATTTCATATAATTTTTCCTTACATGTTTTCTTATTATTCGGAACATGTGCATGATCTCTTGTTCAGAAGAAGGTACAGCAATAATTGGAACTATTTTTTCCAAGCTGGAAGTGCTCATTGCTTTATCTTTCTTCTCTGTTTTTGAAGATCTGCTAGATTTACCACGTTTTTTATTCCATTTGTTATTGGTCTGATGGACTCTTACATGTGTCTTCCTACTGTCTTTATCCAAACACACAGTACTACTCCCACCTGCTGGGATAGTCTTTGAGTTCCGCACTTCAGCTCTAGGCTTGGCATTTTTTTCAAAACTTCCTTGTGGTTTAGATGTTTCACTATCACTTCTAATTTCTCCTTCTTCTAATTCATCTAAAGGTGAATTCTTACATGTGTCTTCTTCTGTACATTTGTCGGATTTGTAAATTGGCTTTTGATTTTCCTTATTGAGATCAGACTGACTCCTAGAGGTAGAATGAGCTGAATTTGGTAAAAATACATCTGTAGAAGACAAAAGTATATTAAACACATCTATAGAAGATAAAAGTATATTAAAGTTTAGTCATTTGACATGTCCATACTAAATATAACAAAAAATTACTAAGGCACTTCACTGTTTTACTAGTTCTTTTTTAGGTAGAATGTGAATGCCTAATACTTTTATCATTGATTTTTTCTTTCTTTTTTTGTTGTTGATTTTTTTTTTCTTTGAGACGAAGTCTTGCTCTGTTGTCCAGGCTGGAATGCGGTGGCATAATCTTGGCTCACTGCAACCTCTACCTCCCGGGTTCAAGCAATTCTCCTGCCTCAGCCTCCCAAGTAGCTGGGACTACAGGTGCCTGCCACCACACCCAGCTAATTTTTGTATTTTTAGTAGAGACGCCATTTTACCATGTTGGCCAGGCTGGTCTCAAACTCCTGACCTTGTGATCCACCCGCCCTCAGCCTCCCAAAGTGCTAGTATTACAGGTGTGAGCCACCACACCCACCTGTATCATTGGTTTTGATTGGTCTTAAAAAGTGCTCAGGTGTCTGACAAGTATAGAGTTTGGTTATTTGAATGATCATCAATTATGCATTGTGTCTTTACTTCATTTTAGTAGCATCACCTACTCTAAGCCATTTGATGATGGCTTTTGAACAACAAAAATACATAAGAAATCAAGTAAACGGTATTTAAAACAACCTGTCCTAACACTCCCTTATTTGTATAAATAACTAAAAATTACCTAAATGGGCTGGGCATGGTGGTTCACACCTGTAATTCCAAAACTTTGGGAAGCCAAGATGGGCAGATCACTTGATGCCACGAGTTCCGAGACCAACCTGGCTAACACAGTGAAAACTCATCTCTACCAAAAAACACAAAAATTAGCCAGGTGTGGTGGCACATGCCTGTAGTCCCAGCTACTAGGGAGGCTGAGGCAGGAGAATTCACTTGAACCCAGGAGGCAGAGGTTGCAGTGAGCTGGATCACACCACTGCACT
>NW_016107674.1:617486-621378 GCF_001604975.1 Cebus imitator
AAAAAAAAAAAAAAAAGACTCCATGTGCACTTCTAGATACAGGGGCTGAATAATAATGGTACTTTTTATGTTATCAAAAAAGCACCAGTTTATCTTATGGATTTTACATTCTCATAAAAAGAGAAGTTATAGAATATATCAACTATTACCTTTATGACTGTTATTATACACTGGAACTTGAGGTGGGCTTTCATTTCTAAAAACTTTTGCTACAGGTCTCACTGGACTATTCAGAGGACTGATGGCTTCTGGAATAGGCCTCAGGTGATTAAGGTCAATGCTCAAAACTGAGTTATCATCATCATGATATACTGAGTTTGTTTCACCAATTTCCATTCTGTGGTCCATTAACTCGGTCTGCTGAAGTGAAGAATCTAGAGTCTCTTTAGCTAAGCAAGGCTCCAAATGACACGACTTACTCTCAGTCAGTGGTGTAACTGTAACAGAAGGCTCAAATTTTGGGCTATTATCTTCTGAAAGCATTATTGGCAAAATATCAGCTTCTCCAACTGAAGGCTGCAAAACACTTTCGGTGGTTTCACCCACTGTTGTTGAAAGTGCCACCTTCATTTCCATATCTTCAGAAATACGAGAATCTGAATTATCATTTCTTTTGGTATTCAATTCCAAGGCCAAGTTTTGGGACACATCTGTTTGTAATACATCCATTACCACAGGAACTGCCACCCTTGGATTATTAATGGTTTGTTTCATTTCTGTTGATGGAAGCAAGGATTCTGTTTGCTGTATTTCCACAGGAGATGAGAAGGAAGTCTCTGTAGTACAAATGGGCACTTCACAATGCATAGTACTGTCAACAGATCTAACTAACAAACAATTTTCTTCTTCCATTTTGGCTTCTGAGATACTGATCCTGGGTTCAGTTATTGCTAGAAGAGCAACCTCTGGTTCCAATAACATTGATTTGGGTTCCCCTATGGTATCTTCACTGACAGAGGCGTCCCCCAAGATACGTTCATTGACGGAAGGAACACATGCCACTGTTTTAGCTGGCACTGAAGACTCTGAATCACATACACCACTGGACTTGGGAACATCAGTTATTTTATGATGATTATCCTGAGAAACGGGTTGCTTCTTAGCAGGAGAAAGAGTTAAGTTCAATTTTTTCATAAAACTCAATTTTAAGTCTTTGTTTTTTGTTTCATTTGAACCACTCTCAGCTTTCATTGCAAGCTCTTTATTATCTGTTCCTTCAGAAACACCATTATCAAGGACTTCTCTCTTACCAGTATTTAGCTCATTCTGTTTCTTTAAATCAGTAGTGGTTTTCTTAGTTTCCTTATTAGCCTTCTGCAAATGTTCTGTAGGTATTCTTTTTTCATTTCTAATATGCCTATTTTCTTCTTTGCTTTCTCGTTCTCTTTTCCTCTTATCTTCAGTTCTATGTCTTTCCGCTTTTAAAGGTGTATTTTCCCATTGGTGTATAGCACCAACTTCCTTACAGTCAATGTTTTTGTGAGTTCTACTGTTTGAAAGAGAAGATGGACATCTCCCATCTTGAAAACTATGATTGTTTACACTCCTGTCTCTTTTACAATCTTCCCATCCTCTTCTCTCTTCTACATGGTATTTACTTGAATTATGAGAAATTTTTCCTATTTCATTCTTAGAATGAGGAAGTGATGGTCGTTCAGATCTTCTCCAATGATCTTGGTCCTTTACTACTGATTTAGGTTTTTGATCAGCTTTTCTTTCTTCTTTATCTTGTGATTTAACTTCTTTTCTATTTATACTTTGTGATCTTTCACTTTGTCTTTCTAGTTTTTTGTCACTTTGAGAGTCTACTCGACTGTGTGACCTTTCTCCAGGGGTATCCTTCTCCCAAGAAGAGTTAATGCGTTCACCTTTATAGTCAGAATCTGAGTTACTTTTAAACTTTGAACTTTTGTTTTCAGTCTTTGCTTCACCTTTACCATATTTCTCAGAATGTCCTTGTAGCCTTTGACTAGCTTCCAAGATCCTTGGTTCACCATCACCACAGCCAGTACTTAAGTCTTTTCGTAATCTATCAGTTCCTCTGCTAAACTGACTATGTCTAATATCTTTTCTTCCTCTTCTGTTATCCTCATTTGAGCTACCCTCACCAACCTGATAATGAGAACGTGACCAAACACCATTGGTGCAGTGTTTCTCAACAGATGAAGGTAAATGTGAAGTACTCCTTTTATCAGAATGTGATTTTCCTTCCTTTTCCAGAGTTGGCAGTGAAATGCTATGATGTGCATCTTTAGAAACATCACTTTTAGCTCTGTGATCAGACTTTGAACAATCATCCAAATGTGGAGATCTAGATTTAAGATCTTTTGTTTTAATTGTATCAAATGTCCTTGCAGTTTTATGATTATTTCGAAAATGTGGAAACTCAGACAATCTATTGAGAAATAAAAAAACAACAAAGTTAAATGATATTTAGCAATATTCCAAACTTTATTCACATGAGTAATTCATGATTAAGAAATTACCAGCTTTGGCCGGGTATAGTGGCTCACACCTTTAATCCCAGCACTTTGGGAGGCCGAGGCAGATGGATCACTTGAAGTCAGGAGTTCAAGACCAGCCTGGCCAACATGGTGAAACCCTGTCTCTACCAAAAATGCAAAAAAATTAGCCAGGCGAGGTGGCAGGCACCTGTAATCCCAGCTACTTAAGAGGCTGAGGCAAGAGAATTGCTTGAACCTGGGAGGCAGAGGTTGCAGTGGGCCAAGATTGTGCCACTGTACTCCAGCCTGGGTGACAGAGCAAGACTCTGTCTCAGCCTCAATCTCCTGGTTGAGAAAGAAATTACCACTTTGGCCAGGTGTGGTGGCTCACACCTGTAATACCAGCACTTTAGGAGGCCACGGTGGGACGATCACTTGTTTGAGCTCAGGAGTTCAAGATCAGCCTAGGCAACATAGTGACATCCTGTCTCTAAAAAAATACTTTTGTTTTAATTAGCCAGGCATAATGGTACATGCCTGTGGTCCTAGCTACTTGGGAGGCTGAGGTAGAAGGATCACTTAAGACCAGAAGGTTGAGGCTACAGTGAGCCATGATTGTGCTATTGCACTCTAGCCTGGGTGACAGAGTGGAGTGAGACCCTGTCCCTAAAAAAAAAAGAAGAAAAATAAATTACCAGCTTCCAACTAAATTATCCAGTTTTAAAATATGAATTCTCTTTTATGTGCTTTGCTCAAAGAAGTTTTGAGGACCTGTCAGATCTATCCCAGTACTTGCCAATGTCTCTTAGACTTACTTCACCACAGTGCACAACTTCCCAGCTAACCACAAGTTCACTTCTTTTAGAACAAGTGACATTATTTTCTTGCCTTATTCATTCTGGCTCAACTGAAACACAAGGCAAAGTAAAATCTTGCCAAACAACAGACATGATCAAAGTAGAACTTGATATAATTCCCTATGCTAGTTTTCTGTTTCATATACAATCACATAGCAAGCCAAAGCACTAATGGCTATCTTAAGGTGTTTTATAGTATGCAAAAGTAAAAAGGAATAAAGAGTTGTACTTCTTTCCTAGGAGAATGGTATATATTTACTGTTTAAAACACACAAAATCTAAGTCTTAAGGTTTTATATAGTGTTTAAAAAAACCGGTAGGTTTCAGGCCAGGCATGGTGGCTTATGCATTTTGGGAGGGCCAAGGTTGAGTGGATCACCTGAGGTCAGGAGTTTGAGACCAGCCTGGCAATGTGGTGAAACCTTGTCTGTACTAAAATACAATAATTACCCAGGTGTGGTGGTGTGCGCCTGTAATCCCAGCAACTGGGGAAGCTGAGGCAGGAGAATTGCTTGAGCCTGGGAGGTAGAGGTTACAGTGAACTGAGATCGTGCCACTGCACTCCAGCTCAGACAATAAGAGCAAAACTCC
>NW_016107674.1:622390-630971 GCF_001604975.1 Cebus imitator
CCCAGGAGGCGGAGGTTGCAGTAAGCCGAGATCATGCCATTGCACTCCAGCCTGGGTAACAAGAGCGAAACTCCGTCTCAAAAAAAAAAAAAAAACCAGTTGAAATAGTAGTAGTCACCACTCACATTAAAGCCTTAAGTATTTAATAAAATACATTATTTTCATCTTTCCTCTCAAGGTTAAAAATATTCCACACATCAATATCCATGTAATTTATAACATCTATACCACTCAGTAATACCTTTGGTGAAGATTACTTATTTCTTCATCCTTGCGGTTTATTTCCACTCTGGCAGTTTTGATAAGTGCTGAAATATTCTTCTTAAGAGACTGGTTTTCACTTATTAAGCTGAAATTCTAAAATACCACAAAATATATTAATGAAGTACATACCTATGGGTTACTAATACTACTGCATATATTAGCTGGCAATTATTGAATGTTAACTATATGCAGCCATCACACATTTAATCTTATATAATTCATAAGCCCTATGAAGAGTATTATTCCCCCTTATACAGGTGAGGAAGCTGAGATTATGAGAAGATAACTGGCACCAGAAATAGTCCCACTTAAAGTGAAACTACTTAAAACAGAGATCGAAATGAAAAACCAATTGACAGCAGAAAAAGTAAGTTCTGCCTAGAATATGATCTTGAAAATTGAAAATAAAAATAAGAATTATATCATATTTAACAGCTTGAGTTAAACTTGCAAAGATGTATTAGTCCAGGCTGGGCACAGAGGCTCATACCTGTAATCCCAGCACTTTGGGAGGCTGACGCAGGCATATCACCCAAGATCAGGAATTCAAGACCACCCTGGCTAACATACCTAAACCCTGTCTCTACTAAAAATACAAAAATTAGCTAGGCATGATGGCAGGCACCTGTAATCCCAGCTACTCAGGAGGCTGATGTAGGAGAATTGCTTGAGCCTGGGAGGGGGAGGCTGCAGTGAGCTGAGATTGTGCCACTGCACTCCAGCCTGGGCAACAAAGCAAGACTCTGTCTCAAGGGAAAAAAAAAAAAAAAAAAAAAGATGTATTAGTCCTCAGATAAACAAAGAAATAATTGAGAGTTCACTGGTTTTTTCAGAGGAAAGGTAAGGAAGAGAAACAATTTTACAAAAAAGTAAAAACCAGAACAGGACATGACATTCCTGATTTTTGCAGCACAGTCACAAAATGGGTCATTCTGGCAAAAACTGAAGTCATCATCAGTTTTGTCCCCCATCTTTGTCCCCCAAGAGCCATTTTAAACCTGTATCTTTGCTCCTCAAAACCATTATTTTAAACCAGTTGCCATCATCTCCACAAATTTTCTATTAGCTAACTATTAATTGCCCTAAGTCTAACAGATGCTTTATATCAATGCCATTTAACAAATCAAGCCGGCCGGGCGCAGTGGCTCACATCTGTAATCCCAGCACTTTGGGAGGCTGAGGCAGGTGGATCACGTGAGGTGAGGAGTTCGAGACCGGCCTGGCCAACATGGTGAAAACTCATCTCTATTAAAAATACAAAAATTAGCCGGGCACATGCCTGTTATCCCAACTACTAGAGAGGCTGAAACAGGAGAATCACTTGAACCCAGGAGGCAGAGGTTGCAGTGAGCTGAGAGTGCACCCCTGCACTCCAGCCTTGGCAATGGAGCAAGACTTCGTCTCCAAAAAAAAAAACTATCAGTTTCATCAACTCAGAAAATAATGCATACGTGCCACATTTGCTATTTCATTTAATACTAAAAGAAAGCTTCCTTATGAATTATCAACGCTTTAACATTTTAATTTCTAAGAACATTTTTTATCTTTTTAAGTGACAGAGTCTTGCTCTGCCATCAAGGCTGGAGTGCAGTGGCACAATCACAGTAACTTCAAATTCTTGAGTTCAAGAGTCCTCCCTCTTCAGCCTCCTAAGTAGCTAAGACTACAGCGGCCTATACCCAGCTAATTGTTAAACATTTTTTAGTGGAGATGAGGTTTCGCTACCTTGCTACGGCTGGCCTCAAACTCCTGGCCTCATGCAATCCTCCCACCACTGCCTCTCAAAGTGCTGAAATTACTTGTGTGAGCCATTGTACCTGGTAATTTGTTTTTTATGTTTTGATTTATACCCTACCTGTGTCTGTATTTCTTTATACTTTTTCATCAGCTCTTTCATTTGCAGTTGACATTTTCCATATTCTACTTGCAACTATAAAATATAAAAGGATTTAAGTATCATTCAAAATTATTTTCTTAGCTTAAATGGCATTTCAAAATATTTTAAAATTTGCAAATCAATCCACTAACAAGCCAGATGAGGTCTACTACCAGAAAGATTGCCAGTTTTTAAAGTTAAGCCTGCCAGTAATCTATTTTCTTTAGTTTGACATTCAACATCCAAAGCTTAAAATTCAAATATAGAAAAAAAAATGTCTCAGGACATTTTATGCAACATACAATTTAACTTAGTACATGTAATGAAAAGAAAAAAATGTTCTCGAACAGATTGCCTGTTGAGGTTTTATATTCAGATGCTTAAATTGAGTCAAGCAAAATTTTAACTAAATTTAGACAAGTATTCAGAAAACATTCCTTTAAAAAGCAGGTCTAAAGACAGAAACTAACTTAAATATTTATTAGACTAAAAGCTAAGTTCCTAAACAAAATATTTATTCAAAACTAAGCAGCTGACTGCTCTTCAGAAGTTACAAAACTAACTGTCCTTAATAATTTTGGCAACCCATACATCATTATATGTTGCCTCCTTTGCAGTTCCTTCTTCAGTCAGGATCTCTTCATATAAGTCCAAACAATTTCTTGATGGTACACAGGATTTGGAAGCACTGTCTAAAAATAAAAAAAATCCTTCCATTAAAATATTTGTTACACTTTTTGATTTGTTTTTTGAGTCTCGTTCTGTCACCCATGCTGGAGTGTGGTGGCAGTGGTACAATCTTGGCTCACTGTAGTCTCAGCCTCCCAAGTTCAAGCCATTCTCCTGCCTCAGCCTCCTGAGTAGCTCAGATTACAGGTGCACGCCACCACATCCCACTAATTTTTGTATTTTTAGTAGAGATGGGGTTTCACCATGTTTTCCAGGCTGGTCTCAAATTCCTGACCTCAAGAGATCCACCTGCCTTGGCCTATCAAACTGAAAATATTTGTTACACCCTTTTGTTTTTTTGAGATGCAGTCTCCCTCTGTCACCCATGCTGGAGTGCAGTGGCTCAATCTTGGCTTACTGCAACCTCCACCTCCTGGGTTCAAGTGATTCCCTTGTCTCAGCCTACCTGAGTAGCTGGGACTACAGGCATGCGCCACCACACCCAGCTAATGTTTTTTTTATTTTTAGTAGAAAAAAGGTTTCACCATGTTGGCCATGCTGGTCTCAAACTCTTGACCTCAAGTGATCCACCTGCGTCGGTCTCCCAAAGTGCTGGTATTACAGGCATGAGCCACCGCACTTGGCCTTGTTACATTTTTGATGTTTTGTCTACTTCAAAGAGTTATACATTTCTCCATCTTCTATACTTCAACCTACATTTCACTTCTCCTATATTCCAAATTTATACTGACTTTACAGATGGACTACCAGTTTATTTGAAATGGTTGTGTCAACCAAATTAGATGTGAAGATCATAGTTCAAAACTTTGAGAAATCTGATTATAAGAAAGGTTCCTAATTTGAATAGGTCATTAGATTCTCAGCATACCACTCTTACCAATACATTTAAAAATATTTATAATAACTTACACTTTTCAAATGTTCTAATATTATGTAACCTAGTGAGGCCAGGCGCACACCTATAATGCCAGCACTTTGGGAGGCCAAGGTGGGTGGATCAGGTCTGGAAATCGACACCATCCTGGCCAACATGGTGAAACCCCATCTCTACTAAAACTACAAGAAATTAGCCGGGTGTGGTGGCACATGCCTATAGTCCCAGCTACTCAGGAGGCTGAGGCAGGAGAATTGCTTGAACCCAGGAGGCGTAGGAAAATATTTTTGCACAAGGTCCAATTAAATCTGAGATCTAGATGAATTAAAAAAACCTGTGTGTTAATTTGTTTTTCTGATCAAGCTTTGGTTAAGATTGGGTTCTGGAAGTTACCATGGGGGGAAAAAAAGAAAAGAAAAAAGAATTAATTAACTCAGTGTAATTTCAAGAATGGGCAAATTGTTTAGGAGCTATGAGTTATACCAGAATTTGGCAGCCACAAAACAAACACAATGAACAGACCAAAGAAAATGAAACTATTTTATGGAACTCACATACCAGAAACAGCACTATCCAACCCAGCATATATGTCCAATGAGCCTTCATCATTGTTCTTAAGAGGAGAAGCTGCAGGAAAAGCAAAGACTAGTTAAAAATGACTTTAGGCACTGAGATGTTTCCATTCCTGCACTGAAGGACCAGGAAAAGAAAGAGATTTAATAGTTTTGCTTTAAAAGAGAGATAAGCCAGGCACAGTGGCTCATACCTGTAAACCTAGCACTTTGGGAGGCTGAGGAAGGCAGATTGCTTAAGCTTAGGCGTTCAAGACCAGCCTAGACAACATGGCGAAACCTAGTCTCTACTAAAAATACAAAAAAAGACCAGGCGTGGTGGTTCCTGCCTATAATCCAAGCACTTTGGGAGGCCAAGGTGGGAGGACCATTTTTGAGGCCAGGAGTTTGAGACCAGCCTGGACAACATGGTGAAACTGTGTCTCTACTAAAAATACAAAAATCAGCCAGGAGTGGTGGTACATGCTTGTAATCCCAGCTACTAGGGAGACTAAGGCACAACAATCACTTGAATCCAGGAGGTGGAGGTTGTTAAGTGAGCCAACATTGTGCCACTGCATTCTAGCCTGGATGTCAGAGCGAGACCATGTCTCAAACGAGAGAGAAAGAGAGTGAGAGAGAGAGGGAGAGGAGAGAGGTTTGTCTACACATAGCTATTATAAATGGGAAGATTTTGTCACATAGATTTATTTATTAACTACCTCAAATATATACTTCAAAAATTCACTTTAAAAAATATACTAATGAGGCCAGTTGCAGTGGCTCACACCTATAATCCCTGCACTTTAGGAGGCCGAGGAGAGGATTGCTTAAGCTCAGGAGATCAAGACCAGACAACATAGCATATCTAAAAATTGGCTGGGCAGAGTGGCTTGCCTCAGGTCAGAAGTTCAAGACCAGCCTGGCCAACATGGTAAAACCTTGTCTCTACTAAAAATACAAAAAAATTAGCTCGCCATAGTGGTGGGTGCCCATAATCCCAGCTTCTCGGGAACCTGAGGCACAAGAATCGCTTGAACCAGGAGGCGGAGGTTGCAGTGTGCCAAGATAGCACTATGGCACTCCAGCCTGGGCAACAAGAGTGAAACTCCATCTCAAAAATAATAAATAAATAAATAAAATTAGCCAGGTGTGGTGGCACATGGGAGGCCGAGGTGAACTGCTTGAGCCCAGGTCAAGGCTGTAGCCAGCCATGATTATGCCACTGCTCTCCAGACTGGGTGACAGTGAGAGATTCTGTCTCTCATATATATATACATATATATATATATATATATATATATATATATATATATATATACACACACACATATATATATATATATATATATATTCTAGTGAAAGAGTTCCAATTCCAGTTATAGCAGAGTAGTTTTTACGAAACCAATCCTCCTGCAGATAACCACCGTAAACACTAAAGAAAATAATAGAAGCTATCTAAAGAGCCAGAGTACAACCTAAAGTAGGCAAAAACTGAAAGAGTAATGACTACTGAAAGAAAACAGCACCTCACAAGTTCCCTGTTCCCTTTTATTACTGCTTTTTGTAGAAAGACAGGCCCTAGTTGTTGCTACACTGGGCAGTAACAACTCAAGATAGAAATCTCCAGTCCTAGTAGTTTGAAGAACTGGAGAAAAGAATTTGGGGTAATAACAGTGATTAGTACATGAAGGGGAAATTACAGAGTCCACAAAAAGCATTATCCAAATTCTGCCCAAATCGCTGAGTGACCCTCAAAAAAGGGTAGAAAAAGCCAGCTAAACCTAAAATACAGATTTCAGTTGCTATTACAGAAGAGACCGAAGTGCAAGTTCAGTTAAGTATCTGCTAAAATTAAAAACAACTCTTCAGAGGAATATAACAGCATCCAGTATCTCTATAACATTTCATTTACAATGTTGACTATTCAATCCAAAGTTACTACATGGTGGCCAGGTGCAGTGACTCACACCTGTAATCCCAGCACTTTGGAAGGTCAAGGCCAGAGGATTGCTTGAGCCCATGAGTTGGAGACCAGCCTAAGTAACATAGTGAGACTTTGTCTCTACAAAAAAAAGAAAATTCACTGAGAGTGGTGGCAGATGCCTATAGTCCCAGCTACTCAGGAGACTGAGGCAGGAGGATGACTTGAACCCAGGAAGTTGAGGCTGCAGTAAGCCATGTTTATGCCATTATACTCCAGTCTGGCTGACAGAGGAAGACCTTGTCTCCAAAAAAACCACACAGACACACACAGTTATTACATAGAAAATCTCAGAAATGGCCGGGTGCCGTGGCTCATGCCTATAATCTCAGCACTCTGGGAGGCCGAGGTGGGTGAATAACGAGGTCAGGAGTTTCAGACCAGCCTGGCCAGTATGGTGAAACCCTGTCTCTACTAAAAATACAAGTTAGCTGTGTGTGGTGGTGGGCGCCTGTAGTCCCATATACTCAGGAGGCTGAGGCAGAATTGCTTGAACCTGGGAGACAGAGACTGCACCATTGCACTCCAGCCTGGGTGACAAAGCGAGACTCGTTCTCAAAAAGAATAAAAAAAGAGAGAAAGTCCATATATGAAGATAAAGATGCTGGCATAAAATATAAACAGGAGGTAAATTTGGAAGAAATTAAGTAAAGGGTTCTCTGTATATGCTTATTGTTACTACTTTTCTGTAAGTTTGGAATTATTTCCAAATAAATTTAATAAAAATCTATTACAGAAATGTTATAGGAATAAAAATGTTTGTGAAATCATATTAAGTGATAAAAGTCAAGACACAAGGCCAGGTGCAGTGGCTCACGCCTGTAATCCCACCACTTTGGGAGGCTGAGGCAGGCGGATCACAAGGTCAGGAGTTCAAGACCAGCCTGGCCAACAAAGTAAAACCTCATTTCAACTAAAAATACAAAAATCACCCAGGTGTGGTGGCACGCGCCTGTCCCAGCTACTCAGGAGACTTAGGCAGGAGAATCACTTGAACCCGGGAGGCAGAGGTTGCATTGAGCCGAGACCATGCCATTGTACTCCATCCTGGGTGACAGAGTGAGACTCTTTCTCAAGAAAAAAAAAAAAAAAATTATTTTTCATGAGCTTACTTTACTACCAGGTATTGACAGTCATCTGTTTTTCAAACTAATCATCCTATCAATTTTTTTCCTGAATAACAAACAACCATCACTGCATTTACTAAAAATATTAACTTCAAGAGTAACAAATACCAATCTTATATATTTTTGGATGTAAGAATAAAAATAATTATCATTCATATTAACAAAATCACTAATTTGACTATATTCTGAGGCTTGAAAGCATACAGTAAGTTCACATTTATTAAGCATTCCCATGTGCCAGGTACTTTACTGTATTATTTCATTTATGTATAGAAAGAAAACATTGACAATGACTGTGTTTCCAATTAGAATAGGTAAATGATTTTGTAATTAAAAAAATAAAGTTAGGCCAGGCATAGTGGCTCACACCTGTAACCCCAACACTTTGGTAGGCAAAAAGCAAGGATTGTTGAGTCCAAAAATTAGAGACCAGCCTAGACCACATAGTGAAAACTTGTCTCTACAAAAAATAAAGTGATTAGATGGCCGTGGTAGCATGTGCCTATAGTCCTAGCTACACAGGAGGCTGAGGTAAGAGGATTCCTTGAGCTCAGGAGTCTGAAGTCATAGTGAGCTACTGATGGAGCCACTGCACTCCACTCTGGGTAACTGGGGGAGACCCTGTCTCAAAAAAAAAAAAAAGGAAATTAGAAAGACAATTAAAAGTAGCTCTTACCAGAAAAGACATCAAATAAACTTGTTCCATCACCATTGTCATCATCTGCTGCCATGATCCTATTTCCTTTTGATAGTCACCACCTACGGTATTAAATATTTTAAAATTTTCACTGTTACACCTGACAATTCAGAGAATAAACCTAGCAATTTTCGAATTTAGACACATTGATAAAGTTCACCCTACCATTCTTTTTTTTTTTTTTTGGAGACAAAGTCTCACTCTGTTGCCCAGGCTGGAGTGCAGTGGCTCGATCTCAGCTCACTGCAACCTCCACCTCCTGGGTTTAAGCGATTCTCGTGCCTCAGCCTCCCGAGTAGCTGGGATTACAGAGCAGCTGGGATTACTGGAGTGTACCATAGCTGTGGTTACAGGAGTACACCACCATGCCTGGCTACTTTTTGTTATTTTAGTGGAAACAGGGTTTTATCAGGCTGGTCTTGAACTCCTGGTCTCAAGCGGTCCATCCACCTCAGCCTCCCAAAGTGCTGGGATTACAAGTGTGAGCCCCCGTGCCAGGCCTCTTTCTCTACCTCTTT
>NW_016107674.1:632318-638078 GCF_001604975.1 Cebus imitator
ATACCAAAAAAATTAATCACTTAGACCAAATAGAAAAATAATCAAAAAGAACAGACAAATCATTAAAAAAATAAATAAAAGCAAAGCTTTTGGAACTAAAAGATGTTTGACTTCACTAATCATTAAGGAAACACAAAACAAAGAGATATGCCACGTTGTGTAGGAAAGTGTTGGCATAGCCAGGCATGGCTATTTATCATTAGAAAGGCTGATAACTAAGGGCCCTTGGCTGGAGTCTAAGAACTCAGATTTCAGGAGGGTTCCCACAATTTCCAGACAGATAAAAAGTGGCTCAAGGTGCCTAAACTGTTCATACAAACAATTTGGTCTATCATAAACACCTGTTTCCTTCTGGGAGTCTTAAAATTTTAGTACATGTCAGGCAGAGGTGGCCTATGTGACCAGTCCCCAATAAAGAGCCCGGGCAGAGTCTCTAACATACTTCCCGGATAGACAACATTTCACACCTGCTATCAATAGTTGCTGGGGGAATAAACAGATAAGTGTGTGACTCCGCTGGGATCAAAACCATGAGAACTTTAACCTTGTTAAAGTGACTGCTTTGTATCCTTTGATTTTAATAAATCATAGCTGTGAGTACAACTACATAGTGAATTCTATAAGTCTGGCAAATCATCAAACTTAGGGGTGGTTTGGGGGACTCCTGACATGTTTTCACCAGTAACACAGTAAGATAAGCAAATAACAAAGTTTGATAGTACACTAGGTTGACAAGCGTATGAGAAAAGAGGTACTCTCATATAGCTCTCTCAAGTGTACACTGGTAAAAGCTCCATAAAAGCAATTTGGCAATAGCTTTGATTTGATTAAAAATTTGATGAAAGGTTTAAATGTTACAATACTCTTTGACCCAACAATTTCACATATAATAGTAACCAGTGTTGTTTGTGGAAAAACTAGAAACATTTAAGAATCCAAAACAGTAAAAAAACAAACAAACAACCAGGCTGGGCAAGGTGGCTCATGCCTGTAATCTCAGCACTTTGGGAGGCTGAGGCAGGTGGATCACCGGAGGTCAGGAGTTCAAGACCAACCTAGCCAACATGGTGAAACCTCATCTCTACTATAACTACAAAAATTAGCAGGGTATGGTGGTGAGTGCCTGTAATCCCAGCTACTTGGGAAGCTGAGGCAGAAGAATTGCTTGAACCCAGAAGGCGGAGGTTGCAGTGAGCCAAGATTATGCCACTGCACTCCAGCCTGGGCAACAAGAGTGAAACTCCATCTCAAAAAAAAAAAAAGAACCACCTCTCTTCACTAACTTATCTTGCATCCTCTAGTCTACCACTAAAACCCAGTGAATGATGCTTATGGCCACTGAACTATGGCCACTCTGGCCACTTGGCATGAAATTATTAGCAAGCCTGCACCTGCATACTTCTGCTCCCACCAATTGACATATATGCTTATGTAGTGGAGGGGGTTTGTATGCTGCCTGAATCCTGAAGGACAGGAGGTGAGCCAAGGCCATGGTACTCAACTGAAGAGCAAGTGACCCTGAGAACCCAAACATCCGGAGAGTATCTGAGAACCTACCAAGAAAAACAGTCTCATGGCTTAAACACAGTAGGCAATGAGCCAGAGAGTCAACTTAAAAACATTTTATAAACAAAGGGCAGCACGAATTTCTAAAGTTGTCCTGCTGCCATTCAGGAGTGCCTTGTAATACATAAACTTATTAGTGTATCTATTTCCCAAGCTGGACTTGTCTGAGTCATTCTTTGGTCTCTTGGCTCTCTCTTAGTTTGGGGAAAGGTTTTCTATGTACGATTCTGGGTTTTTCTCACAGCTTACACATGCGCATTTATTGTCAAATCCAATCATGCCGGTTTTCCTAAATCATAGTATGATGAAAGATCACATTACCAAAGGGAGTTGTTTTCTAGTGAAAACAAGGCAGAATGCTATGGAAAGAAAAGCAACAAAACACACACACACGTGCACACATACACACACAAAACTGCATGTCAAATCAAGTGAAGATGGAATCATCCAAAGTACTATCAGAGAAAATTTAGTCTACCCTCAGATCAGTTAAAGAGTATCTAAGGCCAGGCGTTGTTGCTCACACCTGTAATCCCAGCACTTTGGGTGGCCGAGGCCAACATGGTAAAACCCCCTCTCTACTAAAAATACAAAAATTAGCCAAGTGCAGTGGTGCGGGCCTGTAATCCCAGCTACTGTGAGGCTGAGACAGGAGAATCGCTTGAATTTTGGAGACGGAGGTTGCAGTGAGCCGAGATCATGCCACTGCACTCCAGCCTGAGCAACAGAGCAAGACTCCGTCTCAAAAAAAACAAAAACAATTGGTGACAACACAAATGGGAAAAAAAAAAAAAGACTAGGACCATCTCTGTTCTGTTCCCCAACTCTCACTGTATTCCCCCCAGCTCTCAGCAGAGAGCCTGGTAGAATGGCAAGTAATAAAAGAATATCTGTTGAATTAATGAAATTCCCAATTTGTTAAACACGATTCTCATGTTTCTAGCTTTGGAGGATAGTCATGCTTTAATTGCAATGGAGAACCAATGAAGACATGTTGAGTTATGTGTAGGACATCCAGATAAAGACGTCTAACAGAGGCCAGGCACGGTGAGAGGCCGAGGGAAGTGGATACCAGTTAGGGCCTACTATGTGCTAAGGATGGATCTAGGCGCTGCAGAGATTAAAATAAACTTATTTAAGCTTGTTGGTTTGATGCCTAAATAAGTGTTTCGGAAACATCCAAGATCAATGATCATCTGACACTCCAGGAAACCCATTTCTCCAAAGAATTCCATCCGAAATCTTTTAAGAGTATATTCCAAGGAGAGAGTGGACGGGGGGAGGGGCAGGGCGAGCGGCCGAAGGAGTAATTCCTCGGCACGCCCGCCCCTAGCCCCCGCCCAGATCCTCTCGAGGTACCGCAGACGGACGCAGGGTGCAAGCCCAGAAGCTGTACCGGGGGCGAACGGAACATGACTACCTGCGGGGCCAGACCTCCGGCGCGGCCCTTCCCCGACCTACTTGGCCGCTCCAGATGCTCTCCCTCCGACTATCTGGCTTCTCGGGGGCCGCCGACCTCTGCTCGGGGGACTACCGCATCATGCAGCCTCTTCCTTAGCAGCCCCGCACGGACCGGGCCCCTACCGCAACTTACCCGCCCTGCCTGGCCCAAGACAACCCCGGTTCCTTTCTGCCCACCGAGGTCTCCCTGGCATCTCCACCAATACCAGAGCGCAATTAGGGTACGGAGGCGGGACTGAGTGCCTAGGGCCAATCAGATCAGACGCAAAGCACGTCGCAGCGCTCACAACTAGTTCCCGCCTTTGGAAGAAAAAAAAAAAAAAACACGGTTGGCGCCAAACTCCACTAGTCTTCCTAGGGCTTTAAGAGAAAGGGGACGGGTGTAAAGGGTGGCGGGGACAGAGTCGGGGCGGGGCTTTAATACGGAAGGGGCGGGCCTGAGTTGAGTTAGGGGCGTGGCCTGAGTTCTTCAGCGAAGGAGAAAGGAAACCTTGAGTAGTCTGTCATTTATTTAGTCCTTTATTTGCATTTTGCTGTCAGCTCCGTGCTAGACAAAGTGCAGAGCTCGATTAAAATGAATAAATTTGTTCCCTGCCCTCAGACGCGTTCCTGGATGACAGACAACTTAGCTTCGGGTGTTGGGAGCTTTAAGGAGAGGATACTAGTCTAGCGGGGGCAGAAGAGAGAAAAGATTTTTAGAGGGTGGAATAACTGACTTGTCTTATAGAACCTGTAGGGACTAGGGGTGCGTAGGTAGGTATAGAGTCAGGAGCTCAGCCTGCGCATTGATAGGTGCGAAAAATAAGGCCACCTCCCTCGGCTACTTATATTTTGCCTATATTCATCCCTACCCGTTTCCTCTTGTTTGTCCACTTAGCTGTTTTTTCTTTTTGCTTTCAGACGAGGTATCGCTTTGTCGCTCAGGCTGGAGCGCAGTGGCGCGATCTCGGCTTACTGCAACCTCTGCCTCCAGGATTTGAGCGATCCTCCTACCTCAGCTTCCAGAGTAGCTGGGACCATGGACGCGAGCGACCACCACTGCTGGCTAATTTTTTTTTCTGAAACAGAATTTCACTCTTGTTGCCCAGGCTGGAGTGTAATGGGGCGATCTCAGCTCACTGCAACCTCCGCCTCCCGGGTTCAAGTGATTCTCCTGCCTCAGCCTCCTAAATAGCTGGGTCTACAGGCGGGCACCACGACACCCAGCTAATTTTGTATTTTTAGTAAAGACGAGGTTTCACCATGTTGGCCAGGCTGGTCTCGAACTCCTGATCTCAGGTGATCTGCCCGCCTCGGCCTCCCAGAGTGCTGGGATTACAGATGTGAGCCACTACACCAGCTGTTTTTTTAGACAAGATCTCACTGTCACCCTGACTGGAGTACAGTACATGATCACGGCTCACTGTAGCCTTGACTTCCTGTGCTCAAAGGATCCTCCCACCTCAGCCTTCCAAGTAGCTGAGACCACAGGTGTCTGCCAGCACACTAGCTAATTTTTTAAAGAAATTTGTTGGCCTGGGCACTGTGGCTTATGCCTGTAATTTCAATACTTTGGGAGGCCGAGGTGGGAGGATTATTTGAGGTCAGGAGTTCGAGACCAGCCTGACCAATATGATGAAACCTCATCTCTACTAAAAATACAAAATTTAGCCAAATTTAGCTAGGTGTGGTGGCATGCACCGTAATCCTACCTACTCAGGAGGCTGAGACAAGAAAATTACTGGAACCCAGGAGGAGGAGGTTGCAGTGAGCTGAGATTGAGCCATTACACTCCAGCCTGGGCAACAAGAGCAAAACTCTGTCTCAAACAAACAAACAAAAAGTAGAAGAAGAAAAAGAAATTTATTGTAGAGACGGGGTCTTGCCATGTTGCCATGGTCTTAAACTCCTGGGCTCAAGTGATCTCCCTCCTCAGCTTACCAAAGTGCTGGGATTACAGGGATGCGCCCCACACCTGGCAACATGGCAAAACCCTGTCTCCACAAAATACAAAAATAATAATAATATTAAAAATTAGCTGGCCAGTCTCAGTGGCTCACGCCTGTAATCCCAGCACTTTGGGAGGCCAAAGTGGGCAGATCAGCTAAGGTCTGGAGTTCAAGACCCACCTAATCAAGGAGAAACCTCATCTTTACTAAAACTACAAAATTAGCCCAGCGTGGTGGCACATGCCTGTAATCCCAGCTACTTGGGAGGCTGAGGCAGGAGAATCACTTGAACCCGGGAGGTGGATGTTGCAGTGTGCCAAGATTGTGCCATTGCACTCCAGCCTGGGCAACAAGAGCAAGACTCCATCTCAAAAATAAAAAAGACAGCTGGATAGGAGGTTTGATCCTTTTTGGTAAGACTATATAGACAGCATTATATTCTTGCATCAAGAGCCAAAGTAAGCCAAGTCTTTTTGCCCTTTTTGCTATGTTAGCAGCCATTGATACTTAATGCCTAGACCAATGGATTAATTCGGGGTTGCAAAGTAGTGGTACTCTAATTTTGTCAATTATTTTTCAAATTAGGTGGACTATGCTCAGGAAGAGACACTTGTCATCATCTTCTGTTTAGTTACCCAGTGGTACAATTCACATGAGAGGCAGGATACATTAAAAAAAAACTTTTCCCGGGCCGGGCGCGGTGGCTCAAGCCTGTAATCCCAGCACTTTGGGAGGCCGAGGCGGGTGGATCACAAGGTCAAGAGATCGAGACCATCCTGGTCAACATGGTGAAACCCCGTCTCTA
>NW_016107674.1:638448-639617 GCF_001604975.1 Cebus imitator
TCTTGCTTTGTCACCCAGGCTGAAGTGCAGTGGCACCATCTCGGCTCACTGCAACCTCTGTCACCCAGGTTCAAGCGATTCTCCTGCCTCAGCCTTCTGCGTAGCTGGGACTTCAGGTGCACACCACTATGCCCAGCTCATTTTTTATTTTTAGTAGAGATGGGGGTGTTGACCAGGCTGGTCTTGAACTTCTGATCTCATGATCCACCCCACCGCCCCCCCACCTCGGCATCCCAAAGTGCTGTGATTACAGGCCTGAGCCACTGCACCCAGCCCACAGGTGCACTTTTAATGTTATGTACTCAACTGTTTTTTAGGATTTCCAGAATATTCTATAACTTATACCCCATAGTTTATTTAAATATTGTCAAACTGAACATTTTCTTCCGATATCTGTATTAAGAAAACTGCAAGGGGTGACTTTGTCACACTTATGTGAGAATTTCTGTAGAGTAGGGTTCTACAAGGGGAATTGCTGGGTCAAAATGTTAAAGTAGGTAGCTAGTTAGATGTGAGCAGGAGAGGAGACGGCTCCCCAATCCACACACACCAGGAGTATTGGGTGACCACCAAATGACGGTCAGGCAGTTGTTAACTATTTCTCTAATGTTCACGTAGCCAGAGAAAGGCAGGCTCCTAATAGAAAACAGCTGAAACTGATCAGCAGCTTCCCAATAAGATCTCAGGAGTGGGAATATGCAATCCAAGTTCCCAAAAATATGCCAACATATAAAATATGCCAACATATAAAACTTCAAGTCAGGCTGGGGGCGGTGGCTCATGCCTGTAATCCAAGCACTATGGGAGGCCGAGGTGGGTGGATCATCTGAGGTCAGGAGATCAAGACCAGCCTGGCCAACATGGTGAAACCCGGTCTCTACTAAAAAAAAAATACAAAAATTGGCTAGGCCTGGTGGCTCACACCTTTTAATCCAAGCACTTTGGGATGCCTAGGCAGGCAGATCACTCGAGGTCGGGAGCTCCAGACCAGCCTGACAAACACGGTGAACACCCACCCCCGGCCTCCCCTCCCCCACCCCCCACCCCCCGTCTCTACTAAAACTACAAAATTTGCTGGCCATGATGGCACATTCCTGTAATCCCAGCTACTCAGGAGGCTGAGGCAGGAGAATTGCTTGAACCCAGGAGGTGGAGACTGCAGTGAGCCA
>NW_016107674.1:640508-643664 GCF_001604975.1 Cebus imitator
CAGCTTTTTTTTTTTTAGACAGAAAAGTCTGCTCTGTCCCCCCGCTGGAGTGCGGTTGGGCGATTTCGGCTCAGTGTAACCTCTGCTTTCTGGGTTAAAGCGATTGGCCTGCCTCAGTCTCCTGGGTAGTTGGGATTACAGGCGCGCCACCATGCCGGGCTAATTTTTGTATTTTTAATAGAGACGGGGTTTTGCCATGTTGCCCAGGCTGGTCTCAAACTGGTAACATCAAGTGATCTGCCCGCCTCGGCCTCCCAAATTGTTGGGATAAAGACATGCGCCACCGCATCCGGCCGAGAATCAGCTTTTCTTTCACATCTGATCTTTCCGGTGTTCAGGCAGAGGGAAGGCACCGTGGGCTGATAATCACAGGCCCGTGGAGCCTCCCTTTTCTTCCCGGCCAAGCGCACTATTTTCTCTGTTTCGCCACGTGCTGTGTTCGCGAGCCCCCCCCATCACTCAAGAATCAAAACCGCCTGGATTTTTGCCTCCATTTCCCTCCCGGAAATGGCGGGACATTAAAGACCGGAGTTTCCGCCGCAGAGGGGGCGGGGCCGGGAGGGCGTCGCGTTGAGGTCCCGAACTGATGACGTCAAACGCCGTGTGTTCACCCACGTGTGCTGCAGCTCTCCAGGTGTCGGCGCTGGAGTCGAGGGCGGCTGTCCTGGGGGCGTAGTCGGTGGTTGCTCGGGCACTGGGGCCCCGGCGGCTTGGGGACGCTGGCCGTGAAGCAGGGAGCGCAGGTGGCCGCTCGGTTGAGGGCCCTGGGTCATGGAGCACTTCTTGATGGAGGTGGCGGCCGCGCCGCTGCGGCTAATCGCAGGCAAGAATGAGAAGAGCCGCAGTGAACTGGGCAGGTTCCTGGCCAAGCAGGTAAGACGAGAGAAGGGAGAGGGAAAGCGCCGGAGCGACCGAGTCGCCCCCATCGCAGGCTTCCTGCCCTCCCCCGCGGAGACTCACCGCTTTAAGTGGGGAGTGGTGCGGCCAACCTGGCCCCCTCCTCTGAGCTGGCGAGTCGAGGAGGTTTCCTAGTGTGTTTGAGGCGATTGGATGGAGTCTTTTGTTTTTATCTGGGGGAGCCTTCTAGTGCCCTTCCCACCACCCCTCACCCCATGCAAGCGCTTTGGCTGCATGTGGCAGAGGTGGCCTTCCGAAAGGAATACGGTTTGTTTTTCTGAAATTGTGGTTGCTTTTCTGCCGTTTTGACACGTGTACGTATTACCTAAGTGTGCGTAGTCCAGCCACTCCTGTTAGTTTGGGTGAACCATTGACAAATCTTGATTGCATTCCTGCTGTAAGGGACGGGGTGGCGCTGTGAGAAAGTGGATAGATAAACTCTTTACGATCTCTGCCATCAGGGAAATTCGCATCTATTTTTGGAGACAGTTCGTAAACACTTAAAACAGCTGAAGGGCAAAGCAAGAGAGCGAATGCTGTTAGTAATTAACCATACAAATTATGAGGTGAACTAGAGTTTTCTGGGAAATGGGTCTTCGGGCTCTTAAGAACCTTCTCGTTGACTCCCTCTACCTGAGTTGACTCTCTCTTATCACACATCTTTTCAGTTTGTTTTAATTTTCCATTTTATGCTTCCCCACCCCCAATGCCTGTAAGCTTCTTGAGAGTAGAAAATGTGTCTATTTTTGTATCTGCATTATCCAGAACTCACTGATTGAATGACAATAATGCATTGCCTACGTGTATATTTCATTGCTTAGAAAGCAACAGTAGTATTTTGAGTGAGAGACCGAGGGACTTGTGCAATCTGGAGGCGCAGAGCAGCTAACGCTGTCTGTATAATAATGACAACAAATTTAATGTAAGAAGAGGAGTCGCATATGTCACCGAGATTTCTGGCCCTGTGGTTAGTGAAGTTGGAATGAAGGGAATTACACTAATGGAAAGTTCTAGAAAGAAAACTGAATTTTGGTGGGTCCAGCTAAGGAAGGAGATAATCAGTTTAGATTAGCTAAGCCTATAAAAGGCTCCTGCATTGTAATATTGTTGCTAGAGGTGCTTTTCTATACGTGGGCTTAGAACTTAGAACACAGGTTCTGAATTTGGGGTTTATGGAACGCCTTCGGGGCATTTATGACTCCCTACCACTGCATGTGATTATAAAATCGGCGTTTATGTATTGAGGATGGCTTGGAAAAATGGTTTGTACCCTTTATTATATAAGGTTTTAGAAACTCTGACTTATTGAAATGTAAGAACCAACCACTCATGTACATTTTGAGAATTTTATAGTAATGTTACTGACCTAGGAAGTTACTAGAAAGTTAGTTGATATAGGCTGGTTGCAGTGGCTCACACCTGTAATCTCAGCACTTTGGGAGGCCGAGGCAGGCAGATCACCTGAGGTTGGAAGTTCGAGACCAACCCCCCAACATGGAAAAAACCCGTTTCTACTAAAAATACAAAATTTGAGACAGAGTCCCACTCTGTCACCCAGGCTGGAGTGCAAGATTTGCTGACTGGCAATTGGTTGAGTTTATTTAAATCCCTGGAATCAATAGAACGCAGTGTCTGGGTTAAGATAGGGGTATGGAGACCAGGATTCAAACAAGTGTCCCACCTCATCTTCCCAAGTACCTGGGACTAATTTTTGTACTTTAATAGAGACAGGGTTTCACCACGTTGGTTGGTCTGGTATCGAACTCCTGACCTCAGTCCTCACAAATGGCTGGGATTACTTTGGTGAGCTGCCATGCCCAGTCTTTCCCGAAGTATTTTGTTTGTTTGTTGCTTTTTTTTTTTTAGTTTTTTGAGACAGAGTCTAGCTCTGTAGCCCAGGCTGGAGTGCAGTGGCAGGATGTCAGCTCACTGCAACCTCTGCCTCCCAGGTTCAAGTGAGTCTTCTGCCTCAGCCTCTTAAGTAGCTGGGACTACAGGCACGCACCACCACACCCAGCTAATTTTTGTATTATTAGTAGAGACAGGGTTTTACCATCTAGGCCAGGCTGGTCTCCAACCCCTGACCTCGTGATCCACCAGCCCAGGCCTCCTAAAGTGCTGGAATTACAGGTGTGAGCCATTGAGCCCGGCCTCCTGAAGTGTTTTTTTGATGTGTCTCCAGCCCAATTGTTCTGGCGGGGGTGGGGGTGGGTGGGCAATTTTGCTCCCAGGGACAAGTCTGGAGACTTTTTTTTTTTT
>NW_016107674.1:644600-654917 GCF_001604975.1 Cebus imitator
GAGTAGCTGGGATTACAGGCACGCGCCACCATGCCCAGCTAATTTTTTGTATTTTTAGTAGAGACGGGGTTTCACCGTGTTGACCAGGATGGTCTCGATCCACCCATCTCGGCCTCCCAAAGTGCTGGGATTACAGGCTTGAGCCACCGCGCCCGGCACCCTCTACTGTTGTTGACAGGAGCCACCTCCTGTTGTTAACCTCTGTTGTTATCATCTGGGTCATCCATTGCTATTACTTTCCTCATTGACTTTGCATTTCCTTTCCTTTGAAGACTGCATCTCTGCTGTGGCCTGCTCAGTTAACTTATTTGTTCTGGAAGACTGCTTTTGGAATGGCCTTCCCCACGAAGACTTCTCTAACTTTCTCCTTTCCTTTTTCCCTTACCCTTTGTTTCAACTAACTGATGCTCACTAGTTGATTGAGTGTGCGCCAAGAGAAGGGATTGTGTAGTTGTAGTGTCCAGTACAGTGTCTGATATGCAGCAGGCAGTGTTTATTGATGAAATTAACAGAGTAATGTACTGACAAATTTTAATACTTTTGTCAATGAAAAGTGTCAAACTCTGAAAAATATTCGAAGAGATTTATTCTGCACCAATGCCAACAACACAGCCCAAGGAGATCCTGGGAACGTGTGCTTAAGGTGGTCAGGCTACAGCTTGGTTTTATACATTTTAGGGAAACATAAGACATTGATCAGTGCATGTAAGATGTACGTTGGTTTGGTCTGGAAAGTTGGGACAACTCCAAGGGTGAGTGGGGCAGTCTTCCAGGTCATAGGTGGATTCAGAGATTTGGTGACTGGCAATTGGTTGAGTTTATTTAAATCCCTGGAATCAACAGACTGCAGTGTCTGGGTTAAGATAGGGGTGTGGAGACCAAGGTTCTGATTATGCAGATGAAACCTCCAAGTAACAGGTTTCTGAGAGAATAGATTGCAAATGTTTCTTTTCAAAAAATTTTGTTATTTTTTAAAGAGATGGGATCTTGCTATGTTGTCCAGGCTGGTCTGGAACTCCTCAGCTCAAGCCATCCACCTACTTCAGCCTTCTAAAGTGCTGGAATTATAACCTAGACTGTTAATGGTTTTGTTTTTCTTTTTTTTTTTTCCCAAAATGCAAACATCCCGCCCTTGCCCCCCAACAGAGCTTTGCTCCCAGGCTGTAGTGCAGTGGTGTGATCTCCGCTCACCGCAACCTTCACCTCCTGAGTAGCTGGGATTACAGGTGCCCTGCCACCGCACCTGGCTGTTTTGTATTTTTAGTAGAGATGGGATTTCACCAGGCTTGTCTTCTTTTAAATTTATTTTTATTTATTTTTTTTTTTTTGAGACGGAGTTTCGCTCTTGTTACCTAGGCTGGAGTGCAATGGCGCGATCTCGGCTCACCGCAACCTCCGCCTCCCGGGTTCAGGCAATTCTCCTGCCCCAGCCTCCTGAGCCGCTGGGATTACAGGCACGCGCCACCATGCCCAGCTAATTTTTTGTATTTTTAGTAGAGATGGGGTTTCACCATGTTGACCAGGATGGTCTTGATTTTTTGACCTCGTGATCCACCCGCCTCAGCCTCCCAAAGTGCTGGGATTACAGGCTTGAGCCACCGCGCCCAGCCTATTTTTATTTTTATTATTTTTTTAAAGACGGGGTTTCACCATGTTGGTCAGGCTGGTCTTGAACTCCCGACCTCAGGTGATTTGCCCGCCTTGTCCTCCAAAATGCTTGGATTACAGGTGTGAGCCACTACACTCGGCCTTCACCAGGCTTGGTTTGAGCTCCTGACCTCGGCCTCCCAAAGTGCTGGGATTACAGGCGTGAGCCAGTGTGCCCAGCTGCAAAGTATTATTATTATTATTATTATTATTATTATTTTTGAGATGAAGTCTCAGTCTGTCCCTAGGCTGGAGTGCAGTGGCACGATCTTGGCTCACTGCAACCTCTACCTCCTGGGTTCAAGAGATCCCCCTGCCTCAGCCTCCCAAGTAGCTGGGACTACAGGTGGGTGCTACCATGCCTGGCCAATTTTTTGTATTTTAGCAGAGACTGTTTCACCATGTTGGCCAGGATGATCTTGATCTCCTGACCTCATGATTTGCCGCCATGGCCTCCCAGAGTGCTGAGATTACAGGTGTTAGCCACCACTCCTGGCTGCAAGCAGTCTTTATTATGAGAAAGCAGTGTTAGCTAGGAAAGTCACAGGCTGGCTTCTTTCTAATAAAATGACAAAGCACGTTTCTTAAATAATTTACAAAGGGCAGAAGTTGCTCTCGAACAGGGCTACCCCTCCTGGCACACCCACAGCACTCTGCCTTGAGCATACATATAGCTACCTGTGAGCCCAGAGTCTTAATCCTGGAACTGTCTCCTATGCCTTCCTCCGGGTTCCTGGTAGGGAAAGCAGGGATGAAAGTGGTGCCCCCAAGATCCTTGGCACCAGAAACAAGTGGGCGAGTGACTCTGTGGATGACTCCCCAAAAACCAGGCACCTGGGTACACAGTTCAGAGCTCTCAAACATCTGATGCTGGCACTTCACATTATAGACGAAGCAAATACCAGGCCTCCTGGTCAAGTATACGATGAATTTCTAAGCCCAAGAGTTCCCTGGGGGAGTAGAAGGAACAATTTTCCCCACCTTTGCAAGGTCTCCCCAAGACGGTCTCACTCAGGCTGTGGCAGGCAGTCACTGATGGGTCCAGATGTGGCTGGAGCAGGGGGCTCTGGGCCCCTTGCTAGTCAGGTCCTTATTAGCAGTGGCCCAGGGGTACTCATGACTCCTAGGAGCTTCTGCCAGGAAGCTCATGGGGAAGCACAGACATTCTTGGGTATGAAGCCTTGGTGGTCAGTCAGGGCTTGTTTCCTGCAGGGCACTTCCTCAGTCATGAATGAGTGTCATTTCATCATTTTCTAAAGCCATAATGGCTTCATCCAGCTCTTGGCACAGCTTCTGGAGATGCTGAATTCCTGCCCTCCCACAGACCCTAGGCCACTATCAGACTCGCTGGTAGAGTAGAGAGGCTCTGTCAAGGAGTAGGGGCTCTGGAAGGCGGCTTCCTGCCTCCATTGCTGTAGTGTTTGGGCACATGAGTCTGTCCGGGCAGAAAGGCGGTGATGCCCAGGGGTCTGTGGCTCCAGACAGCCGGGTCCTCCTCTGGCCCAGGCTGTGAGCTGGGGAGCCACTGCCCTTTTGTACCCCTTCTTCCTTCTGGCCTTCACTTGGGTCTCCACTAGCCACTTGGTGGCACTTTGGCAGGACTCCTGGATTCTCTGTGATATGGCACCCAGGGTTCTCTTAGCTGAGCAAGCTGAAGCCTGGAGTCTCTGCTGCCCTGACTCTGTGGTTCCTAGGTGTTTCCAGGAGGGGCCTGCCCTGAGGTTGAAGTTAAGGGCTCTCAGGGGTAGCCTCCTTTGGAACTATCTACACAGAGAACCCAAGTCCCTGGCGGAGATCAGATGGCTGGCAATAGGCTGCAGCTCCTTGCTATCTACCAGCTGCTCCTGGTACTGGAGAGATTTCCAGCGCATGGAGACCCTCGCGTCCCGCCAGTGAGACGCGTCCCGCCAGTGAGAAGCCGTCTGTCTGGCCAAGAGTCTTCTCTGCTCACTAGACCTCAACACCCCCAACATCTACTCAAAGCTGAGCACTGCAAATGTTAAATGTTTCTTATAAGACTTACAGACAGCTTTGCAGGGCCATTTCAAAATATGTCAAAGCTATATATTTTGGTCCAGACATGATGGCTCATGCCTGTAATCATAGCACTGTTGGAGGCCGAAGGAGAATTGTTTGAACTTAGGAGTTTGAGACCAGCTTGGGCAACATAGTGAGACTCTGTGTCAATGGGAAAAAAAGGGAGAGGGGAGTAAAATAATCCTGAAATACTTTTTTTTTTTTTTTTTTAGGCGGAGGGAAGTATCGCACTGTTGCCTGGGCTGGAGTGCAATGGCATAATCTCAGCTCACTGCAACCTCTACCTCCTGGGTTCATGAGATCCTCCTGCCTCAGCCTCCCAAGTAGCTGGGACTACAGGCGCATACCGCCACACCCGGCTAGGCCAATTTTTTTTGTATTTTTAGTGAAGACGGGGTTTCACTATGTTGGCCAGACTGGTCTTGAACTCCTGATTTTGTGATCTGCCCGCCTTGGCCTCCCAAAGTGCTAGGATTACAGGCGTAAGCCACCATACCCAGCTCCTGAGGACTTCTTTTAGGGTTTGCCATCATATTGGTATTTTATTGCTACCAAGAGTATGTTTTGTCAGTCCTTTTTTTTTTTCTTCTTTTTTTTTTTTTTTTTTTTTTTTTTTTTTTTTTTTTTTTTTTTTTTTTTTTTTTTTTTTTTACAGGGTTTTACTCTATCGCCTAGGCTGGAGTACAGTGGCACAATGTCAGCTCACTGTAACTTCTGCCTCCCAGGTTCAAGTGATTCTCCTGCTTCAGCCTCCCAAGTAGCTGGGATTACAGGTGTACACCAACACACCTGGCTAATTTTTTGTATTTTTAACAGAGACAGGGTTTCACTATGTTGGCCAGACTGGTCTCGAATTCCTGACTTTGTGATCCACCACTCGGCCTCCCAAAGTGCTAGGATTACAGACTTGACCCGCCACGCCAGGCCTCTTTTGTCAGTCCTAAGGTCTCTGTTTTAATGTTAATGCTGGTCAGCTGTGCCAGAATTCTAAAGGGAAGAGAGTGTAATGAGGCATGCCTGACCACCCATTCCCAGGATGGCCTGAACTAGGGTTTCAGGTTTACTTTTGAGAGAAGAAGGGTTCACCTTCATTCAGTTGGTTAGGGGCTTAGAATTTTATTTTTGGTTTACACTTTTTTATTTTTTAAGACGGGTTCTGGAGAGCAGTGGCCTCTCCATCCTAGGTTCAACTGATCCCACCTCAGGACCCTCCCTATCCCCCCGGTAGCTGGAACTACAGGCACACTACTGCATCTGGCTAATTTTTTTTTTTTTTTTTTTTTTTTTAATCTTAGGTAGAAACAAGGCCTTGCTGTGTTGCCCAGGCTGGTCTCAAACTCCTGGGCTCAAGCAGTCCCACCACCTTGGCCACCCAAAATGCTGGGATTACAGGCATGCTTTCTTATTTTTGGCAGAAAATAGCTTTAACTTTGAGTGATTTAACCAAATGATGACAGTGATGACACCTCAATGCTTCCCCTGCCTGAGACAGAATTTCTCTTAATGGCCTGGGCTAGAGTACGGTGATGTGATCATAGCTCACTTCAGCCTTGACCTCCTGGGCTCAAATGGTCCTCTCACCTCACCCTTCTGAGTAGCTGGGACAGCAAGTGCACACCACCATGCCTGGCTAGTATCTTTTTTTTTTTTGAGACAGAGCCTCACTCTGTTGCCCAGGCTGGAGTGCAATGGTGTGATCTCAGCTCCCTGCAACCTCCCCTTCCTGGGTTCAAGCAATTCTCCTGCCTCAGCCTCCCAAGTAGCTGGGATTACAGGCACCTGCCACCGTGCCTGGCTAATTTTTTGTATTTTTAGAACAGATGGGATTTTGTCATGGTGGCCAGGCTGTTCTCAAACTCCTGACCTCAGGTGGATCCACCCACCTTGGCCTCCCAAAGTGCTGGGATTACAGGCATGAGCCACTGCATGCGGCCTTGCCTGGCAAATTTCTAAACACAGTTTTGTAGAGATTTTGGGGGGTTGGGGGGGTCTCACCATGTTGCCCAGGCTGGTCTTGAACTCCTGGGTTCAAGCCGTAGTCCCCCCTTGGTCTACCAAAGTGTTGGGATTGCAGGTGTGAGCCACCACACCCAGCCTAATTGCTTAGGTTTTATAGAATAATTTAGGAATTGTTTCTCTTTAGCTGAAAATACACATTTCAGCTGATACACGTAATTATAAAAACACTGAGGTAGAAAAACTTGCCTTATCCTTTTAATTAACCCTGCCTTGAGAAGGGCTAACTGATCAATTAGCAGTTGAATATGACAATGTAGTAGTTTCATAAAACAGTAAAAAAAAACCTCAATACATTAAGCATACAGTCATACAAATATGAAGTGTTTTTTTCCTTTTCTATTTTTGTTGGGTAAGTATGGGGAAATTGATGAATTTTGTTATAGCAAAGGAACAGAATTGGTTGGTATTTTTGGTGGGAAGAGAAGAGCTGAGCCACCTTAAAAATGTTTTTTTCTTAGCTGGGCATGGTGGCTGAGTTCAGGCAATCCACCCGTCTCCCAAAGTGCTAGGATTACAGGTGTGAGCCACCACACCCGGCTGATAAAAATTACTTAACAATTATTTGTTAAGTAATCAGTATTCTTCAGCTTTCCTCGTACTTGCTTGTATCCCAGCCACCTAAATAAAACCCATTTAAGCTTCACAGAATATTAAGAGAAGTGAGAAAATACAAAGGTGTAGTGGGGAGGAATGTAGTCCTTTACCTTTTCCAGTGGATCCCAGTTTCCCAAGGAGAAAGGCAAGATTTCCTAAGAATATTAGAGTAATCGCAGGTTTAAGAAGTAAATCCTGGCTGTGTGCGGTGGCTCATGCCTTTTTTCCCAGCACTTCGGGAGGCTGAGGTGGGCGGATCATGAGGTCGAGAGATTAAGACCATCCTGGCCAGCATGGTGAAACTCCGTCTCTACTAAAAATGCAAGAAAATTAGCTGGGTGTGGTGGTGTGTGCCTGTAGTCCCAGCTACTTGGGAGGCAGAGGCAGGAGAATCGCTTGAACCTGAGAAGCAGAGGTTGCAGTGAGCCAAGATCACAATGCTATACTCCAGCCTGGGTGACAGAGTGAAACTCCATCTCAAAAAAAAAAAAATAGAGTTAATCCTTTAGCAATTCATTGTTCTATTTTTGTTTCCTGCGATAGCAAGCCAGCTGACATGGTCAAAGATGCTTTGACTAGCAAGGCCTCTGGGCTTACAGAAAGAGAAAGCTGATTATGTAGTTTTCCTATAACCTCCACCCGCCCATACTCACAGGTATCCTACCTAGCTGGTCCCTTTTCTTGCAGGCCTGGCATTTACCCTTTCATGGATTTTAGTAAAACATTTATTGTTTTTTAAGCTTCATTAACTAGTAGTATTCATGGCAGAATACTTGGAAGAGTCAGGAAAGTACCACCAGTATTGTGGGTTTACTTGTGTCTGCCAAAAATATATGTACAAGTCCTAGCCTGGGCTGGTCCGAGTGCAGTGGTGTTTATAACAAACAGTTACAGATTTCTTTGTTCCTTCTCTACTCCCACTGCTTCACTTGACTAGCATTTAAAAAAAAAAAAAAAAAGAAGTCCTAGCCTGTAATACCTGAATGTGACTCTATTTGGAAATGAGGTCTTTGCAGATGTAATAAAGTCAAGATGAGATCATCATAAAGGGCCTTAATCCAATATGACCGTTTCTCACTCTTTTGCCCAGACTGGAATGCAGTGCTGTAATTCCCACTTACCGCAACCTCTGTCTCTTTGGTTCAAGTGATTCCTCCTGCTTCAGCCTCCTGAGCAGCTGGGATTACAGGCGTGTGCCACCATTCCTGGCTAATTTTTGAATTTTTAGTATAGATGGGGTTTCACTATATTGGCCAGGCTGGTCTCGAACTCCTGACCTCAAGTGATCTGCCTACTTAGGCCTCCCAGAGTGCTGGAATTACAACTGTGTGCCAACACGGCCAGCCCAATATGACTGTTCTTATAAGAAGAGGAGAGAAAGACGTAAACAGAAAATGGCCATGTGACGATGGCAGAAACACATATTGGAGTGATAAAGCTGCAAGACAAGGAACAGCAGGGATTGATGATGACAACAGAAGCTAGGAAGAAGCAAAGAAGGATTCTCTTCTATAGTTTTCAAAGGAATATGGCCTTGCTGACACCCTGATCTTACACTTCCAGACTTTAGAATTGTGAGACAATGAATTTGCGTGTGGTGTTTTTTGTTTTTGTTTTTTTGAGACGGAGTCTTGCTCTGTCTCCCAGGCTGGAGTGCAGTGATGCCATCTTGGCTCACTGCAGCCTCCGCCTCCCAGGTTCCAGTGATTCTCTTGCCTCAGCCTCTCGAGTAGCTGGGATTACAGGTGCATGCCACCATACTTGTCTAATTTTTGTATTTTCAGTAGAGATGTGATTTCACCATGTTGGCCAGGCTGGTCTCGAACTCCTGACCTTAGGTGATCTGCCCACCTCAGCCTCTCAAAGTGCTGGGATTACAGGCATGAGCCATTGCGCCTGACCAAATTTCTTTTTTTTTTTTTTTTAAAGTACTTTGTTATGATAGCCCTAGAAAACTAATACATGTAAGAAAAACGTTCAGTCAGGAACTGCTTATGTTAATATTGTGTTATGTAATCTTCCAAACTTAAAAACACCTTTTTTTTTTTTTTTATTTTTTTTTTTTTTTTGAAACAGAGTCTCACTCTGTTGCTTAGGCTGGGGTATAGTGGTATGATCATGGCTCACTGCAGCCTCTACCACCCAGGCTCAGGTGATTTTCCCCCACTCTAGCCTCCTGAGTAGTAGGGACTACAGGCACATACCACCAAGCCTGGCTAATTTTTTTTATTTTGTTTTTTGAGAGGCAGTCTTGCTCTGGCACCTATGCTGGAGTGCAGTGGCATGATCTTGGCTCACTGCAACCTCTGCTTCCTGGGTTCAAGCGATTGTCCTGCCTCAGCCTCCCAAGTAGCTGGACTACAAACGTGTGCCACTATGCCAGCTAATTTTTGTATCTTTAGTAGAGATGATGTTTCACTGTGTTGGTCTGGCTGGTCTTGAACCCCTGACCTCAAGCAATCTGCCTGCCTTGGCCTCCCAAAGTGCTGGGATTATAGGTGTGAGCCACTGTACCTGTGTGTCACTGTGTGTCACCATGAGACCAGCCTGGGCAACATGGCAGAACCCCATCTTTACACAAAATATAAAAATTAGCCGGACTTCGTTAGCTGCAGTGGCTCAGCATCCAATTAAAAAGTTACTGGGTATAGGAAAAAGGAAAATGGTGGCTCATTACCAGGAGAAAAATGAGTCACTATAACAGACCCCAGAATAATACAGATATTTAAATTAATAAACAAGGACTTAAAGGAGTGGTTATATCATGATGATATGAATGGTCAAAAAACAAAAATGAAAAAAGTGATTGTAGGGTGGGCTGAGAGGAACGCTTGAGGCCAGGAATTTGTGATCAGTCTGAGCCTGGGCAACAAAGTAAGACCCCATCACTCTCAAAAACATAAAAAAAGTAGTATGTGCAGGGACTTAAAAGGAAACATAAACATAATGAGAGAAATTTAAGCTATGAAAAACCAAGTGAAACCGAAAAAATACAATCTTAGCAATGAATATTTTACTGGATAGGCCTCATCAAAGATTAGACACTTCATAAGAAAAGAATATTGAATTAGAAGATACAGTAAGAGAAATTATCTAGGCTTAAACAGACAGGGTGGGAAAAAGCCAGAATAAAAATTCTTCAGTGATCTGTGGGCCATTATCAACTAGTCTACTGTATGTGTAATTGGAGTTACAGGAGGAAGGAGAGAAGAGAAACAGTAGAGATACAAAAAGATAATCACAAAATTTCTAAAGTTGATGAGAAATAATTTAGAGATCCCAAAAACTCATAAATCTACTAAACCCAAAACCATACCATGCTGTATCATAATCAAGTTGCTGGAAACAAGAAATAAATAACATCTTAAACATTCCAGAAGAGGCTGGGTACTGTGGCTCACGCCTGTAATCCTAGCATTTTGGGAGGCTGAGGCGGGCGGACCACCTGAGGTCAGGAGTTCAAGACCAGCTTGGCCAACCTAGTGAAACCTCGTTTCTACTAAAAATACAAGAATCAGTTGGGCATAGTGGCATGTGCCTGTAGTCCCAGCTACTCTGGAGGCTGAAGCAGGAGAATCGCTTGAACCCGGGAGGCGGAGGTGGTTGCAGTGAGCCAAGATTGCACTATTGCACTCCAGCTCTTCGTCTCAAAAAAAAAAAAAAAAAAAAAAAAAACGAAAAAAGATTTGTTACATGCAGAGGAGCAAAGATAAAAATAAAAATGACTGCTGACTTCTTAACAGAAACAGTACAATGAAACATCTTTCAAATGCTGAGAAAAACTGTAAACCCCCTGGGCTTGGTGGCACATGCCTGTAATGCCAGCATTTTGGGGGCTGAGGCAGGTGGATCTCTTAAGCCCGGGAGATTGAGACCAGCCTGGGCAATGTGGTAAAACCCTGACTAGTTGTAAAAATACAAAAATTAGCCAGGTATGTTGGTGTGTGCCTATAGTCCCAGCTACTTGGGAGACTGAGGCGGGAGGATCACTTGAATCTGGGAAGTCAAGGCTGCAGTGAG
>NW_016107674.1:654980-656990 GCF_001604975.1 Cebus imitator
TTAAAGACAGAATTTTGTATGTAGAAAGTCTTAAGGAATCTTCAAAATAAAGAATTTTGCAAGGTCACAGGATACAAGGTTAATGTATAAAAATGAATTATATTTTTATGTTTAAAATTGGGGAATGAAATTTATTTTTTATGTATTTTATTTTTAGAGACAGAGTCTCATTCTGTTGCCCAGGCTGTAGTGCACTGGGCACAATCATGGCTTGCCGCAGCCTCAAACTCCTAGGCCAAAGCGAGCGCCTCTCCTCAGTCCTGCACACCATCACCAGCTAATTTTTTTTTTTTTAATTTTCAAATATATATATTTTTTGAGATAGAGTCTTGTTCTGTTGCCCAGGCTGGAGTGCAGTGGCACAATCGCTACTCACTGCAACCTCTGCCTCCTGGGTTCAAGCCATTCTCCTGCCTCAGCCTCCAAGTAGCTGGGATTACAGACACCTGCCACCACAGCTGGCTAATTTTTTGTATTTTTAGTAGAAACAGGGTTTCACTATGTTGGCCAGACTGGTGTCAAACTCCTGGCCTCCTCAAAGTGATCTGCCCTCCTCAGCCTCCCAAAGTGCTGGGATTCTAGGCATGAGCTACCGCCTCTAGCCACACCAACTAATTACTTATTTATTTACATTTTTTTGAAGAGGTGGCATCTTGCCATGTTGCTCAGGTTGGTCTCGAACTACTGGCCTCAAGTGATCATCTCACATTGGCATCCCAAACTACCACCAAGCCTGACCAGTTTTCTTTGGATATATTTCTTTTCCTCTACAGTGGAACTTCTTTTAATTAATCAATCAATTATTTATCTATTTTTGAGACAGTCTCACTGTTGCCCAGGCTGGAGTGCAATGGCACGATCTCAGCTCACTGCAACCTCCACCTCCCAGGTTCAAGCAATTTTCTTGCATTAGCCTTCAAGTAGCTGGGATTACAGGCATGCACCACCATACCCAGCTAATTTTTTATTTTTTTTGTACTTTTATTAGAGATGGGGTTTCACCATGTTGGTCAGGCTGGTCTCAAACACCTGACCTGGTGATCCACCCACCTCGGCCTCCCAAAGTGCTGGGATTATAGATGTCAGCCACTGCGTCTGGCCTACTTATTTTATTCTTTAAAAATTGGGGCCACAGGCCGGGTGTGGGGGCTCACGCTTATAATCCCAGGATTTTGGGAGGCCGAGGCGGGTGAATCACTGGAGGTCAGGAGTTTGTGACCAGCCTGGCCAACATGGGGAAACCCCACCTTAAAAAATAAATAAATAAATAAATAATTGCGGCCACACCTATAAGAGCAGTGGCTCACACCTGTAATCGCAGCACTTTGGGAGGCTGAGGCAGGAGGATTGCTTGAGCTCGGGAGTTTGAGATCAGCCTGGGCAACATAGTGAGATCCACATCTGTACAAAATTTAAAAAATTAGCTGGGCATGGTGGCACACACCTGTAGTCCCAGCTACTTAGGGGGCTCAGCAGGGAGGATTGCTTGAGCTTGGGAGGGTGAGGCTGCAGTGAGCTGTGATCTTACCACTGTACTTCAGCCTGGGCAACAGACCAAGACCTTGTCCCTCCTCAGAAAATGGGTATCTTTAGAGAGCTTGTTTATGGGGACATTGCCCCAGTTGAAAATGTGAGGTTTTGCTCCTATGAATCATGACCAAATCTGTTAGATTTCTTTCCCTCGATTTTTATGGAATCCTTCAGTCAGCCTCCTATAAAGGACAGAAATACTGACAGAAATTGTTTCAAAGTAACATTTTTTCCTAATCAGTGCTTTGATCAGAATCAAATGTTTTCATGAGAGAATGCTCTATAATTTGGAAGACTTTGTAAGAACTCAGGTGTAAGGTGACTTTCTGGGTAATAATTTTGGAAAAACTTGTTAAATTTTGCATATGACGTTTAGATTGTGTTCAAGGTGCCCATATATAGGCAACCAGGGTGAACCTCCTCCTCCTTTTTTTTTTTTTTTTTTTTTTTTTTTTTTTTTTTTTTTTTTTTTTTTTTTTT
>NW_016107674.1:657895-674464 GCF_001604975.1 Cebus imitator
GAGTTGGAAGTTTTATGTACTAACTGCAGAATTCCCATTTTTTTCTTGAAGAGTTAAAGGAGCTGGGGAAATATTGGGGTTTTGGATTCCCTGGAGATTGTTGAAATCCCAGCACATAGATTATTTTTCAGAGAAGTTGTATAGATTTTAAATGGAATTCATGTATTCGTCCCTGTACCTCAAATTCCAGTGGACTGAGACTTATTTGTAACAGCCTTTATAGTAAATTAACTCTAATCCTCCATTGCAAAAAATTTCCGCAGTATTTTATAATAGAAACTCACTTATGAAGTCTGGAAATTGGACATTTTAATTCCAATCCAGGATTCTTTTCTACAACAGTGCAAATGAATATTATTTACATAGATATTTTGTTTTGGGCCTGGTGCGATGACTCACGCCTGTAATCCCAGCATTTGGGTCCAAGGTGGGCGATCACCTGTGGTCAGGAGTTGGAGACCAGCCTGGCTAACATGGGGAAACCCCATCTCTACCAAAAAAAAAAGAAAAAAATACAAAAATTAGCACAGCATGGTGGCAGGCGCCTATAATCCCAGCTACTTGGGGGAGGCTGAGGCATGAGAATCGCTTAAACCTGGGAGGCGGAGGTTGCAGTGAGCCAAAATTGCGCCACTATACTTCAGCCTGGGAGATGGAGTGAGACTCTGTCTCAGATAAAAAAAGATAATTTTGTTTTGCCTTTCTCAGGTGTGGACACCTCAAGATCGCCAGTGTGTCCTGAGTACCTTAGCACAGTTGCTTTTGGATAAGGACTGTACTGTGCTGGTTGGTCGCCAGCTTCGCCCCCTCCTTTTGGATTTGCTGGAGAGGAATGCGGAAGCCATCAAAGCTGGAGGCCAAGTCAACCACGATCTGCATGAGCGGCTCTGTGTGTCGATGAGCAAACTCATTGGTAACCATCCTGATGTCCTCCTGTGAGTAGCAATTTTATTCACATTTCTCCTTGAGGTGGTAGAACCTGCTATCTCCTGGGAAGTAAGGGAATCTGAGCTGAGATGGGAAAAGGGAGATACAGAAAGGAGAGAGAGAAATAGTATTGTTTTATAAAAAGAGTCACAAAAGAATCCATTTATCCAGCCCAGTTCAGTGAGCATTTACTAGGTTTCTCTTAAATCTTGGCCATCAGAACAGACCTGGAAAGATGACCAGGATGTGTCCCCAGTGCTGTCAAGGATTATATCATGTGGCAAGATATTTGTATACAGCAGAGTAAATGAGATTTAATTGAAGTGCTTATAGCATCCACCTCTAATGGGAAAGATATTTTGCTTATTAGAGCTGCTGAAGGAGTGGATTTAGGAGAGCTATAGTGTCCCTTCCAACTTCTGTAAATCTATCTGAATTAGTGTAGCAAGAACTGTGTTAGAGCTGGGTTCTAATGTGACTTTTAAGTGATAGTAAAATATGGTTTGTGAGGAATAGTCCAAAGAGGCACCAAGACTGAGTGTTAGGTGTTTTTTTTTTTTGGAGACAGGAATCTTGCTCTGTTGCCCAGGCTGGAGTGCAGTGGCTCGATCTCTGCTCACCATGACCTCCGCCTCCCAGGTTCAAGCGATTCTCCTGCCTTAACTTCTGGGTAGCTGGGATTACAGGCGTGTACCACCGTGCCTGGCTAATTTTTGTATTTTTAGTAGACACGGGGTTTCACCATGTTTGCCAGGCTGGTCTCGAACTCCTCACCTCGTGATCTGTCCACCTCCACCTCCCAAATTGCTGGGATTACAGGCGTGAGCCACCGTGCCCAGCCTAATTTTTGTATTTATTGTCGAGGCGGGTCACCATGTTGTCCGGGTGGTCTTGAACTCCTGGCCTCAAGTGATCTGCTTGCTGTGACCTCCCAAAGCGCTGGGATTACAGGCGTGAGCTGCTGTGCCTGGCCTAATTTTTATATTTTTAGTGGAGACAGGGTTTCGCCATGTTGGCCAAGCTGGCCTTGAACTTTTTACCTCGGATGATCTGCCTCTTTGGCCTCCCAAAGTGCTGGGATTACAGGCATGAGCCTCTGCACCCAGCGATTATTTTCCCTTAATATTATGTCAGAATGTAACCTTATTTCTAAGTTTTACCTGTACTGACTTGATCAGAGCCTGCTGAGAATCATGTCTGTAGTACACAGAAGTATCCCAGACTAGTGAAGAAGAAACAGTTCCTTTTCCTCTACGTTTTCAGAATCCTTCACTTCTAATACCAGATGTGTGACTTTTTACCTATATCTGCCAATTCTCTGACACTGGTTTGGTATCCTACAATTCAGTTCAACTCTGAGACTGTCTTCCTGGAGTTAGTACAGACCCTACAGGTTAAGGATTCAGTCCCACGAGAGTATCCCTGCATGCCTCCTCTGCAAACCCCTCAGTAGACACCGGTCTCTTCTAGCTTCTGACCAAAAGGCTCTAAATCAGAGACTCCCTTGACTCCCTGTCTTCAGGTTTGAGTATTTGTTAGAATAGCTCACAGAACTCAGGAGAACAGTTTCTTTACCAGATGACAAGTGTATTAGAAAAGGATACAACTCAGGAAGAGCCATTTGGAAGAGATGCACAGGACAGGACATGGGGGAGGGGGATAGTAAGCATCTGTGCCCTCCCCAGCTGCAGCACCCTCTCAGCACCTCTATTTGTTTACCACCCTGAAAGCTCACAGAACCCCATTTTTTTTTTTTAAGATGGAGTCTCACTGTGTCACCTAGGCCAAAGTGCAGTAGCGCCATCTTGGCTCACTGCAGCCTCTGCCTCCCGGGTTCAAGCATTTCTTCTGCCTCAGCCTCCCAAGTAGCTGGGATTATAGGCACTTGCCACTACGCCCGGCTACTTTTTGTATATTTAGTAGAGATGGAGTTTCACCATGTTGGTCAGGCTGGTCTCGAACTCCTGACCTTGTGATCCACCCACGTTGGTCTCCCGAAGTGCTGGGATTACAGGCATGAGACACCGTGTCCGGCCTGTTTTTTTTTAAATGGATATTTCATTAGGAAGACATGATTGATCATATCATTGACCATTGGAGATCATCTTCGCCATCGTCCCCTTTCCTTCCTGGCAGTTGGGGGGTGGGCTGAAAGTTTCAAGTCTGTTATCACTTGGTTGGTTCTCCTGGCAACTAACCAGTGTCCCCCTCCTTAAGGACTTTCCCATTGTCACCTCATTAACATAAAACTCAGGTGTGATTGAAAGGGGGTTGAATAACAAAAGAATAGCTCTTACCACATCGGGAATTACAGTTGCTAGAGCTCTGTCCTGGAACCAGGTTGAAAACTAAACACATATTATCACAAATAAGTTTTTAACAAACTTAAAGTTTCATTAGAAGTGTACAAATATGTGTACACTTTTTCCCCATTGTGGTCGGAAAACACTTAAAATTGATCACCTTTACTATTTCTTTTTTTTCGAGACGAAGTTTTGCTCATTGCCCAGGATGGAGTGCAGTGGTGTGATCTTGGCTCACTGCAACTTCTGCCTCCCAGGTTCAAGCGATTCTCTTGCTTCAGCTTCCGAAGTAGCTGGGATGACAGGCATGCGCCACCACGCCTGGCTAATTTTGTATTTTTAGTGGAGGTTGGGGTTTTACCATGTTGGCCAGGCTGGTTTTGAACTCCTGACCTCAGGTGATCCACCCTCCTCGGCCTCCCAAAGCGCTGAGATGACAGACGTGAGCCACCATGTCTGGCCCAACTTTAGTGTTTATTTATTTATTTTTAAACCCTGCCCCTCCCTTCCCAACTTTACTATTTCTAAGTGTACAGTTTATTTGGATTGCATTTTAGATTAGTTTCTTGGTTTCAGTTTTTTTTTTTTTTTTTTTTTTTTTTTTTTTTTTTTTTTTTTTTGAGACAGAGTGTTCCTCTTTCTCTGTCACCCAGGCTGGAGTGCAAAAGCACAACCTTGGCTCACTGCAACCTCTGTCTCCTGGGCTCAAGCAATTCTCCTTCCTCAGCCTCCTGAGTAATTGGGATTACAGGCACGTGCCACCACACCTGGCTAATTTTTGTATTTTTTTTTTTAGTAGAGACGGGGTTTCACCATGTTGGCCAGGCTGGTCTCAAATGCCTGATCTCAAGTGATCCACCCACCTCAGCCTCCCAAAGTGCTGGGGCTACACACATGAGCCANGATTCTCCTGCCTCAGCCTCCCAAGCAGCTAGGACTGCAGGCACCAGCCACCCTACCACACCCAGCTAATTTTTTTTATTTTTAGTAGAGACGGAGTTTCGCCGTATTGGCCAGGCTGCTCTCAAACTCCTGACCTTGTGATCTGCCTGTCTTGGCCTCCCAAAGTGCTGGGATTACAGGCATGAGTCACCGTGCCTGGCCTGGTTTCAGAATTGCATCTGCTGCGAGTTTGTGCTGGGCATGGGGCTCCACATCAGTGCTGTCTGTCTTTTGATTGGTAAGAACTATAGTGGGTAGACACAGTCACAGCCTTTGTGAAGAACAGCAGATGGATTGCTGTGGTGGAGCATGCATTTCCTTTTCAAAGACATTGCACGTGTAAGGTAATTGTATGTATGTGGCCAGTTACACTGTCATACAACAGAATGAGGGACCAAAATAGTTCTACTCTTAACATTTTAGTTAAAAACTGTATCTAGAAATACCTTAAAGGTAACATCTTTTGTTTTTAGACTTTTCTTCCTCTCCAAGAACTACTTTACTTATTCTCTCTGTCCCTGTGAGGAAAATAATGTCCTTGTAGTATAATACCTATTTTTCCTTTTCTTCTTTTAATTCCAGAAGAAATAACATTCAATAGTACAGAATGGTAGGAAGCTAAAGGTCCTCTGCACCCTGAAATTGTACCCTCCAAAGATAGCTGGTATTAATATTTTTGTATGTTTTCTCCCAAATGTCTTTTCTCACTCTTGTACATATTAGAGAATACACACAAATACATTAATGTGCCCGTATTTAAAATATGGCTTTATTGAGATAGTTCATATATTATAAAAGTGTACAATTTAGTGGTTTTTAGTATTTTCATCAATATATGCAGTCATCACTACAGTCTATTTTTTGTTTATTTTTAGCATGTGCTAAATTATTTTCAAAAATTGTAACTCTTAGGCATTTTGTTATAAAAACTTGGTACTCATCCATAAACTAATACAAATTTAAAATTCATATATTTGCTTCTCTTTTTTTTTTTTTAAGCCAGTCAAATTTAGCAGTGGGGGGTGGTATCCCAACTTCAGTGACACTAATATTAATAAGTTCTGGTAACCCACTACCATCAGATCAGCCTACTTCACTTTTTAACCTGACTTTCTGGTAAATCTTTAGCTTCTCTGTTTTTGGCTGCCGTGTAAGGAGGTCCTCCTTTACTTGGATTGTTTAAGAGCATAATTCATCAATGAGCAACTCTTTCTTTTTCATTATTGGCAATAGGGCTTACACCTAGTAGTGATGCTGCTTTCTGTTTTGTCATTTTGAGTTCAAACCCGCCTCTGTAATAGCCACCACTGAAGGCAGATTTTGGTAGACTTTGAAAAATTTGTTTTCCTTGAGGCTCCATATGCTTCATAGCTTGCAAAGCATAACAGCCTACAAGTTCCATGGTAGCAAATCAGTCCAACTGCTGCCACTGTGCTGACCACCCCTCCAGCTGGGCTCCCTGCCTCCACCAGGAGCTTGGATCATCGCAGCCCAGAGGCTGCAGCCAACAACCACATACCTTTATCAGACAGCAGCAAAGCCACCGACTGCAGGAACAAAACCCACTACAGTGCATTTTTTGAACATTTGTACACAATTTTTTAAGGTAGATTTTTTTTTTTTTTTTGAGACGGAGTCTCCTCTGTTACCAGTCTGGGGTGCAGTGGCACCATCTGGCTCACTGCAACCTCTGCCTCCCGGGTTCAAGTGATTCTCCTGCCTCAGCTTCCCAAGTAGCTGGGATTCCAGGCGCATGCCACTATGTCTGGCTAATTTTTGTGTTTTTAGTAGAGGTGGGGTTTCACCATGTTGGTTAGGATGGTCTAAATCTCTTGACCTGCCTGCCTTGGCCTCCCAAAGTCCTGGGATTACAGGCATGAGCCAGTGTGTCTGGCCAGGACCACTGTGCCTGGCCAAAATTAAAAACAAACACCTAATGCATGCTAATTATTTTTATTTTTTAATACTTAATTTAGAGCCATTTAAAGCTCACAGCAAAATTGAGAGGAAGGTACACACTGTACCTACACATGCATAACCTCCCCCATTATCAGCATCTCCTATCAGAGTAGTATTTGTTACAATTGATGAACCTACTCAAAGTCCACAGATTACATTAAGGTTCATTAGGATTAGTGTTAATTCTTCTTTCAGTGTTTGGTAGAATTCTGTAGTGTGGTTATCTGTCTTTTCTCTAGTGCAGTCTACGCTTTTCTTTGGTGGGAGGTTTTGGATTACTAAATCTCCTTACTAGCTGGTTACTAGTCTGTACATATTTTCCATTTATTTATAATGTTCGAAGTTGTTTTTTTTTTTGAGACAGAGTTTTGCTCCGGTCACCCAGGTTAGAGTGTAATGGCATAATCTTGGCTCACTGTAACCTCTGTCTTCTGGGCTCAAGTGATTCTCCTGCCTCAGCCTCTGGAGTAGCTGGGATTACAGGCATGCATACCACACCCAGCTAATTTTGTGTTTTAAGTAGAGACAGAGTTTCACCATCTTGGCCAGGCTGATGTTGAACTCCTGACCTCAGGTGAACTGCCCACTTAGGCCTCCCAAAGTGCTGAGATTTCAGGTATGAGACATTGCACCTGGCCATGTTCAAAGCTTTAATAATATTTTTTTATTTCCATAGCATTGGTTATATAATATCCCCACTTTTTCTTTCGAGATGTAATCTCGCGCTGTCGCCCAGGCCTGAGTTCAGTGGCCAATCTCGGTTCACTGCAATCTCTGCCTCCTGGGTTCAAGCAGTTTGCCTGCCTCAGCCTCCTGAGTAGCTGGGATTACAGACATTTGCCACTATGCCCAGCTAATTTTGTATTTTTATTAGAGATAGGGTTTCACCATATTGGTCAGGCTGTTTAGAACTTACTCTGTCATCCAGACTGGAATGCAGTGGCACCATCATAGCTCATTGTAACCTTGAACTTGGCAAATGATCTTCCAGCTTCGGGCTCCTGAATAGGCTTCAGGCTGCACCATACCCTGCTAATTCAAAAACAGCCTGACCAGTATGGTGAAACCCCATCTCTAATAAAAATATAAAATTAGCTGGGCATAGTGGCAAATGCCTGTATGTAATCCCGGCTACTCAGGAGGCTGAGGCAGGAGAATTGCTTGAACCCAGGAGGCAGAGATTGCAGTGAACCAATATTGGGCTCATTAAAAAAAATTTTTTGTAGGAATGAATGTTCCTATGTTGCCCAGACTTGTCCTCCTCATTCATTAAGGTGTAACTTAAGCATTTCTTCTTGATTCTTCCCAGATTCAGTTGACTCGTGTGTGTGTGTGTGTGTGTGTGTGTGTGTGTGTGTGTGTGTGTGTGTTTCTTACTGTTTCTAAAAGTGGGTGTCTTCCTTACTAGGCAGCAAACTCCTCAAGAAAAGTATCTCTTCAGGTATTAACATAGTATCTGGCTCATAGTGAGAACTGAATAAATGTTTGTTGGAAATGAGTACCATTTCAATTGTAAACACGTATGATGTGTACCCCCTCCTTTTGTAGGTAATTACTTTAGGTTTTTGTATCCTCTTAGTCAGAATTATCTTATGTCATGGTCCTGGTTCCTGAAATTGAACAGGATAAAATTTTAGAACTAGCTAGATTTAGCATTCATCTCCCTGTGTTGTCAGACTCTTGGGGGAGTTCTGTTCTGTGGTTCTGTCAGAGTAGAGAGATGTGTTCTGTGATATTCCCACCAATCAATGAAAATGTAGCCAGGCGTGGTGGCTCACACCTGTAATCCAAGCACTTTGGAGGCCAAGGCGGGCAGATCACCTGAGGTCGCGAGTTCAAGACCAGCCTGACCAACATGGTGAAACCTTGTCTTTAATAATGATAATAATAATAATAATAAAGAAAGGAAGAAAAGAAAAGAAAATATAGATACTCCTTGTTGAAAATAGCTGAAGTTGAAAATGCATTTAATACTCTGATAAACCGATTACAAAGCTGAAAAATTGTTAAGTCCCAACATTGTTAAGTTGGGGATGTCTGTATTCTTTGTTTTTGAAGGTTTGCCCTGAGGTATTTCAAGGACACATTCCCAGTCTTTCAAAGACTCTTCCTAGAGAGTTCAGATGCTAATCCAGTCCGCTATGGACGTAGGAGGATGAAGCTCCGGGACCTAATGGAAGCAGCCTACAAGTTTCTGCAGCAGGAGCAGTCTGTGTTCCGGGAGCTCTGGGACTGGAGTGTGTGTGTCCCTCTCCTCAGAAGCCATGACACCTTGGTTCGCTGGTACGTAGCTGCTGGACTTTTTTGTACTTCTAGAGTGGAACTGGTACAGGGCATGTGTGGAGTTGTGTTTGTGAGGAGGGAAAGGAAACCATTTAAAATTTGTTATTTTTGTTCTTGTGGCTTTTGAGTTTTTATTTCCTTTCATTAATCACATGTTATTGCAGAGAAAATTAGATGATATGAGTGGATCTCACCTTTTTCATGTTCCATTAAGTAAATTTATTGTGCCTTATTTGTGTTTTCTGTTCCTAAATGTGTTATAATAATTGAGATTTCCTTTTCTAGTGTTCAGTTGGCTAGTAAATTTTATTTATTCTTTATAATCAGCTGCAGATAAACTGAATTTACACACTTTCTTTTTCCCCAGGTATACAGCCAATTGTCTTGCTTTGGTCACCTGTATGAATGAAGAGCAGAAGTTATCATTCCTTAAGAAGATGTTTAATAGTGATGAATTGATCCATTTCAGGTTGAGGTAAGCAGGAGCCTTCGTGGAGGTCTCACTATCTTGCTATAGCATTTCTTTTTTTTTTTTCTTTTCTGGGGGCGACAGGCCAGAGGTAACTGTGGGTCTTGCTATAGCGTTTCTGAGAAATAAGATAATTGATGAGATTCTCCTTTCTCTCAGGTTGTTAGAAGAGGCCCAGTTGCAGGACTTAGAGAAGGCTTTGGTTTTGGCCAATCCAGAAGCCTCCCTTTGGCGTAAGGAGAAGGAGCTGCAGTACTTACAGGGACACCTTGTTTCGTCTGACCTCTCCCCTAGGGTGACAGCTGTCTGTGGTGTGGTGCTGCCCGGGCAGCCACCAGCCTCTGGAGAGCCGGTATGTTGGCATCAGTAGAGGGTGTGTCCACTTCCTCCTGCTAAACACTTAATGTGCTCTGTCTTTGGCTGGGCTCTGTGTACCAGCTGTGAGCTAAATTTATTTTGTTAAATTGCTATTCCATTTTTGGAGTTATTCAGGGCGAAATTATGAGAAATTCATCTTGGGCTTTTCCCTTGATATTCCCATTGTTCCTGTTTTTATTTTTTATTAATTTTTTTAAGTTGTAGAGACAGGATCTCTCTATGTTGTCTGTGCTGGTTCGGACCTCCTGGTCTCAAGAGATCATCCCACTTTGCCTCCCAAAGTGTTGGGATTACAGGTGTGATCCACTGTACCCAGACTGTCCCTGTTTAATATGAAATTAAAAACTAATGTGCCTGTGTGATGCCTTTAACTTGAGCAGACCTCTTCCATATATCTTCTTGCTTGCTCACTGCAAAAACTATGTGAAGGTCTATAGCACATGTTATAATCCCATGTTGATGTAATTCAAAGGCAGAATTCCTTACTGGAGACTCTTGGACTGCTCTGTGGCTAAGATAGTCCTAGGTCTAGAGATAACTCCTAGCAGCCCCTTCTTTCAGAGTCTCATTGTATGAGAGTCCAGTATCTGTAGTATACCTCCTCTCTGCCGTATCCAACAAGTTTCTTTCCAAGAATGGCTCGAGATCATACTTAAACAGCCTTACAGATCATGAATCTGGCACTTTTGGAAGCCAGTCCCTTTTTCCATAGCAGTCTTCAGTCAGTTGCCACTTTGTCTGATGGTCTGATCCACCCACTTTTCTTCTTGGAATAAGTCCTGGGTCATTTCTTGAACCATGAGTTGCGCTCTGGTCAGTAGCATTAAAAAATACTTACAATATATGTATAGGAAAATGCTCATTGTTTTAAGTGTATAGTTGTATAATCGCTAACACCAAAATCCCAGACCTTCCAAAGCTCTTTGTGTTTTTTTCTAGTCATGAAGACCCATCCCCCTTCCCCTCTTTACACCTGCCATGTACCCTGTAACCAGTATCCTAATCTAGGTTATGTTTAGGGCATTAGGATTTTAACATAGGGAAGGATTCTTGTTAGAATGGGCCTGCTGTTGGCTGGCAGTGGGGACTCTGGTGCCGAAGTGCAGGGTAGAGTTGGGTGTAGCCTGCCTGCTAAATTTCTGAGAGGGATAGCCTTGAGGAAAGTTCAAGGCTTCCAGCTCTGAATTTCTTATTTAGTCCTCACATATCTTTAGGGAACCAGCCATATTTGAGAAATTACTACCCCTTAAAAGTTATAAATCATTCCACTTTTCAAGAGGTCTTCCCCCCATGTATCTTAGATGCATTGTTGTTATTTAACAAATTAAATTTTTTTTCTTTGAGCGGAGTTGTGCTCTTTTTGCCCAGGCTGGAGTGCAATGGCACAATCTTGGTTCATGGCAACTTCTGCCTCCTGGGCTCAAGTGATTCTCCTGCCTCAGCCTCCCAAGTAGCTGGGATTACAGATGTGCTCCACCATGCCCAGCTATTTTTGTATTTTAGTAGAAACAGGATTTCTCTGTGTTGGCCAGGCTGGTCTCGATCTCCCAACCTCAGGTGATCCGCCCGCCTCAGCCTCCCAAAATGCTGAGATTACAGGCGTGAGTGAGCTACCACACCTGGCTACAAATTAAAAAATTTTGATAACATAAATGTAACATTTACCATGCTAACATTTTTAACTTTACACATTAGTTCACACTGTTATTTAACCAATCTCTAGACTTTTTTTTTTTTTTTTTTTTTGGCATCCCAAAGCGTTAAGATTATAGGCGTGAGCCACCATGCCCGGCCTGCTTAACAACTTTTTTTTTTTTTTTTTTTTTGGCATCAGGGTCTCACTCGGGGTTACCTGGGGCTGGAGTGCAGTGGTGTGATCAAAGCTAACTGTAACTTCAAACTCCTGGGCTCAAGGGGTCCTTTCACCTCAGCTTCCTGAGTAGCTGAGATTACAGGTGTGTGCCACCAGGCCTGGCTAATTTTTAAATTTTTTGTACAGACAGTCTCACTGTGTTGCTCAGGCTAGTCTTAAACTCCTAGCCTCAAGCTGCCCTCCCTCCTCAGCCTCCTAAAGTGCTGGGATTACAGCTACAAGCCATCTTATCTGACTCAGAACGTTTTCATCTTGCAAAACTGAAATTCTATACTCATTAAACGTATCGGGTTCATTCTAATACTCTTTTTTACTTTTTGTTACGGAAAATGTCACACATATTTCAAAGTAGAAAGAATGGTGTAATGAATACCCATGGTGCTGGGTATTCAATAATTATCAATTACATTTCATTTATATTTCTGCACAACTTCCTCGCATTCTGTTACTTTGAAGCAAATACCAGGCATCATACTATTTTATATGAAAATATTTCAGTATATATCTCTAAAAGAAACAAACTTAAAAAATAACCCCAGTACTGTTATTATACCAAAAAAATAAAAAATTTATAATATAAAGTACTCTCTCAGTGTCTGTATTTTCCTGATTGTCTTATAAATGTATTGTGTGCATTTGTGATCTTAGATGGGAAATCCTATAATATGGGGAGGGGAAGAAAAGAAAAATCCGAAAGTAATAGATGAGGTTTGCTCTCCCCCACCCTTGTGGATCAGCTTTTTTTTTGGCTACTTAAACTTTGGGAGACTTTCTTAAATTTGCCAACAAATTCTGCTTCCCTACTTCCCATGGAATATTCCCCATCCCTCACCCCCAATAAAATGGAAAGGGAAAAAAAATCAGATCCTTGCTTTATTTTTACTTATTTATTTATTTTTGAGACGGAGTTTTGCTTTTGTCGCCCAGCTGGAATGCAGTGGCACTATCTTGGCTCACTGCAACCTCTGCTTTCTGAGTTCAAGTGATTCTCCAGCCTCAGCTTCCGGAGTAGCTGGGATTACAGGCACATGCCACTACGCCTAGCTAATTTTTTTTATTTTTAGTAGAGATGGGGTTTTGCCACATTGGCCAGGCTGGTCTGAAACTCCTGATTTCAGGTGATTCACCCGCCTTTGCTTCACAAAGTGCTGGGATTATAGGCGTGAGCCACTGCACCTGGTGCCTTGCTTTATTTTTAAAAATTCATTTATTTGTATTTAGAGTTGGGGTCTCTGTGTCACCCAGGCTGGAGTGCAGTGGTGTGATGATGGCTCACTATATCCTTGAACTCCTGGGATGAAATGATACTGCCATGTCAGCACTTCCAGTAGCTGACACTATGGACACGTGCCACTATGCCCAAGAGATCTTTACGTTAGATGACATACCTGTTATTATCGTTTTGGTACTACTAATTTACTTGCAAAGGTTTATGTAAGGTTAGAAGGCTTATAGAAATTAACTTGTGTCCTTCCTTGAGGGAAGGACTCTTCTTGACAAGGCTTTTGTTTCTCTCACTTGCTTCTTTAGATCGGTAATAGGAGTTCTTCACGTGAACAGGAGCTGGCACTTAGGTCTTATGTGCTGGTTGAGTCTGTCTGCAAAAACCTTCAGACCCTGGCTATGGCGGTTGCTTCTCAGAATGCTGTGTTGTTGGAAGGACCAATAGGATGTGGCAAAACTTCCTTAGTTGAATATTTAGCTGCAATAACAGGTAGAAGGAAGCCTCCTCAGCTTCTCAAAGTCCAGCTTGGAGATCAGACTGACAGTAAGGTAATAAGGAAATGTTCAGTTTTGGTGGCTTGTCATGCTTGTAAATATTTGCATTAAAATACTGCTTTTGGTAACGGAATATAAGAATAGTTACTGGTCTTGCTTATAATTGTTGAGGCCAACCTGTATAAACCTCTAGTGCCTATTTACTTAATACCTATCTATAGAAGATTAACAGTTAATCAAAGGTTGTAGCATTGCCACTACAGGTGTGATTTTTCAGTAATTTATCTTCTTTTTGCAGATGCTTTTGGGGATGTATCGCTGCACAGATGTTCCTGGAGAGTTTGTGTGGCAGCCTGGCACCCTGACACAGGCAGCCACAATGGGCCACTGGATCCTTCTGGAGGACATTGACTATGCCCCCTTAGACGTGGTATATTATCTCACAAAATCATTCTCCCTTAATATATTTTCCTGTCTTGGAAAAGCATTTTGTTAATAGTGATTCTGGTAATGGTCTAAACAAAAAAGGTATTTGATTAGACATACTATGTTGTAGGTACTTCGTGGTTACTTACCTGATCTGATTTGTGCTCCTGAATTAGTTGCCTAGTTTCTTGTTTGATAGAGGATCTATAAAATTTTGGTTGTGCTGTTTCCTATAGTAGTCGAATATGTGACCAGTTTCACAGTAGTTTTTTCCTCCTCTAATTGAATATGAGATCAACCTTTTCCAAGAATAGATCTGGTTTGGAACATCTCAACCATGTTGCAGATATATTGAGAAGTTTGAGATCCTGCTTCTTAGCTTGGCAGTTGCAGAGCAGAAGGCTGAGGACAAGTGAAGGAGGAGATGGTGTAGTAAGAGTGTACTTGCCTTTTGTTTCATTAAGAAAAATATGCTGGGTGTGTATTTTGGTTTGTAAAAGGACTACTTCTATATGTATGAAATTAGCTATTGAGACAATCCATGTTGCCTTTGTATTCTGAAAAGTGACAAAAAAATGTATTGCAGGAAGAAATAGTCTTTCTTTGGACAGATTTTTTTTCTGAGATTGGTTTTAATTTTCTTTTCGTTTTTCTTTTTTTTTTTTTTTTTGTGAGACAGAGTCTAGCTCTGTCAGCCAGGCTGGTGTGCAGTGGGGCACAATCTCGGCTCACTGCAGCCTCCATCTCCTGGGCTCAAGCAGTTCTGCCTCAGCCTCTTGAGTAGCTGGGATTACAGACATATGCCACCATGCCTGGCTAATTTTTGTATTTTTAGTAGAGACAGGATTTCACCACGTTGGCCAGGCCGGTCTCGAACTCCTGACCTCAGGTAATCTGTCCTAAAGTGGCGGGATTACAGGTGTGAGCGACCATGCCCAGCTGATTTTAATTTTCTTTTAGGGTGAACTCGCTCATATTAACCGTATATGGACTTTTCTCTCTTGAATATGAGAGAAAGAGAGTGTGTGTTTGTCTATGTGTGAATGTGTGTGTGTGTGAGAGAGTGTTTAGGGAGAGATGAAGGGGAAGGAGTAGCTGAAAATAAGTGTGTATGTTATATTAGTGTTTTTAGAGTGTGATGAGGTAAAGATGTTCTGGAGATATTGGCCCAGAGAGGGCCTCACAGTTTGATCAACTGTGTTTTGGTGTCTTAATGTTCACTTTTACAGAACTGGAAACTCAGTTTTCTTAAGTTTTCTTAAGCCCAGAGCCAGGGCTGACTCCTACCAATGAGACTTAAAAATAAAACTGAGATGTAAACTACAAGGCAGTTTAAAAATATTTGTTAAGTTTTTTCCTTTTTGGTGCCCTTCCTGGGCAGTTTTTTTTTTTTTTTTTTTTTTAAATCAGATATCAGGTTATCTGGGAAGTCATTAGCTTTACTTACTTATTTATTTTTATAATTATTATTATTTTTTTTTTGAGACGGAGTTTTGCTCTTGTTGCCCAGCCTGCAGTGCAACAGCATGATCTTGGTTCACTGCAACCTCTGCCTCCCAATTCAAGCGACTCTCCGTGTTAGGCAGGCTGGTCTCAAACTCCCAACCCCAGGTGATCTGCCCACTTTGGCCTCCCAAAGTGCTGGGATAACAGGCATGAGCCACCGCTCCCAGCCAATTTTTACTTTTTTTTTTGAGACAGAATCTTGCTCTTGTCGCCCAGCCTGGCATGCAGTGGTGTGATCTTGGCTTACTGCAACCTCTGCATCTTGGATTCAAGCAATCCTCCCGCCGCAGCCTCCCTAGTAACTGGGATTACAAGCATGCACCACTATACCCAGCGAATTTTTGTATTTCTTTTAGTAGAGGCGAGGTTTCACCATTAGGTCTATGGATGTGTGTGCACATTGTGTGGATTATACAGATGTTCTTACTATTTTGTTTTTTTCAGAACTTCTTAGCTCATAATTGGCCCATTATCATTTTAAAGTAGCTTTTACAGACCTCATTCAGGATAATTTTCTTTAGGTTCAAGTTTTCTTTTTTCTTTTTTTTGAGACGGAGTTTCGCTCTCGTTACCCAGGCTGGAGTGCAATGGCGCGATCTCGGCTCACCGCAACCTCCGCCTCCTGGGTTCAGGCAATTCTTCTGCCTCAGCCTCCTGAGTAGCTGGGATTACAGGCACACGCCACCATGCCCAGCTAATTTTTTGTAGTTTTAGTAGAGACGGGGTTTCCCCATGTTGACCAGGATGGTCTCGATCTCTTGACCTTGTGATCCACCCGCCTCGGCCTCCCAAAGTGCTGGGATTACAGGCTTGAGCCACCGCACCCGGCCCTAGGTTCAAGTTTTCAATATGTTGGAATTGCTTCTATATTATTTTGGGCTTCTCTTTCAGCTCCTAGCCATGTATGAAATAATGATGCTTAAAAAATTATGTCTGATATTTTAGAACCCTCTTCCTTGGCTCTCTGCTCTTCTCACCTTTTTTTTCCTTTCGAAACTTCCTTTATAAACTCACAACTCCTAGATCCATATGTCTAGTCCACACTTTTTTTTGTTATTTAGTTTTTATTTCATAATCATAAACTTAACTCTGCTATCCAAGTAGATGTAGAAGGGAATAAGGAAAATATGGAACACAGAATGTGGAACTGCAGTGAGAGCACGAAGATTATGTAAGGATACTGCAACCAAATGGAGTGGAGGGGGTGCTCTTGTAAGCTGTAGAAGGAATGGTTCTAGTGGTTAAGAGACGACACAAGTCTTTTTTTTTTTTTTTTTTTTTTGAGGCGAAGTCTTACTGCAGTGCAGTGGTGTGATCTTGGCTTACTGCAGCCTCTGCCTCCCACCCTTGGTGATTCTCCTGCTTTAGCCTCCCAGTAGCTGGGACTACAAGTGTGTGCCACCACACCTGGCTAGGTTTTGTATTTTTAGTAGAGACAGGTTTTCACCATGTTTGCCAGGCTCATCTTAAACTCCTGACCTCAGGAGATCTGCCCACCTCGGCCTCCCAAAGTGCTGGGATTACAGGCATGAGCCACTGCACCTGGCCTCACAAGTCAAATTTATTAGAGTTGCCTACAGTCAGCAGTGATCTTATTGGCCTTGCTGTTCCTGGACCGAAAATGCTCCATGGCCTCCATAATATTCATGCCTTCTTTCACCTTGCTGAAGACCACATGCTTGCCATCCAACCACAGAGTCTTGACACTACAGATGAAAAACTAGGAACCTTAGGCCGGGCGCTGTGACTCACGCCTATAATCCCAGCACTTTGGGAGGCCGAGG
>NW_016107674.1:674645-686849 GCF_001604975.1 Cebus imitator
TGAAAAGTGTGAGAAAGGGGCCAAGTACCTTGAGAAAAAAAAAAAGAAAAAAAAAAAAGAAAAACTAGGAACCATTTGTGTTTGATCCAGCATTTGCCATGGACAAGATGCCAGCATCTTTGTGCTTCAGGATGAAGTTCTTATAATGAAAGTTTTCTCTATAGATGGACTTGCTGCAGGTGCCATTATGGGATGTGAAGTCACTACCCTGCCACATAAACCCTGGAATAATTGTGTGAAGGCAGGAACTCTTATAACCAAATCCTTTCTCTCCATTGCTTAGCAGGAAAGTTTTTGCTGTCTTTCAGCAAACAGCTCAAAGGAAACGTGGCCCAAGGGCTCATCCTCATGGCAATACTGAAGAACATGGTGGGGTAGACTGTGGCTAGTGGCAGAGGGCTCCGGGAGTGGTGGTGTCTGCAAAGTGTGCTAGCCCACATTCTTAAGAAAAAACAACAGAACTCTACTTGGCATATCCATTGCCAGCACAAAGTTCAAGATGTCCAAATTGGACTTACTTTCTTTTTTTCAGCGTAGCCTTTTCTTAAGCACAAACAGAAAAGAAAATAGCCTTTTCTTAAGCACTGACAAAAAAGAAAAGCAGAAACAAAACCTACTATGGCAAAAAATAAATTGTTAGGATCAAAAAGCACTTTGCTGTCTGGTCATGGTGGCTCATGCCTGTAATCCCAGCACTTTGGGAGGCCAAGGTGGGCAGATTACTTGAGATCAGGAGTTTAAGACCATCCTGGTCAACATCGTGAAACCTTGTCTCTACTTAAAAAAAAAAACAAAAAAAAAACCAGGCATGGTGGCGCATGCTTGTAATCCCACCTACTCAGCAGGCTGAAGTGGGAGGATTCCTTGAATCTGAGAGGCAGAGGTTGCAGTGAGCTGAGATTGCACCACTGCACTCTAGCCTGGCCCTCAGAGTGAGACTCCATCTCACAACAAAAAAGAAGAAACAAACACCACTTTGCTGTGGGCAAAAGAAAACAAAAGAATACCTTTTCTTCCTCAAGTTACCAGCTAAACACTAGATACCACTTCCTCCTTGTCTCATTCAGTTGGTCTCCATGTCATTTATTGCCTTTTCCTTACCTCTTTATTCTGTTCTTATCCCATTGTCTTAGCACTGGGTTCTTATTTTATCTACCTATCTTGCCTTTGTTACAGGAATCGTGTCCTTTTTGGCCTTTCCTCCAGGGTAGCTCCTTTCTAAATTGCTGCACAGTTGAGAATTATTTCTTTTCTTCTCAAGCTAAAATCCTCTCTATAACTCTTCTTATTTATTTATTTATTTGTTTAAAGACGGGATTTCACCATGTTGGTCGGGCTGGTCTTGAACTCCCAACCTCAGGTGATCCACCCGCCTCGGCCTCCAAAGTGCTTGGATTACAGGCATGAGCCACCATGCCCAGCCAGCCACCACGCCCAGCCTCGATAACTCTTATGAAAAAGTTCAAAGCCCTTAGCTCAGCACAGTTGGCCTTTTATTACCTATCTCTAAACCTTACCCTTTTTTTTTTTTTTTTGAGATGGAGTTTCATTCCTGTTGCCCAGGCTGGAGTGCAATGGTACTATCTTGGCTCACTGCAACCTCTGCCTCCCAGGTTCAAGCGATTTTCCTACCTCACCCTCCCAAGTAGCTGGGGTTATAGGCATGTGCTACCACTCCCAGCTACTTTCTTTTGTATTTTTAGTAGGGATAGCATTTCTCCATGTTGGTCGGGCTGGTCTTGAACTCGCGACCTCAGGTGATCCACCTGCCTAAGCCTCCCAAAGTGCTGGGACTACAGGTGTGAGCCACCATGCCCAGCCTTAAACCTTACTTCTTTCTGCTGTTTCACATGCACATTCTACCTTAAATGTAACAGAATCCTTGTGCCATAGCTTTTAGGCATATCAGTTTTTTTTTTCTTTTTTTTTTTTTTTTTTGAGACAGAGTCTTGCTCTGCTGCCCAGGCTGGAGTACAGTGGCATGATCTCGGCTCAGTGTAGCCTCTGCCTCTGGGTTCAAATGATTCTCCTGCCTCAGCCTCCTGGGTAGCTGGGACTACAGGCATGCACCATCATGCCTAACTAATCAATGTTGAGTGTATAAATTGTGCTGGAGTGTAGGTGGTTCAGACGTTTCCACCTGCATATTGACCCCAGTTTGGGCTATGAGAGCTGAAGTTTTCTCTAGAGATTTGTTTTGTTTTGATTACTTCTGTCTTAATGGCTTTATCAGTGCAATTTTCTGATTTAGGTTTCTGTGCTGATCCCTCTTTTGGAGAATGGAGAGCTTTTGATTCCGGGCAGAGGTGACTATCTGAAAGTGGCGTCTGGATTTCAGTTTTTTGCAACCAGGAGGTATGTACTAGTAACTTTTGGTTTTCACTCTGAAGCCGCTTACTCATAAGTTTGCATGCTGAGCTAATGAAGATCATTTATAAAATAAGAGATTTTTTTCCCACTTAATAAGAAACCAGTTTAAAACCCTTTACCTTATTTCGTGTTTTATAAAATAATCAGATGTGAGGTTATTGTTATATAGCCCTGGGTTTGAGTGTCAGGACTCAAACCCAGGGCTGTATAACAAGCTTAGTACCTAGGTATACCTTGTCTGTCTGGTTATGATGGAGTTAATAATACCTTCTTTAAATGGTGGCTGTAACGAAGAAGTGAAATGACTTGTACTAAAGACCTGTCACAATAAATGCCCAGTTACTGGCTAGCCATGATGGTGATAATGATAGGTAGACTTCAGACAACTGAAAAATTGGATATAAACATGAACAGAGGCACAAAAACTGAGCATGCTTAGTATATATTCCTGCGTACATTTAAAAATTATATGAAGGCAATGGTTTATTTCTTACTGCTAGTCTATACCTGCACAGCTTCTTCAATGTCTTAAAAAGCCCCATGAGTGAAACTAACACCATTCTATAGTTAATGATTATATTAGTGTTTACCTCAGTTAACATTCACTTCTAGATGGAACATGGAGCTAACCCAATAGTACTCAAGGAATACCTTCCTAGACCCAATTACTCTTTTTTTTTTTTTTTTTTAATGGGGTCTTGCTGTGTTGCCCAAGCTGATCTTGAAATTCTGTGCTCAAGCAATTTTTCTAGCCCAGCCTCCCAAGTAGCTGAGACTACAGGCACATGCCACTGTGTCTAGCTGACTCCGATACTTTTTTTTTTTTTTTTTTTTTTGAGATGAAGTCTTGGTCTGTTGCCTAGGCTGGAGTGCAGTGGTGCGATCTTGGCTCACTGCAGCCTCTGCCTCCTGGGTTCAAGCAGTTCTCCTGTCACAGTCTCTCGAGTAGCTGGGATTACAGGCGCCTGCCACCATGCCTGGCTAATTTTTGATATTTTTAGTAGAGACAAGGTTTCATCATCTTGGCCAGGCTGGTCTTGATCTCCTGACCTCGTGATCCGCTGCTTTGGCCTCCCAGAGTGCTGGGATTACAGGCATGAGCCACGGCACCCGGCTCAACCCTTCTACCTTTCTTTTAAACATAGATAGTGTTCTGCTTTGTCACCTAGGCTGGAGAGGAGTGGCTTAATCATAGCTTGTTATAACGATAAACTCCTGGGCTTATGTGATCTCCTGCCTCAGCCTTTTGAGTACCTAGGACTACAGATGTACACCATCATGCCTGGCTAAAAATAAATTTCTTTTCTTTTTTTTAACGGTTTGACAGTTTGGGAGCTTAATTGACAGTATGGCCATTTCTCACTACATATCAGGCCAAATGATTTTTCCAATTTTCTCTGCATGTCTTTTCCTCTGTCAGACCTCCCATGTGGCAATTAAAAATTTTTTTTTTTACTTTTTTTTTTTAAGGGATAGGGTGTTCCCTCATTGACCAGGCCGATCTCGAAATCCTGGCCTCAAGCAGTCCTCCCGCTGTGGCCTCCTAAATTGTTGGAATGACAGGCATGAGCCATTGAACCTGGCACTGTTAGTTTTAATAGACCTTGTTTTATTTTTTTGAATTAATTTATCTGAGACCAAGTCTCAGTCTCTTGCCAGGGCTAGATTGCAATGGCATGATCTTGGCTTACTGCAACCTCTGCCTCCTGGATTCAAGTGATTCTCATGCTTCAGCCTCCAAGGTAGTTGGGACTACAGTGGCATGCCATGACTCCTGGCTAATTTTTGTGTTTTTAGTAAGGGCGGGGTTTTGTCATGTCGCCCAGGCTAATCTTGAACTCCTGGCCTCAAGCAATCCACCCTCTTCGGCCTCCCAGAGTGCAGTGATTACAGGTGTGAGCCACTGCATCTGTCCTATTTCATGTTTTTTTAGAGATGAAGCCTCAGTTTGTTGCCCAGCCTGTCTCGAAGTCCTGAACTCAAGCAGTCTTCCTACTTTGGCCTCCCAAAGTGCTAGAACTACTGACATGAGCCACCAAGCCTGGCTGACCTTGATTTTATTTATAGAGATAGTGAAGTTCTTTCCTTTTAGATTCAAACACTTCCCAGAAAGTCCTGGGACATCATGGAAAGATGTTAGGCAAACTTGTAATCCAATAAACTTGAATTTAATTTTCAGTTATGCTGTTTGCAGTCATAGTTGAGTGTACAAGGGCCATGCTTTCCATCTCTTCCATTTATGTCAGAAGAAAAGAATGGTATCTTCCTCTCAGGACAGTTGTGAGAATTAAGTGGCTTACTGATAAGCATGTACCTTTCCCAGAGTGTATGTTTAATGTATATTCCTTCTCCACTGGAAATTTTTAATGGTTTTAAGTACTGTAGCTTCTGGTAACAAGCTGTGAACTTAATGTTGTTGCTATGGACCTTAGAGTATGTTTTCTCTTTCCTGAGGTTATTTATGCCCTAAGGAAGAGGAACATGTCATTGAAATAAAAACTTTTACCTTTTAGAATCATCTGCAGTGATTTGAAAATACTTGGTTAAAGCACTATCACTCCTTTTTAGGAGAAGAGCCAAACATGGGTTAACTGTCAGCCTCTCATTTCTCATCTGCTCTGTAAGCCCAACAGTGTAGTATCTGGAAACAGAGGGTTTATGAGTATTCGTCATATGTGAGACAATGTACAGCAAGTAATATCCAGAGGCATAATTCAGGATTAAAATTTGGAGTTTTGTTTGACTGTGTTTTTTATTTTGAATCGTAGACTCTTGAGCTGTGGAGGAAATTGGTATAGACCGCTAAATAGTCATGCTACTTTGCTAGACAAATATTGGACCAAAATTCACCTGAATAATCTGGATAAGAGAGAACTGAATGAGGTATGTTCCTCTTAGAATCAATGCTTTTCTTTTTTACATGAAAAGTTCCAAACTTGCATGAAACAGGAAATAGTATAATAAACCACCAGAATAGTTATCAACCTAAATTTTACACTCTATGTGCTAGTATTTTACTATATTTGCTTCATGTATTATTTTTTCTGTGCTAATACATTTGAAAGCAAACTTCCAGCATACATCTCTAAAAATTTAAGGTCATTATATATAACCACAATAACATTATTATATACAATAAAATAAATAGTAATTCTGCAGTATCATTGAATTTTTGGGTTATGTTTAGACTTTCCAAATTGTCTCCACAGGATCATTTTACTAAGTTGATTTGAAGTAATTTCTTTTACATGTAACTTAATGGACATTTTGATCTAGGCATTAATGAGAATTGAGGTAAATCACTTTATAGATTTTCTATATTGGTTCAGTTTGTAGTATTTTGGTTATCCTAGATCCGTAAGAAGTATACCTCACTTGGCTGTGCTCACGCCCTTCTTCCCTTGTATGTCTCACTTGGAGGGTTTCCCTTCCGCAGTGCTTTTTCTAGGAGGGTGGCAGACAAAGCATGGTCAGTGGTCATTCAGACATGGGAGAAATGGTTTGTACTTTCTTGATTTATGTGTATAGATAATTATATGACACTAAATAAACTTCAATATTTTTTTTTGTTTTTGAGACGGAGTTTCATTCTTGTTGCCGAGGCTGGAGTGCAATGGCGTGATCTCGGCTCAATGTAATCTCCGCCTCATGGGTTCAAGCAATTCTTGATTACAAGGTTATAAGGGGATTACAGGTGTGAGCCACTGCACCCGGCCACAAACTTCAGATATTTTATCCTACATTTTCTTTTCTCTTTCTTTCTTTTCTTTTCTTTTTTTTGACATAGTTTTGCTCTATCGCCCAGAACAGTGCTCTGTGGTGTGATATCAGCTCACTGCAACCTCTGCCTCCTGGGTTCAAGTGATTCTCCTGTCTCAGCCTCCTGAGTAGCTGGGATTACAGGTGGCTGCTACGACATCAGCCTACTTTTTTTTTTTTTTTTTTTTTTTGGAGACGGAGTCTTGCTCTGTTGCCAGGCTGGAGTGCAGTGGCACGATCGCTGCTCACTGCAGCCTCAGCCTCCCGAGTAGCTGGAACTACAGGCATGTGCCACCATGCCCAGCTAATTTTTGTATTTTTAGTAGAGAAGGGGTTTTACCATGTTGGCCAGAATGGTCTCGATCTCTTGACCTTGTGATCTGCATGCCTTGGCCTCCCAAAGTGCTGGGATTACAGGCCTGAGCCACCGTGCCTGACCGCATACAGCTTATTTTGCAGTTGTGAGTTGCTTATTTCACTCAGAGTTGCAGTTCTATATTTTTGTGTCTGATATATCTTTTTCCTCATCTTGTTGCCCCAACTATAAGCTCCTTTAGTAAGCTTTTCACCTTTGTGTTCTAAGAACTCATCCTGTGCCTGGCACACAGTAATACTGTTTGTTGTATTGATGTGTGATAATGCAACTCTTTCTTTTGCTGTTGTAGACATTTGAATGTTTAGTTTTTCAACTTAAATTTACTAGTCTGTTCTTTGAAAGGACAGGACTGAAGTTCACATTTCGGTGTGATTCTTTTGGGGGTGGGGATTAAGGGATGAAGAACATATGACAGCTTCTCTTTTCTTATTTTATTCTGTACTTGAAGGCTAGGCTCATCATTCCATTTTTGTCATGAGCAGCAGTGAGTCATTCTGCTCATAGGAAGAACAACAGGAGCATTCGTCTTCTCACTTATTTCATGTATGTCATATTTAGACAGTTGACTTTGACATGCTGTCTTGTTGTCTTTGAACTTTTGGATTTACCAGTTTTAACAACACTCTCGATAATTGTTAGTGCTAAAACCCTTGTACATATTACTTAGGAAATTAAAAAAAAAATCTCCTACTTAATTCATAGAGAACACAAAGTACATTTCTGTTGCTGCCATCCCAGGTGTCTTATGGCTTGAAAGATTATGCGTTTGACTTCTTGCTGAAATACTGAACTGTGCTTTAAAAAATAAGCCATCTACAGTGCTTACCTCCTACATAGGAAGTGCCGGGAACTTGCTTTTGGCATTTTTTCAAAACTTGTCTCCCCCATACACCTTGAACATGCCAAGTGTCTTAAGTGTCTCCAGTTGTCTTAACTTGTAGATGGCCTGTGTTCTCCACTGGCAGTGCCCACTCACAGCCATTGGTAAGCTCTGACAGGCTCATCTCCTGCTCTATGAAACCTTCCTGGGTTTCCCAAGCAGAGCTGATGATGATGTGCTTTGGGCTGCAAGCTTGATTTTCTTGTACTTCTGCATCTCACACCAAGTGGAGCCTCTTGAGAGTCCACTACATTCCTCATTTATTTAGTTTCACTATCCTTGGAGGAATGTCTGATTCAAAATAGGTACTTTACAAATGCTTCTTACAGGAATGAATCCCCAAAATACCTATCAAATTGATAATAGAAGCATTTCATGTTTTTTTTTTAATTTTTTTTATTTTTAAGAGGAGTCTCATTCTGTCTCCCGGCTGGAGTGCAGTGGTACGATCTCTGCTCACTGCAACCTCCCACTTCCTGGTACAAGCAATTCTTCTGCCTCTGCCTCCCAAGTAGCTGGCACTACAGGCATATGCTGCCACACCTGGTTAATTTTTGTATTTTTAGTAGAGATGGGGTTTTACCATGTTGGCCAGGCTGGTCTCAATATGACCTTATGATATACCTGCCTCTGCCTCCCAAAGTGCTAGGATTACAGGTATGAGCCACCATACCCGGCCTCATGTCAGGTTAGTTTTAAAGTAATGCTGTATTTAATTTTTTATATTTATGGTAATAAAGAAAAGATATTTTTTGACCAAGCTAGAAAATGAAGCCTTAGTGAGAACACAAAAATGTTTTCTGTTTGGAACCTTTGGGCCAGGTGTGATGGCTCATGCCTGTAATCCCAGCACTTTGGGAGGCCAAGGCAGGCACATCACTTGAGGTCAGGAGTTCAAGACCAGCCTGGTTAACATGGTGAAACCCCATCTCTACTAAAATTACAAAAATAAGCCAGGTGTGGTGGTGCATGCCTATAATCTTAGCTACTCAGAGGCTGAGACAGGAGAATCGCTTGATTCTGGGAGGCAGAGGTTGCAGTGAGCCAAGATTGTGCCACTGCACTCCATCCTGGGCAACAGAGCGATACTCTTGTCTCAAAAAAAAGAAAAAAAGAAGGAAGGTTTTTCTCCAAATAGCTGAGTCCTCGAGTCATTAATAAAGTGTTAAACTTCGTAAAGTATTTTTCCAAGCATAATTAGCTTTTTATTTCCCTGCTGGATCATAAATATAACACATGCTCTTATCATGGAATTCCTGCTCAACAGTACAAAGGAATGAGCTATTGGTACATGCAGTATTGTTTAGGTGAACCTTATTTATTTAATATTTTGAATCAGAGTTTTGCTCGTTGCCCAGGCTGGAGTGCAATGGCGCAATCTCGGCTTGCTATAACCTCCGCCTCCTGGGCTCAAGCGATTCTCATGCCTCAGCCTCCCGAGTAGCTGGGATTACAGGTGCCTGCCACCACACCTGGCTAACTGTATTTTTTTTTTTTTAAGCATGCTTATCCCTTCATGGAAATTTTTTGTATTTTTAGTAGAGATGGGGTTTCACCGTCTTGTCCAGGCGGTCTCGAACTCCTGACCTCAGGTGATCAGCCTGCCTCGGCGTCCCAAAGTGCTGGGATTACAAGTGTGAGCCACTGTGCCCAGCCTAGGTGAATCTTTAAAAGATACTGTTAATAAATTAAGGAAACTAGAATACAGGCTACCTCCTGTATGATTCAGTGTATGTGACAGGCTTGACAAACAAAACCATAGAGATGGGTATCAGATACATGATTCCCAGGGGCAGAGATTTGGGGAAGAGATTGGTTATTACAAAAGGGGCACAAGGGAACTTTTTGTTTTAAGAATAATAGAAATAGTTCACATCTTGTTTGTGATTTTGAGTATGTGATTTTATAGTATATTTATTAAAACTTTACATCTAAAACAGTGAATCTTCAAGCATGAAAATTATACCTCAAAAAATCTGACTTACCAAAAGTCAGGTTAAGTAAGCCTTTATGTCTAAGTATATGAACAATTTGATAATCATTTTCTCTGTACCCACAAAAAGTGTATACTACATTTGAAAGATCCATTAAATTAATTATTGATTTCATTATTCTCTTCTATGTCCTTATTTTTATTGCATCTGAAATATGTGTTAAGCAACAATATGAAGAAATAAAACCTATTAATATCTACCACTTGATGACACTGTTAAGGCTTTAGTTCTTTATCTTTTGTAAATACATGGGCATTATTTATATATACAAAATGTGTCCTTACATATTCAAATTGGAATCCCAGTGTTTTTTTCAAGCTGGTTCTTTTTTTTTTATTTTGAGATGGAGTCTCGCTTTGTCACCCAGGGTGGAGTGCAGGGGCATGATCCCAGCTCACTGTAACTTCCATTTCCTGGGTTCAAGCAATACTCCTGCCTCAGCCTTCTGGGTAGCTGGGATTACTGGTCCCCATGACCACACCCGGCAAATGAAGATGACAAGCCTGAGCAACATAGTGAGATCTCACTCTTACCACAAATTAAAAAAAATTAGCGGAGTATGGTGTAGCCTGAAGCCTTTTCAGGGGCCTAAAGGTGGAAGATCATTTGCCAGATTCAGGGTTACATGAGCTATGATGGAGCCACTGCATTTCCAGTCTGGTTGACAGAGCAAGACCTTGTCTCAAAATAAGTATGAATTGCAAATGCTTCGCTAAGGGTTTCGACCTGAGGTTATCTGCCCGCTGCAGCCTCCCAAAGTGCTGGGATTACAGGCATGAGACACCATGCCCGGCCCAATTGTCTGTTTTTTAAAGATCAACTGCTCACCCATAAATTTGTATAATTATCATATGTCAAAAAGGAGATTGACTGCTTATCAGTACTTAACATTAGCTTCTTTCATTATGGTCTGCTTTTAAAATTTTGTTTTTTCTCTTCCTCTTAACAGATTTAATTATTATTTATTTTTTTCCTCCTCCTTCTCCTCTTCTTTTTCTTCTTCTTCATGTTATTTGAGAGAGGGTCTTACTCTGTCACCCGTGCTAGAGTTCACTGTTTCACTGCATTGGTGCTCAGCTCATAGCCTCAACCTCCCAGGCTTAGGTGATCTTCCCACCTCAGCCTCCCAGGCAGCTGGGACTACAGGTGTGTGCCACCCTGCTCAGCAGTTTTGTTTTTTTTTTTTTTCTTTTAATAAAGGTGAGCTTTCACCATGTTGCCCCAGCTGGTCTTGAACTCTTTGACTCAGGCAATCTTCCCACCTGTCTCCCAAAGTGCTGATACTACAGGTGTGAGCCACTGGCCTGGCTCCTTTTATATTCTTTTCATTGAGAAATTACATAATGAACCTTACCAGAGCTGTGTTTGAAATTAAATAGTAATTTAAGAATTCTTTAATGAATAAATTCCGTGGAGTTGGTTGTATATATTTTGGTTACTTGGAGAACCTTTTAACATCTCATTTCTGCCCCTCAAACTGTATTACAGATGGTGAGATTACAAGATAACTGAGTTCTGGGTAGGAAGAAAGTCGTGGTGTTTGAGTGGGATAGGTGGGTGGGAGCAGAAGTGGGTAAGACGGAAGTTCTTATTTTTGGTAAAGATGACATTTCATTTTATTTTTAATTTAATTTTATTTTTTTGGGATGGAGTCTCACCGTGTCGCCCAGGCTGGAGTGCAATTGTGCGGTCTTGGCTCACTACAAACTCTGCCTTCCAGGTTCAAGTGAGTCTCCTGCCTCAGACTCCTGAGTAGCTGGGACTACAGGCACGAGTCACCACACCTAACTAATTTTTGTATTTTAATTAGAGATGGGGTTTCACCGTGTTGCTCAGGATGATGATTTTGAACTCCTGACCTCAGGTGATCTGCCTGCCTCACCCTCCCAAAGTGCTGGGATTACAGCATGAGCCACTGTACCCAGCCTATTGATTGATTGATTGATTGAGTCTTGCTCTGTCACCAGGCTGGAGTGCAGTGGTGTGATCTGGGCTCATTGCAACCTCTGCCTTCTGGGTTCAAGCAGTTCTCCTGCCTCAGCCTCCCAAGTAGCTGGGACTACAGGCATGCACCACCATCCCCGGCTAATTTTTCTATTTTTAGTAGAGATGGGGTTTCACCATGTTGTCCAGGATGGTCTCAATCTCTTGACCTCGTGATCTGCCCGCCTTGGCCTCCCAAAGTGCTGGTATTACAGGTGTGAGCCACCACGCCTGGCCTTTATTTACTTTTTTTGAGACAGTGTCTTGCTCTGTCACCCAGGCATGATCACTGCTCATTGCAGTGTTGACCTCCCAGACTCAGATCATCCTCCCTATTCAGCCTCCTGAGTACCTGGGACTACAGGCACACACCACCATGTCCAGCTAATTTTTGTATTTTTTTTTGTAGAGACGAGGTTTTACCATGTTGCCCGGGCTGGTCTCAAACTCCTGAATTCAAGCAATTCCCTTGCCTTGGTTTCTCAAGGTGTTGGGATTACAGGTGTGCACTGCCCCCGATGGACAAATTTCATAGAGAAATCCAGCTTTTGACTGACTAGTTTCAGCAACAGTTTTGTGTGTTTCTAAAAATTTCTGTGCTTGGTACTAAATTTTGTTTTTCTTTTTTCCCCTCTGTCAGGTTCTTCAGAGCAGATATCCTGGCCTATTGGCAGTGACTGATCACCTGCTTGACATTTATATCCAACTTACTGGAGAGAAACATCACTCTTGGAGTGATAGTTCTGTTGAGTGTGAACAGGCACCTGATGAAGTTTCAGAAGCCAGCAGAGAAAACAAAAGACCAATCCTTGAGGGAAGAGAATTATCTCTAAGGTATTGGA
>NW_016107674.1:686971-689673 GCF_001604975.1 Cebus imitator
CCTCCACCTTTCGGGCCTGCCTTAGCCTCCTGAGTAGCTGGGAGTACAGGTGTGCATCACCATGTCTGACTAATTTTTGTATTTTTTGTAGAGATGGGTTTTTGCCATGTTGGCCAGGCTGGTCTTGGATTCCTGACCTCAGGTGATCCACCTGCCTCGGCTTCCCAAAGTGCTGAGATTGCAGGCGTGAGCCACTGCCCCCAGCCCAACAGTTTTTTAAAATAATATTTTAAAAACCGTTTTCTTTAAAAGTTCTTACCAGCTGGAAGTAAATGGTCAGGTTTTGAAATTATCAGTTATTTCATGGTGTCAGATCCCTTTTTCAGATTTGTAATTAATGGCCAGGAAGGTGTGATTAGGGTAATGTTTCTAACTTTAAAAAGTAACTTTTAAAGATAAACTTGGGAATGGCTCCTAACATAATTCTTTCACTGAATACCCTTTTCTGATTTGCAGTCTTAAATAAGTCTTCTTGGATTTTGCTGTCTGTGACTTCTGTGCTGTTCTCTGTCTCAGTGGTTGTTGACTTTCCCTTTGAGAAGGGAGAATTAGACCTGGGCATCGCCTCATTCTGATCTGATTTGGTTGCTCCTCTGCTTTCCTGCTACTTTGTCTGGCATGAATGGCAGAGAAATGAGTTGATAGGTCACTTCCTGGTATGGATGAAGATTTGGAACTCTATTTCTGTTTTGTTTTTAAATTTTACACACAAATACAAAGAGTGGAAATTTTGGGAACCCTTACTTACTCTTTGCCAAAATACCTTTTATCTTCTCATTCTCAGAAGAAAGGAGAGAGCTGTCAGGTATGCCCAGATTTAAGTGGGTCAACAAATTTTGATGCCTCTGATGTTTTGGCCTGTGGTCTTTTATTTCTTCATTTTTTCTTTTCTTTCTTTTTTTTTAAAGGGATCTGCTGAATTGGTGTAATAGGATTGCCCATAGCTTTGACAGTTCATCTTCATCAGCATCATTAAATATTTTTCAAGAGGTAAGATCTGGTTTTCCAGTCTTTTATCTCTTTGCTCTGTAAGGCTATTAACTTCTGTTCTGTCTTTTGATTGCCATCAGAGTTTTTTCTTTTTCCACAGTATGATTTCTTGTTCTTAGCTAGTTAAAAATTCATCTAAAGTGGTATTAAAGCTAATTGGGTGTAATACATGTTTTGTGGTTTCTGAAGCAAATTATTATTAATTTCAGAAGTATAGTTTGAGATAGAGTAAAACAGATAAGATAGGGAAATTAAAGTAAATGAAAAAAAAACTCCCAGGTAATAATAAAGCAATGTTTATTCCTATATAACATCTCTTAGTCGGTTTGATAAATTTGTATCTCTCTGCTCCCTTCACTTTTCTCAGTAGAGTTGGTTGATGTTGGTTGACTGAACCTCTTTGTAAGCATTAAGTCCCGGATGAGTTTCAATGAGGGTGGTGGACTCTTCTTACCAATGGATCTGGGGTCCATTGTTAGTATCTATGAGAGGAGCATGCGTAGGCATGGGGCTTAACCATTCTAGTGGATATTATTACAGAAGACCAAATCGTAGAGGTAAAGGTGGAGTAAGAACAGAAGGAGTTGGATGTTCTTTTAGAAGTAACTCTTTTAAACTATAATATGGTAACCAGAGGAATTATTCTCTTGTACTCCAATTACTACTGAATTTGAGACCAGCCATTTCCAATCAGTAGTGTAGATTCTTTTGAGAACTACTGAGGAAACACTGGCAGATTGTTTTTGTTTGTTTGTTTTGAGATGGAGTCTTGCTCTGTTGCCTAGGCTGGAGTACAGTGGTATGATCTCGGCTCACTGCAACCTCCGCCTCCTGGGTTCAAGTGATTCTCTTACCTGTCTTCCGAGCAGCTGGGATTACAGCCACCCGCCACTACGCCTAGCTAATTTTTGTATTTTTAGTAGAGTTGGGGTTTCACCATGTTAGTCAAGCTGGTCTCGAACTCCTGACCTCAGGTGATCTGCCCGCCTCAACCTCCCAAAGTGCTGGGATTACAGGTGTGAACCACCATGCCTGGCCCTGCAATTGTTTATGTCCAACTCTTTTCCCCACTTACTTGATGTAGATCAAAATCTACCTTTGTCAAATATTAGCTCTACTGTAATTTATTACAATTAAAGACCACCTATATTTTTGTTAGACCTAGGTTGTGATTTCTCCAAGGACATTGAGAACATATTTTTTCCTCAAAAATATTTGTAGTCAAATTTGTTCAGAGGAAGATTGCTTTTGGGGACTGCCATTAGCCCTCCGTTTCTGTGGCCTCTTCATCTGAGGAGTCAACCAAACTTGGATCTGGAATATTCCATTTCTGTCCTTAAGGTAGACAGTAAAAAGGAAATAAATAAATAAATAAGATATTTCAGGAAATAAATGATTGTATTGAACATGTACAGACTTTTTCTTTGTTATTATTCCCTAGACAGTACAGTGTAATACCTATCTAGAGATGATTTAAAGTGAATAAAGAGTATATGTATAGGTTATATGCAAACACTACACCTTAAATTTTTTTTTCTTATACTTATTTTTCTACATACTGACGTGCACTCTATGCCATTTTATGTAAGGGACTTGAGCATCTTTAGATTTTGGTTTCTGTGAGAAGTCCTGGAACCAATCCCCCAGAAATACCTAGGGACAACTGTTTCATAATAGTAAATCCTGTGTTTCTATTTTTTTTTTTTTTTTTT
>NW_016107674.1:690628-692438 GCF_001604975.1 Cebus imitator
GATTTTGCCATGTTAGTTGGGCTGGTCATGAACTCCTGACCTCAGGTGATCCACCCATCTTGGCTTCCTAAAGTGCTAGGATTACAGACATATGCCAGCACACCTGGCCTAAAATACTTTTGAAAAGGCAGAAAAGAAAAATGATCAGGTTGTAACTGTGCAACAGTCTCACCTTGCCTGCCGCTTAGACACCCAATTTATCATGATGGGAATTGCAATAAAGAGAAATTCGTGTGTAGCCCACTATACAGGAGACCAGAGTTTTATTGTTATTCAAAATCAGTCTTCAAGAGAGTTTAATGAATGCTAGGCTAGCCACATGGCAAATGGAGTCATTACTCAAATCAATCTCCCTGATAACTCAGATGCTAGGGTTTTCATGGATAATTTGGTGGGCAAGGGACTAGGGAGTTGGTGCTACTGAATGGCTGGAGATGAGATCATAGGGGTGTGGAAAATGGTCTTGTACACGGAGTCTACTTCTGGGTGTGGTGACTGAGTCAGATGGGGTTAGCTAGTTGCCAGAATTCAAAAATCTGAAAATCATCTCAAAAGGCCAATTTTAGTTTCTACAATAGTGATGTTATCTGTAGGAGCAGTTGGGAAAGCCACAAATTTTGTGACCTCTTGCCACATGACTCCTAAGCAGTAGGGATTTTAGAAACTATACCTATATTTTAGCAGAATTCAGGACCCTCCCATAATCCTAATCTTGTGGTCTTTCATTAGGGCAAAGGGGATTAGTTTTAGGGACTATTACCATCTTTGCTTCCAAGTTAAACTATAAACTAAATTCCTACCATGGTTAGGTTGGCCTATGCCTAGGAATGAGTGAAGATAACCAGCCTGTGAGGCTTAGAAGCAAGATGATGTCAGCCATGTTATATTGCTGTCACTGTCATAATCTTTGTAAAGTTGGTTTCAATTCCACACTCATGGTGTCCTTTACCTTATTTTATCTCTCTTATTTTCTGTAAATAGAAAATAGAAAAATGCTTGACGAATTCAAGTTTAACATTTTTGGTGTACAATCCATTTTTGATGTTATTTTGTATTTCATTACATCAGAAGACATATCTGGTTGGCCCACTGGTAGTTGCCAAGATTGAGTACTAGGTTAAGATAATGACAATGTGATATTACACACCTAGTGTTTAGCTTACAGCTAGAAAGCAGTCTTTTGGTATTACTTCAGCACTGTATGAGTCAGTTCTCCTTGAACCATGTACCCAATTGTCAATACTAGTTGCTCTTCCTTGCCTGAAGCTAGGGGTGTTTTGTTGTTTGCTTTTTTAAAAATTTTGCCAATATTTCAATAATAAATTCTTTATATTTGTTGGTGTCTTGTCTTTCCGTTATGGTCAGGTCCTGAGTCTTGGGCTGGTACCTTTTTTGAACTCCCGCCATTCTTAGAGAAATGTTTCTGCTGGATTTTGTGTTTCTCCCTCTTGTGGCCAGAAAAATGATGCTCTGTGATTAATACATTATTTTGAAAATCAGCTGGCATTTCCCTTGGTTATTTTAACAGGCTCTGGACTGTTTCACAGCAATGCTTTCTGAGCATACAAGCAAACTGAAAATGGCAGAAGTTATTGGAAGCAAATTGAACATTTCTAGAAAAAAGGTATGTGTGCTGAAAGGAGGCTGGGGTGTTTGCTTGCTTGCTTGCTGGTCTTTCGTCCTTAGTTGGAACAGCTTTTGAAGTGGTGCTTCTTTCTTAAAAGCTGGTGCTTTTATTGCTGCCTATCATGAGCATAAGACTCCCAGATCCCCTAGTTAAATAGTTCTTCATATGTTCCACATTCTTTTT
>NW_016107674.1:693563-703775 GCF_001604975.1 Cebus imitator
GGTGGGGCGTGGTGGCTTAGGCCTGTAATCCCAACCCTTTGGGAGGCCAAGGTGGGTGGATTACCTGAGGTCAGGAGTTTGAGACCAGCCTAGCCAACATGGTGAAACCCTGTCTCTACTAAAAATACAAAAATTAGCGGGGCTTGATGGCGAGTGCCTGTAATCCCAGCTACTTGGGAGGCTGCAGGAGAATGGCTTGGATGTGGGAGGTGGAGGTTGCAGTGAGCTGAGATCCCACCATTGCACTCCAGCCTAGACACGGAGTGAAACTCCGTCTAAAAAAAAAAAAATTGATACAAGGCGGGGCGTGGTAGCACATGTCTGTAATCCCAGCTACTTGGGAGGCTGAGGCAGGAGAATCACTTGAACCCAGGAGGCAGAGGTTGCAGTGAGCCGAAATTGTGCCACTGCACTCCAACCTGGGTGACAGATCGAGAGTCTGTCTCCAAAACAAGCAAAAACGTTGAAAAGAGGAGTACCAACGAATACCTTAGGTCCATTGCTGACATTGTTAATATTTTGGCATTCTTGTTTTATGTCAAAATATGTATTTTGGGAGGAGGGATTCTTTCAGCAGTGGCATTGGTGGCAGGAGAAATATCTGGCTCGTCTTGAGGCAGGTACCTGGTATTCTCACATGAACGATTACGCTAAAAGATCTTATGTCAGGAATTGCAGTAGTGGAGATTTTTATAAGGCTTATGAAATAGTTGGGATGGCTTTGGCTGGAGGTCATAGAACATCCTGCTGAAAGGGATGTAAATGATACATATGTTGATCATCGGGAAGCAATAAAACCACCATGAATATTCATTACACCAATATTCATCTTCTTTTGTTGGGGAAGAGCTCACTTTTCCCAGACTAGTTTACTTCTTTTACTCCTGCCCCAAACCTGAACAGAGTCTGTGTTCTTTGGACAAGAGAGGAATGGCTGCTAGGTAGAATTCCAGGAGCACCTGCCACAGCTCTTTTTGTTTTGGCTATAGTCAGATATGTACCATGATTTCCAACATTATGTTACCTTTTAGATGTGGACTTACTGTTCACTTTCTCTGTTGGGATATATCAGGGTGTTCACTCCATATATAGGTAGGGCTTATTTAAAAAGTACCAAAGAAACATCAGTGTTTTAAAAAACATAGTATTAGAAATTTGGAAAAAGAAAAAAGAAGTGTCTTGATGAAAATCTCACGCACCTCTCTGGGAATTAGAGAATGGTTCTTTGCAGAGGGCTAATTTGAGGGCCAAAAGGATCCTTTAGATAAGGAAGTGTTCAAAAAGTATATGGATCTTTACTCAGATAAAATCTTTTGTCCCACAGGCTGAATTCTTTTGTCAACGTTATAAACCAGAAATTGTGATCAATGAGCTAGATTTACAAGTTGGTCGAGTGCGGCTTCTCCGGAAACAAAGTGAGGCTGTTCACATACAGCGGTAAGTAGGGCTCTAAACTAAGCTGCCATCTGTGGGGATTCCAGAAACTGGACAGAAGTCTAGCTCAGCCTCTTGTCTTTTTGCAAAACACGTGTCTGAACTGTGATATCTGCAGTATGTTACATGGGAAGTAGTGGTGTTTTCCCAAAGTATGTTCTGTGAAATTAGATATTAATAGGTGAAAGAGGCAATGAAATTTATTAGAGACTTGACAATACCAAAGATGAATCACTGATTTTATTCACTGCAGTGTATTTAGTGAAGTAAGCCTCAATTGGAAGTCAGACATTAGTCCGTAAATTCCTGGAAGGCTGGGGTTATATAAGACTCTGAGATCTAGCTGGGTGTAGTGGCACATGCCTGTAATCCCAGCTACTTGTGAGGCTGAGGCAGGAGAATTGCTTGAACCCAGGAGGCGGAGGTTGCAGTAAGCCGAGATCACGCCTTTGCACTCCAGCCTGGGCAACAAGAGAGAAACTCTGTCTCAAAACAAAACATAATAACAACAACAACAACAAAAAAACAACAACAGCAAAAATTCTGAGATGGAGGTAACATTTAATACTTATTACATGTCTCACTTTATACTAAGTCTTTACATATTTTCTCATGTAGTGGTTGTAATAATTCTCTGAATTAATATATTACTGTCCTAGGCCTCCCGTAACAAATTACCATAAACATGGTGGTTTTAAACTATAGACATTATTCTTTCACAGTCTTGGAGGCTGGAAGTCATACTCCTCCCTCTGACGGCTCTAGGGGAGAATGCTTTCTTGCCTCTTCCTGTTTTTTTCTTTTTTTTTCCCCGTTTTCTTGAGACAGAGTCTCACTCTGTTACCCAGGCTGAAGTACAGTGGCGTGATCTTGGTTCACAGCAACCTCTGCCTCCCTGGTTCAAGTGATTCTCGTGCCTTAGCCTTGCGAATAGCCGTGATTATAGGCATGTGCCACCATGCCCAGCTAATTTTTATATTTTTAGTAGAGACAGCATTTCTCTGTGTTGGCCAGCTGGTCTTGAACTCCTGGCCTCAGGTGATCCACCTGCTTTGACCTCCCAAAGTGCTGGGATTACAGGCCTGAGCCACAGTGCCTGATCTCTTTGGCTTCCAGCAGTCCTTGGTGTTCCTTGGCTTGTAGTTGTATCACACCAAGTGCCGTTTCTGTTGTCACATGGCCCTTCTTTCTTGTGTGTGTATTTCTTTGTCACCAAATCTTTCTCTTATAAGGACACCAGACATTGGATTTAAGACCCACCTGAATGCAACATGACCTTATCTTAATTTGATTAATTTTCTTCAAAGACCCTTTTTTGAAATAAGGTCACATTCATAGGATCTGGGTGGACATGAGTTTGGGGAAAGATTATTAACCTATTTCAACTAGGTACTGTTGTTACCCACATCTTACAGGTGAGGAAACTGAGGCTAAGACACATTAAGTAATTTGCTCAAGATGAGATAACTGGTACAGATAGTCTTGTCTTATTAATCTTTTTAATCTCCAGAGCCTAGCATGGTATCAGATATCTGAGTATTCGGTGTTTGCAGAGTGACTGAATTCTGTAATTTTTGCATGTTGTAAGACTGTCTTACAACATGCAAAGCATGAAGGCAATTACTCTGAGCTGTTTTCTCATTCTTGTTTGTTGACTCTGGAAAATCTGGTTTCTCACAGCAAAACTAGGAAAAGCTTGCAGCATGGTTTTTAAACTCTTTTTTTCTCCTTCCCAGGGAGAAGTTCACTTTTGCTGCTACACGGCCGTCCTCTGTTCTCATCGAACAGCTTGCAGTGTGTGTCAGCAAAGGGGAGCCTGTGTTGCTAGTGGGAGAGACTGGGACCGGCAAAACCTCTACTGTCCAATACTTGGCTCACATTACAGGTAATGCCTAGCAGAAATAAATCTGCCCCCAGACATTTCATACTGACTACCTTTTTTCCTTTTTTAAAAATACTAATTCAAAGACCACGGAATTTAACAAGTGCCAACAGTCCACGTGTAGTCTCTTTGCCTGGAAATAACTACTTTTAACAGATTGTTATTAAATTATTTCATTTCTAATCTTTGCCTATGCAAATACATGTATATATGTTTAGATTTTGTTTTGTTTTAAAACAAAATATGGGATTATATTCTACATATTGCATTTAGTTAAACAAATTGGACAACTTTTAAAAACAGAATACTGCATTTCTTCTTTTTATTTTTATTTATTCTTTTTGAGACGGGGTCGTACTCTGTTGCTCAGGCTGGAATGCAGTGGTGAACTCACAGCTCACTGCAGCCTTGACTTCATAGGCTCAGGTGATCCCTACCTTAGCCTTCCAGAGAGCTGAGACTACAAGCATGTGTCACCACACCTGGCTGATTTTTTAAGTTTTTTGCAGAGATGAGGTCTCACCGTGTTGCCCAGGTTGGTCTCCAACTTCTGGGCTCTCATGATTCAGAGCAAATGCACATTTGAAAATTTACCTTATTTTCACAGTGGCTCGCTCATGCCTGTAATCCTAGCACTTTTGGAGCTGGAGGCAGGAGGATTGCTTGAGCCCAGGAGTTTAAGACCAGCCTGGCAACATCATGAGACCCTGTCTTTACACAAAAGTTAGCCAAGTGTGGTGGTATGTGCCTATATATAGTCCCAGCTGCTTGGGAAGCTGAGACAGAAGGATCACTTGAGCCCAGGAAGTCGAGGCTGCAGTGAGCCATGATTGGACCACTGCACTCCAGCCTTGGTGACAGAACAAGACTTTCTCTCAAAAAATAAAAAAGCCCCATGCTATATTCCACAGCCTTGAGCACACTGGATATTATTGGTCTTTAAATTATTGGAGTAACTCATTTGTACTGTCTTTATAAAAGGCCACCGTTTGAGGGTTGTCAATATGAATCAACAAAGTGATACTGCAGACTTGCTTGGAGGGTAAGTGTGGCTTAAAATTTTTTTCTTATGTTTGTGTTTATTGCTTGAGGGAAGAAATACTGTTTTTTTAGTGTTAACAACCACAGGTTCTAGGGTGCTCAGTGCAATAGAAGAAGAGTTTTCTCAGATAAGGCTTCATTGGAGCTTTTGCCAGGGAGGTAGCACAAATTGTTGCTCTCTCCTACCCTTTTCCTAATTGATAATGTGTGGGCTGGGTTTAATTTACATAAGTAAATCAATTTCATATGTTTATTATTCCTCAGATTTTAGTCAAGCTTAATTAAATATGGATGGTTTCTTATTATGCCCTATACATGATTATTTAGACATGTTGGGAAAATAAATGATGTGAATTTTACTATTCAAATAGGACTTAAAATTTTTTTTTTAATTTTATTTTTTTTGAGATAGGGTCTGGCTCTCTTGCCCAGGCTGGAGTGCAGTGGTGTGTTCTTGGCTCACTGCAACGTCCACTTCCTGGGCTTGAGCCTCCTACTTCACCCTTCCAAGTAGCTGGGACTGCAGGTGTGTGCTACTGCACCTGACTAATTTTTATATTTTTTTGTAGAGACAGAGTTTTGCCATGTTGCCTAGACTGGGTTTGAACTCCTGGGCTCAAGTGATCTTCCTGCCTCAGTGTCCCAAAGTGCTGGGGTTACCAGTATGAGTAGCCGGGCTAAGCTAGTTTTTTTCATAGCACTGTTAATTTGATAATCATTTTTACCTTCATTATAGGCCCTTCAAATGGGGGAAAACAGATTACAATTTAAAACTGTAATGTAGATTTTAAATATTTCGGTATTATTTCTGACTTTGATTAAATGAAATCTGAGACCTACTCCTATTTTCTGAGCCATGCTTTCTAACTTCTGTTAACTTCTGAAGTTTGTGAATCACATTTACCTGTATCGGTTTCAGTTATAAACCGGTGGACCATAAGCTTATTTGGCTACCCTTACGGGAGGCATTTGAGGAGCTCTTTGCCCAGACATTTTCCAAGAAACAAAACTTTACGTTCTTGGGGCACATTCAGACCTGTTACAGACAGAAACGGTGGCATGATCTCCTGAGACTAATGCAGCATGTACACAAGTCTGCTGTTAACAAGGATGGAAAAGAGAGTGAAAGTGGTAAGGATGTGACCCAGGGTGCCGTGGGGGAGGGCATGAGGCTGGGCTTCAGTGAACAGATTAAGAGTTTTGGGGAAGAGTAAATACTCTTACTCTTGGAGTAAGAGTACAAATTGGAGCTTTCTAGGAATTGACAGAATGACTAATTATGAAGTATTGTGCCCCCATTCTTCATATGATTTCTGCAAAAACAGATGACTGGTAAGGCTGATGTGCAAGTACTATTTAGTCAGTAAAGCTAATTTCCTCAGAAAAAGCTTGTTTCTAAGGAGCTGGATTCCATAGCCAAGAGGCTTTTGCTAGCTTTATTTACTTCTGTGTGGTTCCTTATCTGTAAAGCAGGAATAAGAATAACTAGTCCAGAGGGTTGCGTGAGGGTTAAATGAGGTAATTAATACATAGATATGCATACACGTGAGCTAATTAGTGTTGTCTGGCATTTAGTTAGCATTATGTAAGTTTTTAGACTTAGTGTTTTGTTAATTGTGTTATGTTTAAAAGTTGTATATATTACAGCTCAAAATGTGTGTTAGATTCTTGTCTTTATTCTTTCCTAGGGTTACTCATAAAAGAGAAATGGGAAGCATTTGGTCTCAGACTCAACCATGCCCAACAACAGATGAAAATGACTGAAAATACCTTATTGTTTGCATTTGTAGAGGTATTTCTGTTTTCGTTATTTAGCTTATGATTTGATGCAAAACATAATGTTTTAGGCAGGTTACTGTTTTGTATTGTCTTAATGAAATAATGATTTTGGGGGAAAATTTTGAAAAAGGTTCTTCATGGTAATTATGGCAATTATAAGGGCTTAATGAGCAACATCATTATTTAAATATAAATTTTAAAAGTATAAATTGATGAATTATAATTGTATATATTTATGGGGTACAAAATAATGTTATGATTTATGAATACAGTGGAATAACTAAAACTAATTAACGTATTCATCACCTCAAATATCATTTTTTGGGGTGAGAATATTTGAAATGTACTGCTTTAGTAATTTTGAAATGTACAACTCATTATTTACTGTTTACAGCATGGTCACCATGCTGTGCAATATGTATCTCAAAGGAAAGAAAGTTTATTTTTTCTGTCTAATTAAGGCTTTGTACCTTCATTACTGCATACTCCCCAACTCTCCTAGCCTCTGCTAACTCTACCATTCTGCTGGCTGCTTCTTTGAGTTCTATTGTTTTAAATTTCACATATAAGTGAGAGCATGCGATACTTGTCTGTCTTCACCAGGCTTGTTTCATGTAACATAATGTTCTCTGTTTCTGTTTCTGTTGTAACAAATGACAAAATTTATTTATTTTTTCAAGCTGAGTAAGATTCCATTGTTTGTATATATGTATATATACAAAATTCTCTTTACGTATCTGTTGATGGAAACATAGGTTGATTCTTTATCTTGGCTATTGTGCATAGTGAGAATGAGCTTGGGAATGAGCATGGGAATGTAGGCATCCCTTTGACATACTGTTTTCATAGTTTTTTGGGTGGAAGTACCCAGAAGCGAGATTGCTGCATCTATTATTATTTTTAAAGATACAATTGATGACAACTAGTGAACTCCGTCGTCTTTCTTTTGCCACGTGTGTCCCCGGGGAGTGTGTGAATGTGAGAGAGGGATTTGGAGCTGTTCACTTTGGTGCCCCAATGTTAATCCCAAGTCATGGACATCTCTACTGTTTGCTGTCCTGTGACCCTGTAGGAAGGATCAACTTGGTCAAATATTTGTGACTTGGGCATTTAAAAAAATTTTGTTTCTGTGACAGTCCTTAAGATGAAGCCCTAGAGGAAGTGGGAGTCTTACTCGATGGTGTTTTAGTAACAGAGAAGGTATAGTCAACCATACATTGTGAGTGTGGGAAATTTGGTCATCAGAATGATTCTTAATAGGATTATTCTAAAACAACCAATTAAATTGTTGTGTTCTCAAAACAAGGCTTATGTTTTATGACTTAGTAATACACTGGAGTTAATATATTTCTTCTGTTTTATGTTTTTCAATTAAATTTGTAGTAGATTTGTTTTTTAGGATAAACATTTTTACAAAAGTATAAAGCAGCTTAATAATCGTAAAATAGTTTTTGATGTCATGTCAACTGAATAGATGATTAGATTTGTTTTTATTGCTCTAGGATATAGAATTTGAAGATATAACACTAGTGTACTAAAGCCAGGGGATGATTCATTTTGACATTCAGCAGGTGTGAAAGGCTGTGTATGGCGGGGCATGGTGGCTCAAGCCTGTAATCCCAGCACTTTGGGAGGCCAAGGCGGGTGGATCACAGGGTCAAGAGATCGAGACCATCCTGGTCAACATGGTGAAACCCCGTCTCTACCAAAAATACAAAACATTAGCTGAGCATGGTGGCGCGTGCCTGTAATCCCAGCTACTCAGGAGGTTGAGGCAGGAGAATTGCCTGAACCCAGGAGGCGGAGGTTGCGGTGAGCCGAGATCACGCCATTGCACTCCTGCCTGGGTAACAAGAGCGAAACTACGTCTCAAAAAAAAAAAAAAAAAAAGAAAGGCTGTGTATGACAAACACTAAACACATTTGTCTAATCTTCATGTAGCCTGACCCTATAATTATTTTGAGTTCTAATAGCCTTTGGGTGCCTTTAAACACCTGACTACAATGAAAGCTATTTACATGAACATCCACATAATTAGAGGATTTAGTTCACTGCATCTTTCTGTTAGGCCCAAATATGTTCCCTTGACCCTTTTGGACATTTAAAAAATTAACTTGGCCTTAACTCTGACTATCTGCTGTCAGCCAATGGGTAGTTGAGGTATAGGCCCATCAAGTGGGAAAGATTACCCCCTGCCTCTATTTCTAACCCTGCTTGCATAACTGTTTTTGGCAAGTGTGCCTTTATTTGACACAAATTCTTAACATTTTATTTTATCTTCTTCTAGGGTACATTAGCTCAGGCTGTAAAGAAAGGAGAGTGGATCTTGTTGGATGAGATTAACTTGGCTGCTCCAGAAATACTAGAATGTCTGAGTGGTTTGCTTGAAGGATCCTCTGGATCCCTAGTGTTGCTGGATCGAGGAGACACAGGTAGCACATGAATCCCTTGGGATTTGACATGGTGTCGAGCCCAATGGCAACTTTAGAGTGAGAATTTATTTATTTATTTATTTTTTTGGTTAGAAGGATGACATGGGCCTCCCAATGGAATTTGTTCATTTCTTAGATATTAATTTTCTGCAAAGTTCTTTGAACTGTTTTGGTATGGGGAATGTAAAGAAGAATAATATAATTGGACCAGGTGTTTGGGTTATGGATAATAAACACACTTACAAAATAACAGGTGAATAGTTAATAACAGTGAATACATATACCACAAAAGACTGCAGTGTAAGATTAGGTTGTATATATAGGCCTGGAAAGTGATTTCATTGTGGTTTCAGAAAAGACAAGGATGGTGTGAACAGCCAGCACCAGGCTGGCTGGGCCTGGGGTTCTGTGGAGTTAATCTTACCTTTTTTGAGAATTCATAATTTTCTCTTACAGAGCCACTGGTTCGGCATCCTGACTTCCGTTTATTTGCCTGCATGAATCCAGCGACTGATGTAGGCAAAAGAAATCTCCCACCAGGAATAAGAAACAGGTGAGGACATGGCTCTTGGAGAATTTCTTTTTTTTGCAGCAGATTCTTGCTGTGTTGCCCAGGTTGGAGTGCAGTGGTGTGATATTGGCTTACTGCAAGTCTCCGGTTCAAGCAGTCCTCCCACCTCCCACCTCAGATTCCTGAATAGCTGGGATTACCAGCACATACCACCACACCTGGCTATTTTTTTTTTGTATTTTTAGCAGAGATGGGATTTTGCCATGTTGCCCAGGCAGCTCTGTAACTGGGCTCAAGCGATTTGCCTGCCTAAGCCTTCCACAGTGCTGAGATTACCAAGCCTTCTTTTTAAGATTCTCTTTATTTATAGATTGGTAATATTAATGTAACCAAACTTTAGAGCAATGCTTGAAATTTCTTGGCCTCTGATAGAGGAATCTTGATTTCCTGAATTGTGGTATTCCTCTACTTTGTGCAGGTGGTAGGCATATGGGAATCTCCAGAACACTGGAGAATTTTTCCCTTTATGTTACTAGTATGACAGTGAATATTGTTGAAAATAAAAATCTTTCCTTTCTCAGATAATTTTTTGGTTATTTGCAAAATTTCATACATGGTATAACAGGAAAACATATATCAGTGTATTTTAGGAACACAGTCCTCTTTGGATGAGGCTGATGATCTGAAAAGGCCTTTTAAGTTTCTTTCATTTTCCATCACTAAGCACTGACATGAACAAAGTACTTAGTTGTTCCTGTTTTATGTGTGTAACATTTGGGAAAAGATAAATGACCAGATTTATTGTTGGTAACCATTTACTTCATTTGAGTTTTAAAATAGCTTTAAAACTTTATTAGACGCCGGGTGCGGTGGCTCACGCCTATAATCCCAGCACTTTGGGAGGCCGAGGCGGGTGGATCACGAGGTCAAGAGATCGAGACCATCCTGGTCAACAAGGTGAAAACCCGTCTCTACTAAAAATACAAAAATTAGCTGGGCATGGTGGCGCGTGCCTGTAATCCCAGCTACCCGGGAGCCTGAGGCAGGAAAAACGCTTAAACCCAGCAGGCGGAGGTTGCAGAGAGCTGAGATCGCGCCACTGCACTCCAGCCCGGGTAACAAGAGCGAAACTC
>NW_016107674.1:703811-722285 GCF_001604975.1 Cebus imitator
TTATAAAGTAGCAAAAGCTTCCGGAAGCTTTAGAAACTACATTAAAGTAGTTGTTTTCTTTTCAATCATTTTGTTTTGTTTTGATGGTGAGGGGGCTTGTTTTTTGTTGCACTTACTTTTCTGTAGCATGCAGTTATCATAACACCTGAAAATGAGAATAATTAATTCTTATTTTTATAACTTTTTCTTCTTGTAAGGACTATACATGGAAGACTTACTGCATAGAAGAAGCAATAATGATATATTTTTGGTAATGGTTACGTTATCCTTTATGATCAGTTTCTATCTCAGGTTGAAAGACATTTTATACTACAAGCAGTTAAAATTAGCTGACATAGCTTCTTCTGTTTCATGTTTTTTCTATTGTCAGTATAGTTATATTAACTTTCTAAAAAATGTGTATTATTTATTGTCTTACAGATTCACAGAACTTTATGTAGAAGAATTGGAAAGCAAAGAAGACTTACAGGTTCTTATTGTAGATTATCTGAAAGGATTGAGTGTGAACAAGAATACAGTGCAAGGAATCATAAAGTAGGTTCCCTTTGGTATGTCTTTATAAACTCTTTCTCGGAACATGGAAATGTGCTACTCATGCACACACACAAATAAGTATTATTTTTTACTTCTAACTTGAGAAAACTGATGGCAGGATTATTATTTAGATTCTGTTGTAAAGTTGAAACCTGGTATGAACTCCTTCAGGTTTTTCAAAAAAAAAAAAATGACATAGAAAGCTATGAATCATCACCTATGAGAATATATATAAAATCTCAGATAATATTTTCCTAATTATACCTTTATATCCATGGCTGAGAGTTTGAATTCTTGGAGATGTACATGGCTTGCATTTTGATCTGTTGAAGAAGGTTACTTTCCTTTCTTTTCTTTCTTTTTTCTTTTTCTTTTTTTTTGGTGGGGGGGAGACAGAGTTTTTTTTTGCTTTGTTGCGTAGGCTGGAGTGCAATGGCACGATATCAGCTCACTACCACCTCTGCTTCCCAGGTTCAAGCAGTTCTCCTGCCATGGCCTCCTAAGTAGCTGGGACTACGGGTGCCTGTCACCACACCAGCTAATTTTTGTATTTTTAGTAGAGACGGGGTTTCACCATGTTGGTCAGGCTGGTGTCGAGCTCCTGACCTCCAGTGATCTGCTCACCTTGGCCTCCCAAAGTGCTAGGATTACAGGCATGAGCCACCGTGCCCGGCTGAAGGTTTCTTTTCTATTTGCAGTATTTATACTAGCTATGTGGGATATAGGGAGAAAAGGGTTAATATAATTGATTGTGTCAGGTTTGGAATTATTGGAAGCTCAGCCTAACAAATAATAGAGTATTTGTGTGGCTTGGTGCTTTAATTTGAGACTGTTATTCCTGCCTTTTTTAATGCCATATGGGCAATGTGCAGTCTTTTGTGTCAGATAACCTCAATTCTAGCGTTGGTTCTATGAGAAACTAATTGTGTCATTCTGGGCCAGTGACTTAACTTGTCTGTTCTCTGGAAAGAAATATAACATGTAAAGGGATTGAAACAGGGTAATATTAATGTTTTACTGTGTATTTGTGTGTTTTTTCTCTTCCTTAATACAAATATTTACTGAGTGCCTTGGTGCTAGGGATATAGCTATGAGTAAGACAGATAAAATCCTGGTTCTTCTCATTGAACTTTAATTCTAGAGGAATAATATAGATTGTGATAAGTGAAGAGAAATTACATATAAAGCTGAGTAGGGTTTAAGAAAATGAAGAGTTGGGGTTCTATTACTTTTTTGATTTTTTTTTTTTTGTGGAGACAGGAGCTTTGTTTTGTTGTGCAGGCTGGTCTTGAACTCTTGGATTCAAGTGATCTGTGAGCCTTAGCCCCCCAAAGTGCTGGGAATACAGGCGTGAGCTACAGTACCTGGCCTTGAAATCCTATATTAAATAGATTAATCAAGGAGGCGTTTGTTTAGGGTGCTTCAGAATGGTTTTCCACACCACACCCTGAATTGGAATACTCTTTGTTAGCCAAGAATATTTGGACAGAAGTATAAATACATACAGTTATGATTCCAGATGCTAAAAGTAAGCTTTTATAAGTACCTTATTTTATCTAAAGAGATAAGGAGATAAAATGAGGCCCTTATAAAATACTGATAGTATAAGTAGTATATGTTCCATATATTAAAAACCCAGTTCTAAAACATAGATTCTTTCTACAAAAGAAAAAGAATTTTTTAGACAGCAGAGAGGCAAGACAAAGCCCATTTGCTCAGGAACTTGGATTTCATCTGTGATGCAAACTTGGTTACATTTGATCTTGAGGTGCTAATTGATCGTGCATTTCACAAAATGCCAGAAATTCATGTTTCAGTCTGAAACTTCTCCCATCCTGTCATCACCTGGACTTTTAAAGTGTGGTAGTGACAGTAGTATTGGCCATCATATCCTCCTGCTTTTTAACATTTTGTCAGTATTGATTATAGCCATATTCATAGCCTTTTGAAACACCATACATTCTTTTTTCTGTGTCTTTATTCATCCCCATTTTAGATTGTACAGGAACTTTATATGCCCCTTAAGCTTGAGCGGACTCTGAAACACAGAAGCTTCTCACCTTTTTTTTTTTTTCCGAGACGGAGTTTCACTCTTGTTGCCCAGGCTGGAGTTCAACAGCATGATCTTGGCTCACTGAAACCTCTACCTCCTGGTTTCAAACAATTCTCCTGCCTCAGCCTCCCGAGTAGCTGGGATTACAGGCATGCACCACCAGGCCCAGCTAATTTTGTATTTTTAGTAGACACGGAGTTTCTTTTTTTAAAAATTTTTTTAGACGGACTTTTGCACTTGTTGCCCAGGCTGGAGTGTAATGGCACGATGTCAGCTCACCACAACCTTCGCCTCCCAAGGTCAAGTGATTCTCCTGCCTCAGCCTCCCAAGTAGCTGGGATTACAGGCGTGTGCCACCATGCCTGGCGCTTCTAACATCAGTACCTTTTTGCTAGACAATTACACATTGCACTTCCCAGTTTCCACAAAGAAATGGATAGATCTTCATTTTATTGTTTTGAAAGATAGCTCTCAGCATGTGAAAAGTAGATTTAAAAGAGACTGAGATATTTTGATTCATGCCCTAGGAAGTTGCATGCAAGCATGACCATTTCTGCATCTAAAAGTGTCCTTTGGATTTTCTGTAGAGAATTGATAATAATGGATACTTATTAGTAAATAAAATTGACCTTTATTCTGTTTGTAGCTTCTACACAGCTTTGCGGAAAGAGTCTGGGACCAAATTGGTGGATGGCACTGGCCATAGACCTCACTACAGCCTTCGGACTCTGTGCCGGGCCCTGCGATTTGCAGCCTCCAATCCATGTGGCAACATTCAGCGCTCACTCTATGAGGTCTTTCTGAAGTCTGTTTGACAGGATATGAGCTTGATGGAGGGGTTCATGGGAAGGAAGGAATAGGGATGCATATGCCAGGATGCCTGTGCTTTCCAGTTAGTCATATCAGCCCAGAATACTTCATACCAGACCTACCCTCCCCTTTTAAATTAAATATTTTACATTTTATCTTAAAAATTTTTAATTATATGTAGAGACGTGGGGTATATTACTATATTTAAATATTACTATATTTAAAAGTTGTGAAGCAGCATCACCCAAGAGGTTAAATTTTGTTCCGGAAATAAGTTTGGTTGTTATTGCAGAAGGTCACTTAACATTATGCCTATTTGTGTTTTCTCTCTAGGGTTTTTGTTTGGGTTTCTTAACACAGCTTGACAGGGCATCACACCCAATAGTTCAGAAGCTCATCTGTCAACATATTGTCCCTGGCAATGTCAAGAGTCTGCTAAAGCAGGTATATTCTTTTGTTATTTTTGACTTGTTATACATGAAAGGCCCAATTACCAAATTTTCACCTTTTTTTTTTTTTTAACACATAAATTTTTAATTATAGAAGTAATCTGTTGCGAAAAGTTTAAATATTACAGAAATGTATGTTTAGGTGGTGAAAGTTTCCAATAAACATGCTCTTTGGAGATTTAAATACTGTGTATAATCCTTTCTAAATTATATGATGTGTATATTTTATTTTCTTACATATCCAAATTTTGATATGTGTTTGTTGATTTATTGAGGTAAATTCTAGTATGTATTGAATCTAAGTGGGACTGTCTCATAAGAAGATATATATTTTGAGAGACCATAGTCTTGCTCTGTTGCTCATGCTAGAGTGCATTGGTTTAATCTTGGCTAACTGCATCCTCCCCCTCCTTGGGTCAAGCCATTCTTATGTCTCCGCCTCCCGAGTAGCTGGGATTACAAGTGCACGCCACCATACCCAGCTAATATTTGTGTTTTTAGTAGAGACTGGGTTTCACTATGTTGGCCAGGCTGGTCTTGAACTACTGACCTCAAGTGATCTGCCCGCCTTGGCCTTCCAAAGTGCTGGATTACAGGTGTGAGTCACCATGCCCGGCCCATAAGAATATTCTGTAGCTTTCCTTTTTAACCTAACTGAATCTTGTATTTATTTCTGTTTTATGTACCAGAGTTCATTGTGACATGCCTTCTAAGGGCCACATAGCGTTTCACTGGATGGGTACACCATAATTTCACTATTTACATAGTTTAATTACACAGTTAGGTATAATCTATGCCTTCTGATTGATGGCTGGGCCTTTTTTGAGGAGGGTAGTAGTGGGGTCACTGTTTTAAACAATAGCCATTTTGGATTTGACAGGAAATTACAAAATAGCATGTGACTGAAAGAGGCTGAGAGAAAGTGGCTCACAGTCAACATGTAAATTGGCCTGTTTACATGTCGATTGCTTATTCATTAGGAAGAGAGAGCCCTTGGGACTTGGGTATTTCTTTGGACTCAGTCTTTAAAAAAATCACACAAGTAATAGAAGCGTAAATACTTTTGGCAAATTGTAAAAATATTGAGAAAAGACTCAGGTTTGCTTTTACCATTATTGTAATCAAATACTAGGCTCTTCCAGTTGCTCATTTTGTGTGTGTGTACCTCAGGGTGTGATAGAAACTTAAAAAGCTCCTTTCTCCATTTCCCCCACTGCTTCTCAACTCATCTGAGCAGGGCCTAGACTTGTAGCTTGAAATCTGGTGACCAAATGCTCTAGAAGAGTACTTTTCCATAGTTATAGATTTGACCACCATTTAACCATTTTTTACTTATAAAAATGGGAATTTGTATAATCAAACCAATAACTTACACCGTATCTCAGAAAAGTTATGCCATCATCCACAATATTATCCTTAATAGGCTGTTTGCCCTGGAAAGTCAGTTTTATTTTTAATGTCCTCTAGGGGATCCCAAGTATAATAGTGCAAGAGCTCTTTCCTTAGTACAACACTGGCCCTCTTTTTGGAACATGGTTTATATGAAATTCATGTTTTCGATCAAAATTCTTAGAGTGGGCATTTTCGTATGTAAGAGAAGAGAACTGATTCATAAACCATTTGGGAAATGGTTTTGATTCCAATTGTTTTTTCCCAAACCTACCTACTCTATTTCAGCTTTAAAACCAATACATAATACCATTTTGTTTCATTCCTCATAATTTTATGTTCATATTTCACCCATGGGTCTCAATGTTGAAAGTGCCCAGAACAAGACAGCTTGTTCAACAAGTAGCTCTTTTCCTACCCTGAAAGAATGCCTTAGTTGTTGCAATTATGGGTTATTCCTTGAACTTCTGTGTCTTTCAGCCTATTCCTGAGCCAAAAGGAGGCCGGCTTATCCAGGTTGAAGGCTACTGGATTTCAGTGGGAGACAAGGAGCCTACAATAGATGAGACGTACATTCTGACATCTTCTGTGAAGCTGAACCTGAGAGATATTGTCCGAGTTGTCTCTGCAGGGTGTGTGGGCTTTTTGCTTGCTGCCCCAGATTTGCTGCAGGCATAGGCATTGATGACAGTTTGGTCTAACTTCCTTAACTTTCAAAAAGCTTTATTCTTATTCTTTGGCCAAATGAATACTTACAAAAGTCAGTACTATATCTTTTTCCTGGTAGGAAACATTGTTTCTAGTTGCAACTTTGGAGGGAGCACTATCAATTCAGATGATTTTATCTATCTTTAAAGTTGTCTTTTGTTATTTTGCTGATGAATACTTACTACAAATTATTGGGCGAATGAGTAACAGTTCTACTTTCAGTTTCTCACAAGTTTTGCCAGCAGAGCTGGACTTGCTTTCCTCAGTATTTTTTGAGGAATAATGTTTACAGAAAGACTTCTCAGTGTATGGGTATAAAAATCTTTTGCTTCTTGAAATTTCCAGGAATGTAAAAAGAAAAAAAAAAGGAAAAGGACTCTTTTAATGATGCTGTTAAATGATGTAGTCATTCTGTTAAAAAATAAATAAATAATAATAATAATAATACTTGACCAGGTGCAATGGCTCATGCCTGTCATCCCAGCACTCTTGGAGGCCGAGGTGGTTGGATCACTTGAGCCTAGTGGTTTGAGTCCAGTGTCGGCAACATGGCAAAACTCTGTCTTGGCAAAAAATACAGAATTTAGCTGGGGTTGGAGGTGCATGCCTGTAGTCCCAGCTACTCAGGAGGCTGAGGTGGGAGGATCACTTGAGCCTGGGAGGTCGAGGCTGCAGTGAGCTGTGATTGCACCACCACACTTCAGCCTGGGTGACAGTGAAAGCCTGTGTCAAACAAAACAAACTAATACTCAGTTCTGGTTTCTCAGCTTTCTATTTTTGTTTTGTTTTGTTTTTTTCAAGTTGCTTAATTGGCTAATCTTTTACAGAACCTATCCAGTGCTAATCCAGGGAGAGACATCAGTTGGTAAAACAAGCCTCATCCAGTGGCTGGCTGCAGCTACTGGCAACCACTGTGTGCGTATTAACAATCATGAACACACGGACATTCAGGAGTACATTGGTTGTTACACATCTGACTCCTCAGGGAAGCTTGTCTTTAAAGAAGGTAGGGTTAAGATGTCATTCCATGGACATAGGTGTTCATTCTTTCAGACACATTTCCCTAAGTAATATTATTCTTCATCCTTTCTAATTGAGGCACATGGACCTTTGCTGTAACAGCTGGCTTTTCTTGATGCCTGAGCTATAGATAGTTAAGGGGCGATGCATAGGTGGCGTGCATTCTTTAGGTTCTGTTAATCTTGCTGGCTATATATAGGGCCAAATTTTCAAGAGGGGAATTGAACTGCTGCTTTATTTTCTAGGGATTCAATGGCTGGGGTTAGTGTTAGCCAAAAGGAAGTTGGGAATAGATACGAGAACGTGGTGATTTAAATGAAATTAGACTGCAGGGAAAAATCAAACAAGAAATGAGTTTTTTGTCAGCCTTGGCTGTGGGGAAAAAGGGGACTATTTTAATTGAAAATTGTTCCTCCTTGATCTTCAGTGTCATGATTTGTTTTGGGGCAAGACTAGCTGCAGAAAGTAATTTGCTTTGAAATTTAATGATAACCTAGGATTTGTTGATTTGTACATAACACATTTTAAAACTTTGGACTGATTTATACACTAGTTTTTGGTGTTTGTTTCTTCCTAGGTGTTCTTATTGATGCCATGAGAAAAGGCTATTGGATTATTTTAGATGAATTAAATTTGGCTCCTACCGATGTGTTAGAGGCACTGAATAGGCTGTTGGATGATAACCGTGAATTGCTTGTAACAGAAACACAGGAAGTTGTTAAAGCACACCCTCGGTTTATGCTTTTTGCCACCCAAAATCCCCCAGGACTTTATGGAGGCAGAAAGGTATGTAGCATTTGTCCCCTTCCTTCAATTTGTTACCATGTCAGATCGTAGATTTTTCTTAGTAAGAATGAGATGTTTTTACCCCTATTTTAATATTTTATGGTGAATGCCAGAGCCTCCATATTGGAGATTAAAAGGCACCTTTTACCGTATTCTTTCTATGCTTTGCCTAGGTGCTTTCTAGAGCCTTCAGGAATCGGTTTGTAGAATTGCACTTTGATGAGTTACCTAGCTCTGAGTTGGAAACAATCTTGCACAAGCGCTGTAGTTTGCCACCCTCCTATTGCAGCAAGTTGGTTAAAGTCATGCTGGATCTTCAGGTATTTCATTTCCTTATCACTGAACTTAGTTTCAAATGGAATGTGTTGATTATATTTGGTGATCAAAATCTCATGGCGTCTTTTGTTAGAAAAAAGAATCTGTTTATATATTTTTCCAAGTTGAGGTTTTTTTGTTTTTCTTTTCTTTTTTTGGGCGAGACAGGGCCTCACTCTACTGTCCTGGCTAGAGTGTAGTGGCGCAGTCATAGCTCGTTGCAGTCTCAACCTCCTGGGCTCAGGTGATCCTCTCATCTCTGACTCCCCACTGCTTAGTAGCTGGGACCACAGGTGTGCACTGCCATGTCCGGCTAAGTTTTTTTGTAGAGACAAGGTTTCACCATGTTGCCCAGGTTGGTCTTGAACTCCTGGGCTCAAGGGGTTCACCCACCTTGATCTCCCAAAGTATTGGGATTATAGGTGTCAATCACAGTTCTTGGACTTCAAGTAGAGGTCTTTTAAATGCTTCCCACTAATATATATTTTTATTTTTCTTTAATCAATCCACAATTTGACATCATTAAAATTTATCTGATATTTACATATGATTTTGTATTTGTGTACAGTATTGAAGCATTTTGTTTAGAATGGAACTTGGCTTAGGGAAAACTGCAGTTTTTGGTTTTTAAATGGATATAGTCCTTCAGTGGACATAATTTTAGAGATCCATTCTTTGTGGCTCCCCTTGTCAACTGCAAAGCTATGGCTGATCTTTAAAAATTCCATTTATCTTATGGGGTTAAAAGTATTCTTTATCAGAAAGTATACATTGTCAAACTGCTTTTTAGAAAGCTACTAATAATGAAGACTCCTACCATTATGGTCCCATATTGTTTCACTAATCTTCCTGCATCTTTGCCACCTTTTTTTTTTTTTTTTTTTTTTTTTTTTGTTTTTGAGACAGAGTTTCGCTCTTGTTACCCAGGCTGGAGTGCAATGGCGCGATCTCGGCTCACCGCAACCTCCGCCTCCTGGGTTCAGGCAATTCTCCTGCCTCAGCCTCCTGAGTAGCTGGGATTACAGGCACGCGTCACCATGCCCAGCTAATTTTTTGTATTTTTAGTAGAGACGGGGTTTCACTATGTTGACCAGGATGGTCTTGATCTCTTGACCTCGTGATCCACCCGCCTCGGCCTCCCAAAGTGCTGGGATTACAGGCTTGAGCCACCGCGCCCGGCTCCATTTTATATTCTTAACTTAAATGTGAATTTGAACATTTTTCTTCAGAATATTTACATTAAAAATTAATCTTATTCAGTGGAATGAAATCATTTTAATGGGAGCGTAAATTTGTTTGGAATTTTATATATGTTGTACTACAGGCTTGCTATGCATTGCAGCTAATGTCCTTTTTCATTTGATACTTTAACAGTCCTATCGCAGAAGTTCGTCAGTGTTTGCTGGAAAGCAGGGCTTCATCACCCTTCGTGATCTGTTCCGATGGGCTGAGAGATACAGATTGGCTGAGCAGACCGAGAAGGAGTATGACTGGCTGCAGTACTTAGCCAATGATGGTATGTTTTCAGTCAAATGTTCTCAGTATATAGTTAGGTTAAATGTTGAAACTTTTTATTAAAACAAATCTTGCCTCAGATTGTGATTGATGTATACATTTGACTAGGTATTCCAGAGAGCCTGTTTCCCTCCAGTTCTAACTGCTTTTGTAAGTGATCTTAATTCCTGCCAGCCTCCATGCTAATAAGGACTGGTTACTAAGGTCTTCTTACTCTTTGCTTCAGGTAGCACATGTGGGAGTCAGGATATGGGCATAGCCTCTTTGGGAGTTTAGGCGATTGGTTGATGGTAGCTTTGTGGGCCATTTCTCTACAGTGTTACCACAGATAGCCTGGCTAGTGCCTTACAGACGTACAGAAAGCTGATTTGTCAGAAAACATCAGCATTCAGAGAGACAGAATTTATATAATCCAAGACTCAGGAAGAATTTGTTACTGTTTGTGATAGGAAACAAAGTGTTTTGGAATCTTCCGATTTGAAAAGTCCTGATGAATGGGCTAGTTAATAAGTAAGAAAAACATGTAAAACTAGTACAAGAGATTCTTTTCTCTACTTGTAAAGAATATTTATGCAGAGGAATACTTTTTTTTCTTATTTCTTTTTTTTTTGGCTATGCAAATCAAAAGGAGAGGAATACTTTTTGGCCTGGCACGGTGGCTCACACCTGTAATCCTAGCACTTTGGGAGGCGGATCTCGAGGTCAAGAGATCGAGACCATCCTGGCCAATATGGTGAAACCCCGTCTCTACTAAAAATACAAAAATTAGCTGGGCGTGGTGGCGCGCGCCTGTAGTCCCAGCTACTTGGGGGAGGCTGAGGCAGGAAAATTGCTTGAACCCGGGAGGCGGAGGTTGCAGTGAGCCGAGATCGTGCCACTGCACTCCAGCCTGGCGATGGAGCAAGACTCTGTCTCAAAAAAGAAAAAAAGAGAGGAATACTTTTTTAAAAACTTTTTTTATTGAGGTATAACATGCAGTAAAGTATTTCCCCATGTAAATCATCACCTAGACCAACATTTAGAATATTTTCAATAACTCAATAGGTAGGTCTCTTGCTAGTGGAGGTAACCACTACCCTGACTATTGTCACCACTAATTGACTACCGTCTGATTATAACTACTAATCTGATTGAAAAGAATTTTGTTTGTCCTTGAGCTGCTCTCTGGGTTCTGGTTTTTCACTAAACCTGATGTGAGATTCAATCATGCCATTATGTGTATCAGGGCTTCATTCTTTATTTTTTTCTTTGTATTTGTATTTGGTAATCTATTGTATGGAGACACCACAGTTTATTCATTCTCTTGGTTATGGACATTTGGATCATTTAGTTTTTTAGCTATCATGAGTAAAGCTTCTCCGAACATTTCCGTGTATGTCTTTTGACCCACATATGTTCATTTGTGTTTGGGGATACTAGAAGTCATATTGCCGAGGAATAGTGTGGTTAGTTGTAATAGGCCCTCCCAGTTTTCCCACATACTTCTTCAGATTTCTACCTCACCAGCAGTGTATGAGAGTTGCTATTGCTCCATATTCTCAATGTCCCTTGGTGTTTCCAGCAGATACTTGATGATTCCTCTCTTCCTCCTCCCAGGTTATATGCTTCTGGCAGGTCGAGTCAGGAAGCAGGAGGAAGTTGATGTGATTCAAGAAGTCCTGGAGAAACATTTCAAGAAAAAATTGTGTCCTCAATCTCTTTTCTCCAAGGAAAATGTTCTAAAATTGCTGGGTGAGTAGGCCAAAATCCCCAGAGGAGTTTGATTTCAGTTGTACTCATTAGAATCTAAATATTTATTTTTCCTTGGATAGGTACGTTATCTACTCAGTTGTCCACATTGGAGTCTAACTTTGGCCACATCGTGTGGACTGAGGGCATGCGGAGACTTGCGATGCTGGTGGGAAGGGCATTGGAATTTGGTGAGCCGGTGCTGCTGGTTGGAGACACTGGGTAAGGATCTATGACAGTGACTTGTGAGGGTTCATTTCAGTTCCACAGGACTACTTCAGTTATCGCTGAAGAACTCATGAAAGTATTAATCTCTCCTTTTTTCCTACTTCCTCTTTTTTTTCTTTTTCTTTTTTTTTTTTTAAAGAAGAACCTAAGATCTGTTACTGTTTACTTTCCTCTACCTTCAGACTAGATCTTTTTTTATGGAAAAGAAGGACATTATTATTATTATTTTTGGAGATGGGGTCTCACTGTTGTCCAGGCTGGAGTGCAGTGGTATAGTCATGGCTCACTGCAGCCTTAACTTCCTGGACTCAAGTGACCTTCCTGGCTCAGCCTCCCAAGTTGCTGGGACTACAGGCACACACCACCACACTTGGCTAATTTTTAAATTTTTTTGTGATGTCAGAGTTTCAGCCAGGTGTAGTGGTTCATGCCTGTAATCCCAAAATTTTGGGAGGCTGAGGCAGGTGGATCACTTAAGCTCAGGAGTTAGAGACCAGCCTGGGCAACATGGCAAAACGCCATCTCTACTAAAATACAAAAATTAGCTGGCTGTCTTGGTGTCTGCCTGTAGTTCAGCTATTTGGGAGGCTGAGGCAGAAGAATCGCAACTTCAGCTTCGGAGGCAGAGGTTGCACTGAGCTGAGATCGTGCCATTGCACTCCAGCCTGGGCAGCAGGAGTGAAGCCCTGCCTTTTTTTTAAAAAAAAAAAAAAAAAAAAAAAAAGGACGGGAGTCTCACTTTTTTGTCCAGACTGGTCTCAAACTCCTGGACCCAAGTGATCCTCCTGCCTTGGCCTCCCAAAGTGTTGGGATTACAGGCCTGAGCCATTGTACCCGGCAAGAATGATTTTTTGCTTCATTGCATTGAGGGCAGTTTTTGTCTATTTAGTTCTTTTAAACAGTGTGCAGAGAAGAGCAGATAAACTAGTGTCTCTTGAAAGTCTATAAAGCCTGTAAGGATTAGATTTCTTTCCCATCCCTTGATGGCTTTTTTTTTTTTTTTTTGACATGGAGTCTCACTTTGTTGCCCAGGCTGGAGTGCAATGGTGTAATCTCAGCTCACTGCAACCCCTGCCACCTGGTTTCAAATGATCTTCCTGCGTCAGCCTCTGAAGTAGCTGGGACTGCAGATGCGTGCCACCACGCTGGCTAATTTTTTTTTTTTCTTTTTGAGACGGAATCTCTCTCTGTTGCCCAAGCTGGAGTGCAATGGTGTGCTCTTGGCTCACTGCAACCTCTGCCTCCCTGGTTCAAGCAATTCTCCTGCCTCAGCCTCTTGTAATCCCAAGTAGCTGGGATTACAGGTGTGCACCACCACATCTGGCTAATTTTTGTATTTTCAAGTAGAGACTAGGTTTCACCATGTTGGTCAGGCTGGTCTCGAACCCCTGACCTCGTGATCTGCCTGCCTCAGCCTCCCAAAGTATTGCGATTACATGCGTGAGCCACTGCGCCCGGCTGATTTTTGTATTTTTAGTAGAGATGGGGCTTTGTCATGTTGGCCAGTCTGGTCTTGAACTCCTGACCTCAGGTGATCCACCTGCCTCAGCCTCCCAAAGTGCTGGGATTACAGGAATGAGCCACCATGCCCAGCCAGTGGCTGTTGATAGAACTAGGATGGAATTTGTGCAGTACCTGCCTTCTGGATAAGGAATATAGGAGAGTGCAGTCATGCAGAGGGGTGCCTGAGCCTGGGTTTGAGATTCCACATTGGCCAGGACTCTCTGCTGCTGCAGTGAGACTCTCACAAGTGGTTCTTCTCTTTTGCTGAGGAGGGTGTTTATGGATGTATATTTGAAAGACATGCCTTGTTAATCAGTTGCATATCTCTAACAGGTGTGGGAAAACTACTATCTGTGAGGTGTTTGCAGCCTTGACAAATCAGAAATTATACTCTGTCAGCTGCCACTTACACATGGAGACATCAGACTTCCTCGGTGGCCTGCGGCCAGTGAGACAGAAGCCAGATGACAAGGTTTGTCCAGCAGCGAGTGTTCCTATTCATTTAAAAAACTGCAGTTGGCTGTTCATGAGTCAGTGGTGGGGTGATATTCATGGTGCGGTTTCTGGAGCTGGGTTCTGGTTTGGTTAAATATGCATATCTGCAGATTTTAACTGGTCTACAACGGCCATGGCATGCATTCTTGTGTGCAAGTTCTATCTCCTGTTCTCAGATTCTTACCTTCCTCAGAATGCCTATTTCATTCCTGGAGACACCAGCCAGCTGCATGTATATTGTCTTGTGGAGCCATCTGCCCTTTAATTTTCCCCACTTTTTCAAATTATAGGAAGAAATTGACACATCAAGACTCTTTGAGTGGCACGATGGGCCTCTGGTTCAGGCCATGAAGGAGGATGGCTTTTTCCTCTTGGATGAGATCTCACTGGCTGATGACTCTGTCTTGGAAAGACTCAACAGGTACGTGCCTGAGAGGTTTGCCTTGTGTTTGACATTTTTTTGTTGGTGTGATATCCCGCCTATGTCATGATCATAGTTCCTTGTAGCCTCGAACTTCTGGGATCAGGTTATTGATGTGATTTTTATAGGTATTAAATCTTGTGCACAGTAATGCTCCTCATAGGTGCACCTTAATAAATGCACCATGTTACCATGTCTTTTGGCTTTAGCATTCAATGTCTTTTAAATTTTTAGGTTTTTTTGGCTATCAGTAATCAGATGGGATCATGGGGTGGCCGGGCTAAAACATGAGCTGAAGTCAAAACTATTTTTTAAGGTGAATTATATGCTTACTCTCTTAATATTTTGAAGGAACTGTAGTCAGATTCCTAGACGTGTTGCTATAAGCCATCATCAGACCTCAGACCAATATGGATCTTGATGTAGTAACACCCATTTTTTCTTTTTCTGAAGTATAGTTTACATATCATAAAATGTATAATTCAGTAAGTTTACAATCCCATGATATGTTCTTCTTACAAGCTGTATGCGTAGAACCAAGTCATTGAGTTAGTGGTATTGCAGTAGAGAAAGAATTTAGTAATTGCAGAGCTAGCCAAGTAGGAGGACAGGAGTTTATTACTCATATCAGCTTTCCTGAAAATTTGGAAGATAGAGGTTTGTTTGTTTTTTTATATAGAGTCTTGCTCTGGTGCCCCGGGTGGAGTGCAGTGCTGTAATCTCAGCTCACTGCAACCTCTACCTCCCGGGTTTGATTCTTATGCCTCAGCATCTTGAGTAGCTGGGACTATAGGCATGAGCCACTGCACCCTGCTCATTTTTGTATTTTCAGTAGAGATGGGGTTTCACCGTCTTGGCCAGGTTGGTCTCCAACTCCTGGCCTCAAGTGATCTGCCCACCTTGGCCTCCCAAAGTGCTGGGATTACAGGCATGAGCCACTGTGCCCAGCCTACAATCCAGTTTTACAACATTTCCATCATTCAGTAGAATCCCTTATGCCCATTACACTAAATTTCTGATTAATCTATTTTTTTGTCTCTGGAGATTTGTCTTTTGGGTATTTCAGGTAAAAGGCCTCTTCTGTTACTTTGTGTTAATGTTTTGAGATTCATTCCTATTTCAGCACATATTAGTTTGTTCCTTTTTATCCCAAATAGTATTGGCTATACCACATTTTGATTAACTTTTCACCAGTCAATGGTATTTTAGTTCTTTCTAGTTAACTATTATGAATAATGCATGCAATGTGTTTTTATTTGCTTACAAGTTACTCATTTTTAAGACCAATGCCTTAATAGGTTATAAGTGGAAAAGTTTCTTTCTTCATCAGAAATAGCCATTATTACACAGGAATTGCGATAGTGAGTCATTTTAACATTTGTGATAGGAAACCATTAACTAAAGTAAAAATTTAATAGAGAGGAGATGACTTTTTTTTTTAAAGAATGTCAAAGACCATAAAATCGAAAGATTATATAATCCCTTTTCAGTGTTCTTCAATTTTTCTTTTAGTGTCCTTGAAGTAGAAAAGTCTCTGGTATTAGCTGAAAAAGGCAGTCCAGAGGACAGGAATAATGGAGTAGAGCTGTTGACTGCCGGGAAAAAATTTCGTATCCTAGCAACCATGAACCCAGGGGGTGACTTCGGAAAAAAGGAGGTAAAACTTTTCTGGTACACAATTTCTTTCTGGTTTTTGACCTCAGCTTACTGGTACTCATAAATATTGTATGCCATAATGGATTTGGAATTTTATGTTGGGTAAAAACTAGGTAAAAGTGTAAAAACCCAAAAATATTTTAAAATAATTTGGGTTAGAAAATTCTGACACAAATATCCCCTTATTTGATATCTCACTTTGTGTATGTGCTCGAAATGTCGTTATTACCGTCACCTTGCCTAGCCCTTTACTTATGTATGTTACCCTGAAAAAGCTCTCACGAGCTCTGCAAGAAGATTTTTATTGTAGTTTTATGGATGAGAAGAGTTGTATCTGAAATTTAAATTAAACCTCTGTTTTTAACAGTCCACCTTCTTAAACACACCTTTACTTTCATGAATGGTTTTAAAGTGACAAAAAAGTCATAGCCAAGAAGCTCTTCTGGTTTATAGATGGAGTTGATTAGTTCTCATAAGGGTTATGTGGGTCACTTTCTGACTGCTGGTAAAGAGTAGAGGGCAGTTCCTGTGTTCAGAGGGTTGTGTTCAGGTATATATAGGAACTAACAACTTTGTTGGTTTCTGGCTCCGGAAACCTTTCAGTGAAGAAGTCAGCACTGTGTGCTGGATCCCAGTCTGTTTAAAGTTAAGAAGAAAGTCGTGTAACAGGACAGGGATGATGAGAAGAAACAGAGGGGCTGATCTTAAATGAGGCCATTAACAGTCTTGGTAATTTGGTGGGTAGCTGAAATGATACTTTGGGCCTAGGTTTCCTCAGTATCGTAAGAAGAAAGATGATCTCTGTGCTTCAAGATATTCTCTGAAGAGAGAGAATAAAATACATCACATTCAAAATATAAAAACTGGCTCCCGAGCAAGTAGAAATGCCACAGAGGGGTGTGATTTAAAGGTTGTGTATATTAACTTGCCTGTCAAATTATCTTGTTTTCTTTAAGTCAAAGCTTGCCGACTTTTAGTTTTGTGTGCTTAACAAGCAGAGCAAGGCAGAATGCGGGACACCAGAGGTACTGGTTGTCTAAGATACTGATAAGGTCCACACGTGAATTCACCAGGCATTACTCCTGGGTCTCTCTGTGGTAGACCAGATAGATGATCATCAAGTAGAAGGAAAATAATGACAAAGTAATCAGACAAACCAATAATGATGCTTATGAAGCGTTGGCAAACATTTGTGAATAGTGTTAACTGATCTTTTGGAGGGAAAGGGAACCTACAGGGGCAAAGGCCCTAAGACTGGAGCAGCTAAACAATTTCATGTTATTCAAAAGCTAGAAAATACTTATTTTTTAAATTGCACTCCCTTTGAGCCACATAAAAAAAGTTTCCTCCTCCTACATCAGACTGCCCTCTGTGGGTGTTTATTTTCTCTGAAGTATTATTTAGGTACCTGATGCAAAGTAAAGGTAAAGAAAGAGGAAGAATCTCTGCTTAAAGAGAAGAGTTCAGGTTTGACTGTCACTGGCTGGCTTCCATCACTTAGTCTGTCAAGCCTCTGACCATGTCTATTAAGAAAGTGATGATGATGCTGGGAGGTGTCATGGAATGTAAGGAGCCAAGACAAAGTACATCTTCAACTAATTATATCTGGTAGTAGAAATAATAAAAGAAGTGTGTAGTATTTGCTGGACTTAACAGCTAACAACATTCTTTCAAGACTTGTTTTCCAGCTTTCCTTATAGTTTTAAAAATTCACATTGGAGTTTGTGTTTCTTATAGCTGTCTCCTGCCTTAAGAAACCGGTTTACGGAAATATGGTGCCCTCAAAGCACAAGGCGTGAAGATTTAATTCAAATAATCAATCGTAATCTTCGTCCAGGATTGTGTCTGGGCAGAATAGATCCTAAAGGTGAGAGTTTGCAGGTGGTGATGGTAGTATTGTGTCATAGCAGGGTTTGTGTTAGGAGTTGAGGGATCTCTTACAGGACATTAGCCCTATATGTATATGGTATGCTATAAGAAGAAAGGAGATAGATAAATGAAAGTAGACAAGGAGAATATGGCACTATTCTGTCACCTTCTGTTAAAGTGTCCCTTCTTCATATTGTCGTCATTACCACCTTGACACAATGTCTCTAGAATTCTAGAATTTCAACTGCATTTCTTTAGTTGTCATCCATGAATATGTTATTCTTCGACTTTATTAAGTTTTTTTTTTTTCTTGTTTTTGGCTGGGTGTGGTGGTTCACGCCTGTAATTCCATCGCGTTGGGAGGCCAAGGCAGGCAGATCACCTGAGGTCAGGAGTTTGAGACCAGCCTGGCTAACATGGTGAAACCCTGTCTCTACTAAAAATGTAAAAATTAGCTGAGCGACTGTAATCCCAGCTACTTGGGAAGCTGAGGCAGGAGAATCACTTGAACTAGGGAGGTTGCAGTGAGCCAAGGTTGTGTCATTGCACGCCAACCTGGGCAACAGAGCAAGACTCCATCTCAAAAAAAAAAAAAGAGAAAAAAAGAAAAATGAGGCCAGGATCGTGCCATTGCACTCTAGCCTGGGCAACAGAGTAAGACTCCGTCTTAAAAAAAATAAATAAATAATTTTTATTATGAAAAATCTCAAACATAAGGAAAATAGATTAGTATCCATAGCCTAGAATTAACAGTTTAAAATGTCCAATAAGAGTCAACACTCTGACTATACATCTTTCTGTTTTTGAAGCCTACAATGTATGCATGTATCTTTGATATTCAATGGAGTCAATTTAGAACCCAGATCTGGTTGAAAGACTACATAGTTTTTTGGATTATTTTTATAGTCTTAAGGAATAGAAAAAGATAACTGCTTCTTTGAAATCAGAATTCATGGATATATTCCACTTTTTTTTTTTTTTTTTTTTTTTTTTTT
>NW_016107674.1:722348-724404 GCF_001604975.1 Cebus imitator
GCTCACTGCAACATCTGCCTCCTGGATTCAAACGATTCTCCTGCTTCAGCCTCCCGAGCAGCTGAGACTACACGTGTGTGCCACCGTGCCCAGCTAATTTTTGTATTTTTAGTAGAGATGGGGTTTCACTATATTGGCCAGGCTGGTCTGGAGCTCCTGACCTCGTGATCCACCCGTCTCGGCCTCCTAAAGTGCTGGGATTACAGGCAAGAGCCATCGTGTTTGGCAGGATACATTCAACTTTTTAAAGGTATCCTAAACCACATTTTCAAAAATGAGTAGGGTAGCTTTGAAGAGCATCTAATCTGCATAGAACCCATTCTTATTTCTGGTGTTTTAGGGAAGACAGACTCTAGTCAGCTGAGCAAAGACTTCTTTAGAAGAATGGCCCACGGTGAACTGCCACATTTGTAGGTACACACAGTGCTGCTTGAATGGCCAGAGTTGAACTTCCTTTGTTCTCTCCAGTCTCTACCAACATCATAGTCACCCAATGACACAAGAATTGACTAAGTGTGTAGCTAGTTGAAGACTCATCTGGAGGGCTTGTTGAAATGCAGCTTGCAGGACCCCATACCCAGTGTTTCTTATTCAGCAGGGGCACAAGAATTTGCCTAACAAGGTCTCAGGTGATGCCACTAATGTTGGTCTAAGGCCTATGCTCAGAGCTTTGGAACTCAGACCCCGTAACTCTAGGTTGTGTGCTGTTTGCATTGGCACATTTATTGTGAGAATTCCAGTAAAACAAGGAGTATAATACAGACTTTTGGAGGGGTGGTGGGCTGGAGTGCAGTGGCAGAATCACGGCTCACAGCACTCTTAACCTCCTGTGCCCAAGCCTTTCTCCTGTCTCAGCCTCACAAATAGTTGGCACTGTAGGCATGCACCACCACGCAAGGCTAATTTTTAGGTTTTTTGTAGAGGGGTTTCACCATGTTGCTCAGGCTGGTCCAGAACTCCTGGGCTCAAGTGATCCGCCTGCTTTGGCCTCCCAAAGTACTGAAACTACAGGCAGGAGCCAGGAGGCCAAAGCCGCCCTGAAGACAGAAATCGTTAACCAAGTATTGTTTGTCTTTCAGCTCTGTGTGGGGGCTGGATTCCTTCAGGAAGTTGCCTCTACATCTGTGAGCTGTGCTTATTCTTTTCTTATTTGAATTGTGATAAGAATGACAGAGGGTTTAACGCTGTCATGACCATGCGTGCTGCCTCACCAGTGTGCTCCATGCAAGCATGGGATCCCTGAGAACTTACCTCTGAGCCCTGCAGCTTGTTCTTAAGGAGCTTGTTTACTTCAGGCTTTCTAGGCTACACAGCAGCAGACTTCCCAGGGAGGCATTAGAGACCTTGAAAGGAGCATGGCGAATGAGGGAAAAGTGGCTTAATAATTGACAGCATTTTATTTTCTGGAAATAGATCAGGAAGGCACAACATAAAAACATCTTTAAAAAATTGTGAAATATAAACAGGAAACTGGACATAGCTTTTTGTTTTTAGATTTTCTTTAAAGATAGCTAAGATTTAATGAATTGAATATTTTAACTGATAATGTTCTAAACTGAATTCTGATCCTAATTGTAGTACTTATATTTATTATTTTAATGAATATAGAAATAACACTGTGGATTCTACGTAGTTTCTCTAGTATTTTTAGTTCACAAATCTCTGTAGCAGTATAACGAACAAAAGATTCTAATAGCCAGGCATGGTGGTGCATACCTATAATCCCAGTCTTGGGAGGCTGAGATAGGAGAATCCCTTGAGCCTAGGAGTTTGAAGATTACAGCAAACTATGATTATACCATTGCACTCCAGCCTGGACAACAGAGGAAGACCCTCTTTTTTATTTTTTTAAAGATTCTGTGAAATTGATTTGTTTAAAAAAAATTTACTTGTGAAAAGCACATGAGCTGCTTTTTACAATCTCAAAGTTTTTTTTTTTTTTTTTTTTGAGACGGAGTTTTGCTCTTGTTACCCAGGCTGGAGTGCAATGGCGCGTTCTCGGCTCACCGCAACCTCCGCCTCCTGGGTTCAGGCAATTCTCCTGCCTCAGCCTCCT
>NW_016107674.1:726210-731246 GCF_001604975.1 Cebus imitator
TAGAGACAGGGTTTTACCGTGTTAGCCAGGATGGTCTTGATGTCCTGACTCATGATCCACCTGCCTCAGCCTGACAAAGTGCTGATATTACAGGTGTGAGTCACCGTGTCTTAAGTCTACTATTGACTTAAGACGTTTTATGAATTCTTGATGTAATTGAGATTTCTTTGAATCCAGACAAATATTATCTGATAGGAAATTGTGATAATTAGAATATTCAACTTGATTCATGAGACAAAATTTGTGAACCCCCCCTAATTTGCTGAATTCTGATTGCTGCATAGATGTAAAAAAAAAACCCAAAAACTTGAATGAATGCCATTGAAAAGATGATATTCCTTATTATATTGAAGTAAACATTTATTTAAAATATAAGTAAAACTATATAGCAAAATTTGCATCTTTTCTAAAATAATTGTGCTAGAAGTGTCAGAACTCTAATTAACTGAATACTTCTTTGAGCAGTTTGCAAGTCTGTCTAAAACTGTAATTCCCAAGGTTTTGTTTTTGTTCTTTGGATAGGGATGGATTGCTACTAATAAATTCCTTCAGAATTCGATCAAAGCTGCAGATTGCTTTTGTTAGAAAAAGCATTTATGTATATTCACAGAACTTTTTTTAGAAGGAGCAGAGACCCCTTTTAGGCTCTCTGTGTGCCCCAGGTTATGAACTTTTGTTATGAAATCTTCACTAACAGTAAATGCTTTTTTTGTTTCTTGTGTTTAGGGTCCGACATAGCTGAAGTGATGCTGGATTTCATTGACTGGCTGACCCACCAAGAGTTTGGCCGAAAGTGTGTGGTCAGTATCAGAGATATCCTGTCCTGGGTCAACTTCATGAACAAAATGGGGGAGGAAGCTGCTTCGAAAAGGCCTGAGAGCATCTCCACTGTGACATCTTTTGTCCATGCTGCATGCCTGGTGTACATAGATGGAATAGGTTCAGGTATGTTGTCTGGTAGCTGGGTAGAGGGGCATAGAAAAAGGAGGCCCAGGCCTCTGACCCGTCTGTTTTATACAGTCAGTTAGCTGGACATTTCCAAAACTCAGAATAGCTTTCCTTTTCTTTGTGCTCTTTGAAAGGTGGTTGGCACACAAGATATGTATGCTACAGCTTCTCAAAGCTTATAAACCAGGTACTTAACAAATGTGAAGTGGTGATTATGAGTAAAGACTGCTGAAAATGTCCTTCCTTCTGAAGCACTGGCTACTTCTTTTTTTAAAAAAATTTATTAAGTTCTGGAATGCATGTACAGAATGTGCAGGTTTGTTACCTAGATATACTTGTGCCATGGTGGTTTGGTGCACCCATCAACCCAACATGTAGGTTTTAAGCCTCGCATACATTAGGTATTTGTCCTAATGCTCTTCCTCCCCTTGCCCTCCATCCCTCAACAGGCCCCAGGGTGTGAGGGTCCCCTCCTTGTGTCCATGCGTTCTCATTATTCAGCTCCCACTTAAGAGTGAGAACATGCAGTGTTTGGTTTTCTGTTCCTGTTTTAGTTTGCTGAGGATGATGGTTTCCAGCTTTATCCATGTCCCTGCAAAGGACATGAACTCATTCTTTTTTATGGCTGCATAGTATTCCATTGTGTATATGTGCCACATTTTCTTTATCCAGTCTATCATTGATGTGCATTCGGGTTGGTTCCAAGTCTTTGCTACTGTGAATAGAAGCACTGGCTAATTTTTAACATGAATTGTCATTTTTTGATAATGGGCCTGAATATTTTGTTTTAATGTCATAATAATCACTATGATTTGGTTTTTCAGTCATTAAGATTTGAAATATAAATCAACATGGTTACTAGTGCCATATTAGGTACTCTTCTAGGCTGACTTATCATTGAGTGACTAGAGTACTTTACTGAATGAGCTGCTGCTTAATTGATTGGGGGTGGGTGGGTGTCAGACTTCTTCTGTAGGACTGCTTACGCTAGAAATCACATTTAGGCTGCAGTTTTGCCGAGGCCTATTTTTTCCAGGAACCCGTACTAGAGCTCCTGCTGAATGGTGGTAAAGCTTGGTGTTGTGCTGTTGCGTCATGGACTGACCCTCTGTCTTTTAGGGGTAACTTCGTCTGGTTTTGGTACAGCCCTCTTGGCACGAAAAGAGTGTCTGAAATTTCTAATCAAGAGGCTTGCCAAGATAGTACGACTTACAGAATATCAGAAAAATGAATTGAAGATTTATGACAGAATGAAGGCCAAAGAATTTACTGGGATAGATAACCTTTGGGGAATTCATCCATTTTTTATACCAAGGGGTAAGAATGATTTTTTAAAAAATGAATTTTCCTTTTCTATAGATCATAGATACTTGGCTTTTATTGTGACTTAGTTTTAATGTGTAATACTCATATTTTTGTACTAAGTGAGTTAGATTCTGGCTTGGGACTTACCATAATTGTGTAAATGGTTGAAAATACATAACTGGCATATAATAGGGGGGAATAGAGACTTCAGTCTATAAATAGATTGTCTTATACATTGCTTATCTTTTTATTAATTGGTTCCCACAATAGGAACTTTCCTTTAGTAAAGCTCTAAACTCTGCTAATGTTGACAATAAACTTTTAAGTGGCTTGTAAAGACCAATTATGCCATAATGTATCTTAATTATAGAACTATACTATAGCTTACACTTGGTTCTTAAGGAAAGTAACTATGAAGGTAAATTGTCCAAGTACATACAGTGATTCAAGGTATGGGTTGTGAAAGGAGAGGTGTGTATTTGCAATTAGACTTATGTCCATGTATGTGTATAGGAGATGGAGAGATCTGTGTAGTAGGCACAGTTGAAGAAAACGTAATATTGGCTGTTCCTATAAAGCATTTTATGGATCTAAAGGTGGAGCAATATTGAAATAGGGATTGAACATTTTCACCGCAAATGGTACCTCAGTAACTGATAGGCCACGTGGTCAATGCTGAAAATCTTGAGTTGATGTTTATATATGATTTGGTGATATCCCACTTATATATGGCTTTCCTTTTCTCCACTTAAGGACCTGTTCTACACAGGAATAATATTGCAGACTATGCACTCAGTGCAGGGACCACGGCTATGAATGCACAGAGGCTCCTAAGAGCAACAAAACTGAAGAAACCCATTCTCCTGGAGGGTTCCCCTGGTGTTGGCAAGACAAGTTTGGTGGGAGCATTAGCAAAGGCTTCAGGAAATACCCTTGTTAGGATCAACTTGTCAGAGCAAACGGTAAGTTCAGTCATCCTGCAGCTGATGGAGATAGCTATAGATAATAATGTCTGTGTCAATTTATAATTTTCTAATCAGAAAGGGTTATATTATGAGTATCCTCAAATTTTTCTTTCTTTTTTTTTGGAGACAGAGTCTCGTTCTGTTGCCCAGGCTGGAGTGCAGTGGCATGATTCTCTTGCCTCAGTCTCCTCAGTCAATAGGATTACAGATGTTTGCCACCATGCCTGGCTGATTTTTGTATTTTTAGTAGAAAATGGGTTTCATCATGTTGGCCAGGCTGGTCTCAGACTCCTTATGTCAAATGATCCAGGCCTTGGCACCTCCAAAAGTGTTGAGATTACAGATACAAGTCATGGTGCCTGGCCTGTATCCTCAAATATTTCATATCATAATAAGGACCATAGCAACATGACCTCCCAAACTAAATCATCTTTGGATTTGTTAATTGCCGACACCTAAAATATTAAATCTCTGCATGCTTTATTCGAATCCTCTTTTGAGAGAGAATTATCTATCTACTTTGGTATTTATTGTACTATAACCCTACTTAATTTTTTGCTTAAATTAAAAAAAAAAAAAAAAGAAATAAAATTACTTTCAACAATCAAAGGAAATTATGGTACAGATGACAAATTGAATGAGAATCCTTTGGAATGGGGTTTTGTTGTTTTTTTAAGCCCATCAGTTGAATTTCAAGTTCAGCCAATGTTCAGAACTATTAATCTAGAGCACCAGCTCAAATTGATTGATATGTGAGCATGTTGAGAAAGTTCTTGGGATATGTTTGGGCTCCTAGTAAACAGGGCTGGGATTGGTTAGTTCATCCTGGGTATAGGAAGGAAGAGCAGTGGTGCCAGCCCCAAGTATTTGTCATTTCAGATTTAGGGTGTTAGAATCTAGTTGATTTTTAAAGTAATACTGGCTTTTCTCCATTTCTTCCCCTTTCAAAGGACATCACAGACCTGTTTGGAGCAGATCTACCTGTTGAAGGTGGCAAGGGAGGAGAGTTTGCCTGGCGTGATGGCCCCTTACTGGCAGCTTTGAAGGCAGGCCATTGGGTGGTGTTGGATGAGGTGAGGGGCCTGTTTGTTGTGCCCAAGATGGATCATGTGTGTGAGGAGCAGTCATACTTTTCACAGCTCCAGAGCATTTCTCAGTGGATCATTCCGCTGATGACTTTTCTCTAATGAAAAGATCCTCTGTAGTTTCCTTTAAGAATAAGGAAGATCACTTGGCGGAATACACATACAGAAGCCCCTGTACATAATAAAACCTACAAACTCTTCCACTGTTTAAAGTTACCCTTCAGAGGAAAACTGCATTGTCACTAGTTTAGTCTCTGGCAGGCTTGTTGTTTCTGCATTTATTTCAGAGGCATTTTACAAAGAGTGTCAACCACCTCATGTTTTATTAGTGCACCGGAAAGACCGAGGAAAGTCATACAAAATGACCTACCAAAATGAGAAAATGATCAGTTATAAGTGCATATTGGGTAAATTATTCATCAGAAGGAAGAGCAGAGCATAAAACATGCTAAATACTGAATCTCTGACAGCTAGTGATATGGAGCTGGGTCATTTTGGGGTGTACAGCATTCAGGAAAAGGCTAGAAATATTTGTGCAGCTAAAATCATTTGAGTAATGTGTCACATGTGAGACTTTGTACACAGGCTGCAACAGGTTCCCCAGGTTCAGACTTCTGGGTCCAAACATCAGAGAGGGTGCTGTGGGACTCCTGTTGCTGAGCTTTCTGCCTTTTATTCTTGGGATAACAAGGAGAAGGAATTTTTTTTTTCCTTTTTTCAGACTTTTTTTTTT